>NC_092121.1:5363429-5725633 GCF_045679555.1 Salvelinus alpinus | reverse complement strand
TGGTGGCCCTGTTTTGGGGCTGGGACTGGGAGGTTTGGCTGGGAGGGTCCTGTGAGGGTATGGTGCCAGATAGGGTGGCGGAGGCTTCCACCGCCTGCTGGCCTGTGGTGTTAGAGGCCAGAGACAGGGACGAAGATGTTAAGGCTGCAGCAGAGCCCAGGGCATCCAACAGGGAGGGACACACCTGGGGGTCACAGGCACAGGCCTCCCCAGCCAGCATGTGTACCTGCCTCATTAGTCCCGTGAGGGACCCGCTGGAGAAAGCCCCCCGCCCCCCCTGCCCCGTGTCCGTCTCGCCCTCCTGCCCAGGGACACCAACTTTAAACTCCTCCCCGCCCATCCCCAGCTCCCCCACTTCCTCCGAGTCCAGGCCCTCCAGCACCAGGAGGGCGTCACTGGTTTCACTAGGGTCCTCTCCGGGGCCCATGCCCCCAGTTGCCGAAGCCAGGATGCTCTGACAGGAACAGCGAGTCATCTCTCCCCTCTCCTTCAGCAGCATCTCTGAGGCCTGGCCCAGCTCCCCCAGCCTCCGGGCCAGGTTGAGCACCGTATCGTCCAGGTGGTGGTGGTAGTTCGTGTCCCATGTTGAACAGGTCTTCCTGGGGTCCAGGATGTCGAAGCGGAGGGACTTGTCCAGGAGCGGAGGCCAGTCCATGGCATCAGTGACCAGGCGGTGCCGGTGGCAGAGCCCATCTCCCTCTCCAGCCAGGTCACCAGCATCTGTGACCACCTTGGACAGCTTCATAAGGGGGTGCCACTGAAGCCTCTGGTGTTGCACATCCATGTTGTTGTCACTGGTCATCATGACACAGACAGAACTGGCTTCCTGTTTATCAACCTCACTTACCTGGAAGCCAGGACGTTGCTGGAGGCCGCAATCAAAAACACCGTCGCTTGTCCTAAGGAGGTTCTGAAACACCAGGAGCTGAGCCCGCGACCCTCTGCCCGCGCCATGAGGGAAGTCGAAGCGGTGAGCCACGGCGAAGTCTGGTGGTTGAGGCGCATCAGAAGCTGAGGGTCGAGTCAGCATCAAGCCGCTGTCAAGGGCTCCCGTCCGGCTCTCGACCTGTGAACTATAGTGCGGGGAGGGATTGCTCGGAATCGCCGGGCCTGCTGTGGAGTTGTTCGGATCAAATTCAAACCCAGTGTTGATATTGTTGCCATGATTACCCAAGACAGCTTTCCCGAATCCGGAAACTACTCCACCGCCCAACGTCAAATTCTCATCGTCCAATCGGTCATATTCAGCCGCAGAAACCAAGCGCATCAAGACAAAATCAGGAGACATATCTTGCGCGTTATTCATTATTACGGCTCAATTCCGTACAAGAAGCGCCGCGTATCGACGCTGTTCTTACATAACATTAAGAAAAATAAATAACACGTTTGCTGACTGCAAACACATCATTCTACATAACGACAGCCATTTGAAGTTCCAAATTCCTCGTGGAGGAAAAAAATATATAAATGTATGCGAATAAACAAAAACACATCTAAATCGTTCCGTCAGTATTGCTGACGCCGATTCCCTCTTCGGAGACAACATGGATGTAATGGGCGGCTGCGCAGAGGCGATATCAATAATCTACTTCTTCTGGTAATAAAGGAGGCCCATACCCATACAAAAACGAAAAACCGCCACCTGCTGGAAAATACAGAGTTTCGGCCCATTTATGCCTCGAAGCCAGGGATAACTGGGGCCAAAATATGTATTCTCCAGCAGGTGGCGTTTTATTTGTTTTGCTCACCAAGCGAGGGGTTTTTGGATGGCGGTCAATAATTATCGAATTTGGTCAACCAAAAATGTAATGGTTTATTTGCCACGTGAGGCTTATTTGTTCGAATATACGTTTCTTAATGCTTTGGTTGTTAACGAGCGTACTGATATAAGTAGGACACGTGACATCCCGGCAACGTTGAGAAATAAAAAAAACTTGATGAGTTGTGCCTGTTGTTCACACGCATATCTGCCCTCTCATTGGCTAGAATGGTCCCACCTGAGCTTGCCTCCTCTGCCTTCCATTTTTGAGGGCATTCCTTTTCATTTTTAGAACGGCCACTTGAGTATCTGGTCAATATAATAGATATTTGTCTCTGCCCATGCCCTGAACGCTTCCTGAAGTAGAAAGGACACCAAAAGCCCCTAGATTCTGGTTCAGTCACACATAAACCCCACCCCCCTCCTCGCTCTTCTACTTCCGTAAAACGCTTGCCTGCACTCTCTCTCTCCTTTGGAACAAAGCACTACTTTCAAGATGAAATTTTAACAGTTTCTTAGATTTTTTTACTTAGTGTGTGCTCTTTGTGACCGTGGTCCTCGAGCTTTTTAGGTGACTGTGTACAACGTCATCAGTTGCTGCTCTGCTCATCCCAGATGTCATCACGCTCTTCATGGTCAAGTATAAATTAACCACCCAGTTTCTTATTTCACTGTGCTATTCAGATGCATTGTATCTCTCTTAGCAAATGTAGCCTTCACAATGAGCCGAGTTCTGCATTTCACCCATTTATAAGGAGTCACATTTCTGTCTAAATCAGCATGGCAGGTTTATGAGACAGCACAGTACCGTTTCAACATTTAAATTGAGTTGTGGGAAAATAAAACCAACGCCTGCAGTTCAGTCAGGTGGGCACTAGAGGTGACCCGATACCTGATAATATATTGTATATGGTAGTTGACAGTATACTGCACTTCCATGTTTATTTCCCATTATCCTTAGGATTGGACATCAGGTAATTAAACACATCTGTGGTTTGGGTCAACTTCTAACATAGCAGCAATTTCAAATTCTGCTCAGATCAAATGTACTTTGTCTATGGTCCCTGTTCAGAAGTAGTGCACTATATGGTGAATAAAATGACAATTGTGCATTACTGGCACTTGAAAAATGTATCATCCTGTCACATTAATTTCTGGAGGGACAAGAGTAATTATGGTTCGCTGACTTTCCTTTTAAGCAAGAGATCATTATTCTACACACACACACAATGCAAGGGTATAAGGGTCAGCAGGCACAAGTGACAGCCATTTACAGAAGAACATTGAAAAGTTACAGTATTAAGTACAATATAGATTTTTATTAGTTTACTAGGTTGGAAATTAAGAAAAAAAGCAGGTTGTCTTAATGTTCACAATTCTATATTCAAGTTGCAATTCTTAATATCATTTCAACACATGACATGGTGTAAATAGCCAAGCCCATGAGGACAATGTTACACAATCCAAAGTGGTGTGAGGACCAAAGTCACTGCAAAAAATATCCAAAATCTCAAATCAAATGGAAAACGCCTCATATCCAACACTTATGCATTGGAGAACGTAAACAGTACAAAACAGTGAAGACAAGTTAAATTGAACCCGATTGATTATGCCAATATAGAAAGATACATTTTCTGGAAGTTTCTGGGGGATCTCTCACCAACCTAGTGTTGCCATGGAAACTGAAGTCATCACAGTGCATTACAAACATTTGCAAGAAACAAAAGAAAATACAGACCAAAGTACCAGAACTGCTTGGGGAATGTTTGATATCATTTTATTGTTTCTTTTCATAGCAATGGAAAAATATAACCTTGTACAAACGTAGTCGATTCTCATTTTAACAGCTTGGTGAGTGACCCTTTTCCAACTAAGTGCAGCAAGAAACCAACAAATGGGAACTGAAACAACCCAATTCACTAGTTCAGCATGTAGTTCAATAGATTTATTTCTGAACGGCATGCTTTAGGCAAGTGTGTGTTTGCTTGTTGTATTTTACCCTATGACGAGTAGTCTAAATTTGGCACTCGTTTTCTACTCCTTGCTCATCTTAACACTAAGGAGATGTCAAAGTGTAATTGTAGTTATTTTGGAAGTGTTCCCTTAGCCTTGATTGATCCTGATGCACTCAACGCATAAATCCTCACCAATTCTTGTTAACAGGGCTGGCAAGAAAGGGTCTGTTTATCTAGAAGCCCACACTGAAAATGAAGAGAAACAACTGATGCCATTAAAATAAAAAAAAATTGAAACAGTGAACATTTGTCAGTGATTCTCTTGCAGGAAATAAACACCTTCTTGCCAATTCACTCAAGTGCTGCCAATAAGTAATCTACCGAGCCCCCACTGCCCTCTCCCAAACAGCATCAGAAATATATCTTACTGAATTTGCGTCAAGCTTTATTATTTATTTGAAATAACCAGGGGGGGGGGGGGGTGTAGAGACGGTGAATCCCCTCCCTCACAGACACACACTTCATCATCCAGGCTGGTCAGCTAGCTCCACCCCTGCATTGCTGTGGGGGCTCCGTGCAGGGGCAGGCTGGGGGATATCAGAGAGGCTAGAAGTAGGAGACGAGGGGGGTGGAGACCGCCTGCTCGTCCCCCTCGTTTCATCTTCCTTCAACTCCAGCAGTGATCCTTTAGGCGCATTTCTAACACCCCAAAAGTTTGTATTTTTCAGATTCCGGTTCAGTTCACGTTTGCGTAAAATTGACCAAGTCCACAAGCATATAGTGCTTGAAGGAACCCCCCAAAAAATGACAAGGGAAAAAGTAAGTCTTCCACAGATCGGTCAAAGAGCAAAATAGTCGCGTTCTTTCGTGTCATGTTTTGTTTGTATTTTCCCTCAAAAGAAACCACATTTTGGCAGTTTTATTTCTCTGCTCTGGTGATCCTGTTGTAGACTAATATTAGTTTTTTTTTTTCAGAAGAGTTCTAGAACTAGCCGGCTACAGTGATCCACGTTTTTGTGTGGAGTCCTTGTCAAGTCAGAATCAGTCCACAGGTGGCCTTAGAAGAGGGGGGCGGGGGTGGCTAAGGAAGTGGTGGTGGAGGTTCAGGGGTGGGGCGCTGCTGGTCTCCCGGCAACTGCTGGAATTGTACTCAGAAGGTGGTGTGACGTCGATCCTCGCTCACTCTCGCTCTCACTCACACATTCTCAGACACTCATCTCAGCGCACGCTTCACTTCTGCTTTAACTCGGACACGACGCAAAAGACAGAAGAAATTCCAGTGGGGCGTTTTCATTGTTGTCCATCTTATCCCCAACCAGCATGAAATCTGTAGAGGGGAAAAGAGGAAGAAAAGCTTATTAGCCGAAGGAGCCAAAGTCCTGTGTTCACGTGCTCCATGCTCATAGAGTGATCCCTCTCATTCGGCTGCTCCAGTGAAATTCTGGTGACTTTATAGATATCAGAATTGGTCACCAAGTTACACGCTCTATACACGCTCTTTCATGAAATCACTAATGGTTACAATTTCACACCATCTCCATAATGAAATTTAAAAAATGGACAAGACTAGCACTTCCTGAATAAGTATCTCCCAATGCAACATTAACTTTCAAACTGTACATAGTTTTTTTTTATCCCTTAGCTATTCCCTTGCTGTTTTGTGATGCCCCAGAGGTGCTGTAGGGGTGACTGTCAGTCAGTAGGGCATTAGGTCAGTAACTCACCAGGCCTGGCTCTTGAGCTTGCGCAGCTCCTTGGTGGCCCATGTGGCCAGCGTCTTGGTCTTGGTGGTCTTGGACCTCCGGCCCTCCGTCAGCAGGTCGTTGATGAGGGGCCGCAGCTCCACCAGCTTCATCACGTCCTTCCCAAAGGCCGTGCACAGGTCACTGAGGAGAGAAAAGAGGGAGAGTCGGACCACATGTAGGACATTTTACGTCACAGGGGAGGGAAAGGGAAAAACTAAGCACGTCACAGGAACATTACTATTTACATACTGCAAAGGGAAGCGGAGGAAACTGTTTTACATTGATCAAGTCGCTGGAAACACGACTTCGATCTAGAGGCCTGCTACCTCAAACAACTCCTTTTCAAGTCTCTTACTGACTGGGTCTGTGCAGGTTTCAGATAAACGCTATTAAAACATCAGGGTTTTGAGTACAAGATCTCACAGACCAGACAGGCTTTCCTTAGATCAACAAAAATGTAAAACAAAAAAAATCCAAATTCATGAATCAGAATTCATCATGAAGTGTCTTTCATGCCTTGAGATCACCTGCCCTCCTCCATGCATCTTAGCCCAAGCTGCCCCTAACATTTTTTATGCGATGTCAAAAGCATCTTCAGTATTATTGTGATCCACAAAGCAAGCGTCACTACCACGGAGATAATCCTAGTTGCCTTACCCTATAAGTCCGGCGGCGTTTGCCACCACGCCGTCAGAGTGGTCCTCGTCTTCAGCGATGTGATGGATGAAGGACAGGATGAACTCCACTCTGGGCTGCACCAGCATCACGTCAGCTACAGGTAGGACAGAACGATGCAACGAAGACCATGTTCAGCGCAATTATGAGAATTAAGACAGGTGACAGATGCCCAATATTCACTCAAAGTTGCCATAATTCTGACGAAGAGGTGATTAAGGATGCGTGTTAGGAAAAGTGGCATTTTCAGTGTGCCACAATGTGCAAGTGTGGGGTCCCGCAAAGTCCAGTGTAGACAATGGCAGCCCTGCTACCTCATGAACACTGGGTGAAATAGACCCTGAGTTACTCTGTGACGACCTTAAAATCCCAGCTGCCACAGCTCAGAGCAGCGAGAGGAACAGGCGTCAGTGGAAGGACTTCTCAGTCTACTGTAAACACTAGTGCAGGAAAATCGTACATTTGGCACCTCAAGACACAATACCATAGTCGGCAAAACACCAAAATACTAGATCCACAAAATCTGTAGATTAGTTACGACAGTGGGAGGATGGCGGACTCACGGTGCACGTTCTCCTGGTCTCCCTTCAGGCCCTGGATGATGCCAGTGTAGGCCTCCAGACAGCCCTCCCGCAGCTCGTTCAGATAGTCCACCATGTCATAGTCCGTCTGCCAGGTGGAAGGAACCAAAACACACAGCAGATTAGAGGGACGGAGGACAGACCGCATCGAGGAGCGCAACTGTCATTGTTATCTATTGACCAATATAATACTAATATCCCTAACAAACTCCGGAAGAGGCAAGCTTAACAAGATTCAACAGAAATGCTCAGGGAAGAAACTTGTGGGGTCCCGCAAAGTCCAGTGTAGATAATGGCAGCCCTGCTACCTCATGAACACTGGGTGAAATAGACCCTGCGTTACTCTGTGACGACCTAAAATCCCAGCTGCCACAGCTCAGAGCAGCGAGAGGAACAGGCGTCAGGGTCAAACGAAACAAGGGGATGCCAATGTGGTAACAGTGCATGTCCATCTGTTCTACCTTGTCGACTTGTGCCTGCGACGCCTGCTGCAGCGTGTCCAGGACGATCTCCAGGTACTTCTTGAACTCCCCTCCGATGGCCAGGGCAATGTCTCCAAACGCTGACAGGATCTGAGGCTTCACTGACCGGTGCACATTCTCATTCTGCAGGGGAAACACACACGCCCTTAGTCAGTACAGGTGAAAAACTATGAGTATCTACAAGACTTAACCTAACCCATATGAACAAAGAGCTGGAATCATAACCCTTTTCTTCCCAATAATCTTTAGTTGTTGTTGTTGTGTCTACGGTCAGCTTGACGCCAAGGCATTTACACGCGTCTACAAAGTAACCGATCAATAAAACAGAGGCTGTAAATTTGCAATAAGACTCAAAATGTATGGTCCTGTACATTCCAGTATTGATAACGGTAGCCTTGGCATTACCAACACAGCTGGCAGAAACTAAAGTGCAACTCACCCCCAGGTTCTCCAGCAGGAGCTGCATGATCTCGTCGCAGTAAGGCAGGATGTTGGACATCAGGGCTCGGCACAGGTCACACACCAGGCCCACCGCGGCCAGACACACCTGAGGGAGGGAGGGCGAGTGGTGTAGCTAGGTGAAATAATTGAGTGTTGACTCTCACAGCAAGCATTACTAGAGGGTACTTCGCTACTAAATCAGTGCATTTCAAGTGTGGGGTCCCGCAAAGTCCAGTGTAGATAATGGCAGCCCTGCTACCTCATGAACACTGGGTGAAATAGACCCTGCTTTACTCTGTGACGACCTAAAATCCCAGCTGCCACAGCTCAGAGCAGCGAGAGGAACAGTCGTCAGTGGAAGGGAGAAATCTTGTTTTTTTACTTTAAGAGATTAATATGAATATAATCCTTGAAAAATCATAGAACCCACTTGATATTCTGCATAATTCTTCAGTCCAATTCCCAGGAAGGGTTTAAAGGCATCCATGTATTTCTGAAAGTCAGCACCCAAAACTGAGGAGGAAACATAGAAGACATTACAGAACAACATTGAATATGGTTACATGCACACAATTATTGTGAATAGTCAAAATGAATGACAATTCGATTTAATTGTTTAAATGCTTTGCAAAAAGAACAATTTCCCTAATAATCCTGTTTATATGGACATATCTAAAAATCAGTCTACCTGCACTTTGATAAATGCAGAAATTCTTCAATCAAAATAAACATTACCATAGCGACCATGTCATTTTTGGAAAGCCTATTTGATTCTGAGTTCGGAGATATAAAGTTTGTATGTGAAAACTATTTCTAAGATTCAAACTTTCAGTTGGTCCAAACTCACTTCACTCGCGCAAAAGATGGAGGCTTGAGTTGCTGGTGCTAGCACATGCACCGATTAAGCCGTTTATATACACCCTAATCTTTCGAAAGACACCTGGTTTTCAGAGCCGTTTTAACTGGCTTATGTTTACTTTGATTGTGACCTTACAGCGATTAAGATAAGCAGAGTAATGTTTTTACATGACTAATGCCATACTCTGCCCACTGCCATAACATGTGACACACCATATACATACTGTAAGAAGCGTGGAAATCAGTTTCACATTGACCAAGCAGCTGGAAACAGGTCTCAGATAAATCCTATTAAACATCAGGGTTTTCAGGGTTTTGAGTACAAGATTTCTCATCACAGACCAGATATGAGGTTTAACTGCTTAGATTCACATAAACATAATCCATCCTACTAAAGTGGGTGGAGGGTGTGAGTAGAAAACCCTGTGTGTGTGTGTGTGTGACCTATCAAAAAATAAAAACGTTAAATTTACCCATCCACCACAGTGTGACCTTTTTAAATGGCTTACCTTCCACCAAGGTTGAGACGGCCATGAGCGCATCCTCCTGTACGCCCCCGGAGCCGGCGGTGTTCTGGAACATTCTGAGCAGGGAGGCCATCACCACGTCTGAGATCTGCAACGCGTCCTGGTGCTGCACCTTCCTCAGCACATTCTATAGAGAAGTGGGGAGGGAAAGGGTTAACCTAACATAGCAAAGGCTAACTGAAACGTTGTTTAGCTACTGTGATGAGAAGCGGGAAAGGAGAACTCCAACCCAGAAGTAGTTTCCTGGCTGGGTGTCCGTCTACGGCACCTTTCCTCATAAAGCCTTCTCCTTTCCTAGTACATTTTAGATCTTGTCTGTGCAGGTCTCAGATTCTTCCTATTGGTGTCATCGGGGTTTTCAGTACACGATCTCGTCACAGATCAGACAGGTACTAAAAATGTGTATCACTTTTTTCCTAAGGCTTTAAAATACTCAAGACCGCTAAATATATCCATGGAACACCCTAGGTATTCTTCTTCTACCTCTAGTTCGGGGAGGTTGAAATAGTTTGAGGGTCAAACTGAATGAAGTCAGCTCGTCTCACCTGCAGGGTGGCACACAGTAGAGACTGGAGGTCGTTGAACTGAATTCTGTCCGACGTGCTCTGGATGTGAGACTGAGGAGAGAGAGAGAGAGAGAGCACATGAAATCAACAGTTCCTTCAATAGGAGTTTATTCAATACAGAAAAGACACCAAGCATAATGTCTAATAGTTTAAAGTAGGTCTCAGATAAATCCTTAAGTAAACATCAGAGCTTTTCAGAGTAGTGAGTACATGATTTCTCATCACAGACCAAAAAGGTTTCCCCCTTTTTACCCCCCCCCCCCCCAATTTATCGCTCTCTCCCATCCCTCCTCTCTCTGTTGGGACCCACCTCCATCTGCAGGACCTGCTGCAGGCGTTCCATGATGACCAGGGTGGTCTTCTGCACGGCTGGGTAGCAGTCCTTGGCGCTGTTCTTCACAATCTCCATCAGGGCCTCGTAGGCCGCGCTACGCAGGTTGTTCTGGTGACCGTCCGGCCTGGTGGACACAGAGGGAAAACATTGATTTATTTCACTTAAAATCATTACTATGCATCAGGAAAACAATATATTACTTGCATTTTATATGATACAGAAATGTGTGCAATTCTTAGCAAAGAAAATTGATGCATTTAAATACATAAACCTGAACGATCTAGGATGACGAGACTGGATAAGAGACTCACAGCCTTCAAAAGCATATGTACAGCTAAGGGCGTCAAAGGATTTCCTGTGGAAGTAGATTTTAACGCCATTCTACATCTCCAAATGCATTTTTGTCATTGAAGGCCTCAGATATTGTGGTAAGGGTTATCCATCACATGTTCAGCGTGGTGCATGATTTCTCATCACAGACCAGAGTTACTCTCCAGCTAACTCCAGAAATCCTCCAGACAAAATGTCTAGTTTGACCTGCAAAGTTGAGGTTTCTAAACCTCTACAGTCCTGACAATAGAAGGTGACGTTCCATCCCCCTGTCCTGCCTACCTGTCTGTAGTTTCTAGGAGTTTCTGGACGATGAGCTCGAAGGAGGAGGAGAGGCAGTACGTGGCAGGCTCCTCCTGGTCCTCCGCTGCATCTGTGGCTTCGTACGCGGCTTCCGCCAGGCTGGAGAAGGCCTGAGGGAGGGAGGGAAAGGAGGGAGAAGGGCATTCATATGAAAACCATGAATCATTATTTTTGGTCCTTAAAAAAACAAAATGTCTTTAGCAGGTCTCAGATACTGTGGTAGGGGTTATCCAGCACATATTCAGTGTGGTGCATGATCTCCCGTCACAGACAGGTATCTCTCTCAACTACAGATACTTTGATGCAACATATTTCACTCGAGTGGGGTGGACAGATCTAAGGCATCCATTGTAAATGAGCAAGTGTCTTTGTACTGTGTGTGCAGTATATCATTGATGCTTGTGGTGATGAAATCCTTATCTGTGGGATTAACAAAGTACTACTGCTGCATGTGTGGTGGAGGCCCACAATGGAAATAAGCTATTCAACGATCGCCGTTATCCTCAATTTTAAATGCATTGTATCCACGTGTTGTCGAATTGCGTTTTTAAAAAGGGTAAAATAAATCAAAAAGCGGCTCTAGCTTGTCTCACCCAGCAGACGTTGGATGCGACGCGTGGCTCGGCCCCCAGGCCCTCGATGAGACACTGCAGCAGAGGGGCCAGGTACACCTCGTTGATGGCCGCCTCCGGCAGCAGCTCACAGATCCTGCCCACCGTCCAGGCCGTGGTGTCCCTCACCACAACACTGGGGTCCTTCATCAGCTCAATCAGCGTGGGCATTGCCTGGGAGGGGAGAAACAACAGCAGATTGGTCATTAACCCCAGTAGTATCAATGAGCAGGGGGGGACGACAACACATGACGTCTCCCCATTTAAGAGCGTTGAGATTCTATGAAAAGCGCTATAGAAATGTAATAAATGATCCTTTATTCATTAAGTACTGTTAACCATGGTTCAAGAGTAAACAGACCGGCATGGATGGGCGGAGAAAGGAAGGTACTGTTAATATAACAGCAGTATTCAGGTGTAGTGAGAGGCATAGGCTGGAAAGGGAGGGCAGTGGACAAGATTTTACAACAGTAGCGTCTGTCAAATATGACAAATAGGGAAAGGGGCCACCAGGGATTGTCACAGAGTCTCTACAGAGTAGGGCTGGGAATTGCCAGGGACCTCACGATACGTTAAGTATTAAGAATCTAAATGTATTTGCGATTCGATAGTGCGAATTTATTGTGATTCGATGTTCCAAACATATTGTTCAACATATGTCTGCTGCAGATGGACAAGAGAGCCATGAGAAAATTAGTTTCAGTCATTCCTACATAAAAAGATGAACAAGCTATGAAGGAAAAACAGGAATTTTGGTGCAGGAACAGCCAACTAGCGCAAAATATATTGCGATATCGTCAAAACGACACGAGTTATCAAAAACAATATTCCGATGTGTAACTTGTCGATTTCCCCCCCATAACTACTACAGAGTATGCCTAAATCCAGCTTTACTGAACTGGTCTGTGCAGGTATCAGATAAATCCTATTTAAACATCAGGGTTGTCAAGGTTCTTGAGTACAATCTTTTTCATCACCGACCAGATACAAGGTTCGATACTGCCTTATTAGATTCACATATTTCCGTTTTACAACGGAAACAAGATTTTATATAAACGTCAGGTAGTCCCGTGTCAGTTCTTTTGAATTTGGTGCCTAGTGAATGACAGGTTTTATCTCTGATTATGGACACTTACACAAGCTTATCACCAGCTCACTCTGAGATAAGCACCCACTTCAGTTCACAGTTCAATAGGGCTTGGGGGGGGGGTCAAGGATTGGGGCATAGTCTGTATCCCAAATGGCACCCTATTCCCTACATAACGCATTACTTGTGTCCAGGGTAGAAAGTAGTGCACCAAATAGGGAGCCATTTTATTTATTTTATTTTATTTTATTTAACCTTTATTTAACCAGGTAGGCAAATTGAGAACACGTTCTCATTTACAATTGCGACCTGGCCAAGATAAAGCAAAGCAGTTCGACACATACAACAACACATAGTTACACATGGAGTAAAACAAACATTTGAGACGTAGCCATACACACAGCCACGAAAGAACATAGTGGTTCAGCTGATACCGCCTCAACAGCCTCTCCAGTCCACCCTACTTGTGAATGCACACGTCTGTAAATACCCAATCACCCTGGAAACAACTTACGGTAGATTGTGGTTCATCTAAAAATTAACTGAAACTTGCAGATCGCTTCATTATTAACCATAAGGGAGTTTAAGAACACACAGAAAAGACTATGCTTTATCTGATGGGCGTGCAACACAAGGAAACTGAGAAATGCTTGCAGCCTAGAGATAATGACCTTTACAACAGATACATTTCTACTTGGCCACAAGCAATTCTCTTCCTTGCTCGACACACCCATCAGACGGTGGATTGTTAAGTATGCATGTTAGTCTATGCTGCTGTGAAACTCCACCGAAACTTCCCCTTGGGAAAAATCGGTAGTATCAGTATACAGCGGTAACTGGTGTAGTGACCTGCATGACAAGGGGTTTGAGCTGGTTGGGCCATGCCTTAGCGATGTGCAGTTAGCGAACGATTCGTTCTTTTTAAACAACTATTTTTACTGACTCGAGACGCATGATTTGTTCCACATGAGTGACTGGTTCATTTTAGTCTTTCGTTTTGACCTGCTAGTACTGGCCGCAGTGAGTCCTACCTACAGCAAGATCAATACACACTCTAGAGACGTGCTCCGACCACCAACCATCGGTCATACGCGCACAGGGAAATAGATCATAAGCAACGAGAAGAAAAATACATGTTTACAGCCGATAATTGATCGCATGGTGCAAGAATGACTGCAATCAATTGATTATTGAATGTCATTGACGCCGTTTTTTTTTGGAACCAGAGCCTCTGCTCAACAAACTCAACAATTAATCATTCTGGGGGCTGCAGTTTGAACATTGTGCTCGTCACCCTCACGGGAGACATTAAAGGTATGCATTCCACCAAGAGTCGTTCACAATCTCGTCCGGTTGGAGCCACAACCTTACCTCGTTTCAAATGAATAAAAAAAATAATCTTATTTGTGCCCCTAGCAATCAACAAATGTACATCGTTTAAAGCAGAGTTTCACATGTCTCAATCACAAATGACAGCTCCAATATGCTCCCTATGGTGAACGAGATGTGTTCAAGAGGCTTGTGGAATCATGACTCGAGTTTTCAGTTTGTCGTTCACCGGTCGGGGGTCCTGCGTGCTCTGGGCATTACTGACTCAAATGAACAAAAGGAGTCGAACGAGTCGTTCACCGGTCGGGGGTCCTGCGTGCTCTGGGCATTACTGACTCAAATGAACAAAAGGAGTCGAACGAGTCGTTCACCGGTCGGGGGTCCTGCGTGCTCTGGGCATTACTGACTCAAATGAACAAAAGGAGTCGAACGAGTCGTTCTTTTGACTGAACGAGTCGACAAGATCCGAGTCTGTCAAAAGAGCCAAACATCCCATCAACACTATGCCAAGAATTTCCTAACAGATAGTCAAGACTCCTCTCCTATCTGATATGTTAGCTGCAGGTTGAGATCATAATATGGTGGCGTTCCGTTTATGTCATGTCTTCATGTCTAATAAAAAGCATGACCTGGCGCACACCCAGAGAAAAGTATTTTGTGCAGAGGTGCTGACTAACAACGAATAAACTAAGATATTTAAAAAATTGTTGCACAATATATATATAAAAACGCCCAGTCATTTATTGGGTAAACCGACGTTTCGGCATCACTGCCTTCTTCAGGGTAATGTCATGAATACTTGAACCAGGTTATGTAGACAAAGACTGCAATTAATGCAAGCAATGACAATAGTGAGGGGTGTGTCATAATTGTTAGGCTAATTAGAAAGAACCGAGCGAAACCGTTACAAGAATATGTTGATTTGTCTTCATGTCTACATGTGGTGAAGCTAGTCACCTGGATGACGAGGGGTTTGAGCTGATTGAGCTCGGGCCCCTCTAGGATGGAGCCGAACGCCATGACGGAGGCGTCGCGGTAGCGCCAGTCGGGGTGCTTGATGTGCTCCTTGATGAAGGGCAACACGTGAGGCACCACGTCGTCCTCGCAGCACGTGGCCAGCAGCATCAGGCACACGCCCGCCGCCTTGCACGGGTTCCAGTCGTCGTCGTCGTCGTTCTCGTCCTGAGGAGGAAGCGAGAGGGGTGAATGAGAGGAGACGCATTTACATGACACGTTATAACATCGAGAAAAGGGAGGGATAAAACCAATGTCTATTGACAGAGGAACATAGACGGGGGGGTGGAGGGAAGGAGAAGTATGAAAGGAATCTATACTGGACTTGCACATAGGAGAAGTGAGAGGAAATACATTTACATAAAAAAGGTATGCCGGGAGAAATGACCCGATTGTGTAGAGGGGAAGGAGACCCAAAGGAAAAAGCATACATTTACATGAACAGGTACCTATTGCATATCAACAAGGACATTCTGCACAAAAGGACACACAAAATAACAGATATCAACACAAAGGACAGACCAAATGGGACACACAAATTCAGCTAGACAAGTACAGTGTCTCATTAAAGCCCCTAATAGATAGACTGGGGTGGCACGTACAGAAATCCTCACCTCCCTGCTGGACTTCACTTGGTACACTTGTACTTATTATAGAATGGGTGGTAGCAGTAGAACACAGTCTTCCTGGGGGACTATCAACTATTTTGTATGTGGTATGACACACAAAATGGTGGCGCCTGGATGGGTGAAGAGCCACCCCCCCCCCCCCCTTAATACGGGCTCCCGAGTGGCGCAGCGGTCTAAGGCACTGCATCTCAGTGCTAGACGGGTCACTACAGACACATTGGTTCAAATCCAGGCTGTATCACAACCGGCCGCGATTGGGAGTCCCATAGGGCGGCGCACAATTGGCCCAGCGTCGGCCAGGCTTCGGCCGTGATTGTAAATAGGAATTAGTTCTCAACTGACTTGCCTAGTTAAATAAAGGTTAAATTAAAAATACATGTCTGCAGGTCTCAGATATTGTGGTAGGGGTTATCCATCACATGTTCAGCGTGGTGCATGATTTCTCATCACAGACCAGACAGGTTTTCTAGGAGGTAGAATCTTAATTGAATCTCAAGATTAAGGATTCTGCCAGCTAGATGCATTAGTTTTGTACAGAGATTTTAATACCAGGAAATGATTCACCCATATCCTTATCAATCAGGTTCTGTCTCACTCTACAGGATCATTCTAGGCTATAAAGGTATTATCGACAGACGTTTTAGTGTCTCTGGCTGACATTAAATCATGTAGAGTCACCACCGCTGCCCTGCTCTCCAAGGACAAACTGGCTGGGGATGCCTTCACTTCCACTGGCTGGCTTACCCTGTCCGGGTAAGGTTTCAACACCCTGTGGCTAGCATTTTTCACATGCTTCACATTAATCCAAATCTGTTTGGTCGATTTCTCCCTCCGCCAACCTCATTAACATTGTTTCACTTAGAATTGTGTGTGGACCGTGCTAGCTAGGCTGGGCTGTGAACTGCAAGGAATCTTGCCTTGTGTTCAACACTAAAAACTGCAGACTGAAATGTGTGGTGTGCACAGACGCTTCACTTGAATTGTGTCCTTCAAATCTGTGCCCTAACGTGTAACGAAGAGGATAACGAGGTGTAAAATGACTGCCGCGGGCTCTTCTCTTGGGTACCTGTTTGGTGAGTGTCTGGGTGAGGATGGGCACCAGGTATTGCAAGGCTCCTTTAGCATAGAACTTGCTGGTGTGCTCCGGGGGCCGGCCCTGCTCCGATGCCTGGGGAGAGAGAGAGAGAGAGAGATGTACCAAACTTAGAGGAACATTTGCCTTTTTGTTGTTGTGCAACTCTCCGTTGTATTTATTTTGCGTCTAAAATAAACACCCTCAAGGTAAGGGTGTCAGCTTAATGGCTGACTAATGGTGTGATAACAAAATAACAAGGTAGATGAAGGTCTCAGATATTGTGGTAGGGGTTATCCATCACATGTTCAGCGTGGTGCATGATTTCTCAACACAGACCAGACAGGTGAGCTATATCGTCACTCAGCAACACGGCTAACTGTGACCCTTTCTGGTGTTATAATATATAAACCGTGTGTACATTTACATTCGTACGCTGCAGTGTTGCCTTGTGTTTAGTTACTCGAGTTAAAAACATTTGAAAGTGCGTGTGGGGGGGCTCACCTCAGTCGCTTCAATGGCCAAATCCATCTCCTCGTCGCACACGTTCGACCAGAACTCGATTCCTTGTAAGGCAACTTCATCAATGTCACTTTTCATGGCTTCTATTGTGATCTGTTAGGGGGGAGGGAGAGGACAGACCAAAGGGAGGGGTCAGGATGTTCATTTTAAAGGAGCGTCCTTGATACGGACTACTGGCCTCGGTGTCCGTGCAGGTCTCAGATATTGTCGTAAGAGTTACACATCAGGCGTTACAGCGTCGTGCATTATTTCTCATCACAACCCAGAGGTCAACAAGCGACGCTACAATATCAGTAACTGATAAGGTTCATCAAGACCTTGGTTTGGAGTTCTGCCTTAAGTTCTTCAGAAATAAATAGAAGCACATCTAAAGACAACAGAGCAAGACCAAGTTGCTGCATGGGGGTGCTTACCGCAAACAGTGCTGGGCCCATGTACGTTTCCATGTACTGATAATACAAAGACATTATCTTCACCAAGTTCTGTAAGGCAGCCACTCGTACCTGTGGGAGACAGACATTGCATTTCACCAACATTGGTTAAGAATATGATTATTGGCTGAAAGCATGAATAAATGTGCCAAAAAAGGTTTTAAATAGAAAAGAGAAACTCACGATACTCACTCTGGTGTCTGGGCACTGTGTGGCCTCGCAGACGACCTGCATTATAAAGTGCCTCTCCGTCTGGAAAACACAAACCCATTCACTGTTATGACAGGCCCATAGAAAAATCATTCAAAACCCAACCTTGTGTGCAGGTCTCAGATATTGTGGTAGGGGTTATCCATCACATGTTCAGCGTGGTGCATGATTTCTCATCACAGACCAGATAGTGAAGTCGATAAACAAGCTCAGATTTGTCCATTTCTGGGGTCACATCATGCAACAAAGGAGGAACTTAAACACTAATATAGTGGGACACAGGCAGGGCGGGGCAGGAGACACAAACACACCTCTTTGTCAAAGTTGGCTTTGGTGAACTCCAGTGAGTTGAGCAGCGCGTTGGTGGCAGCCAGCTTGACGTTGTTGCTGGGCTCCTCCTTCCTCATGCCCTGGATGATTGCTGTCAGGATCTGGTTGGCGTTGTCCTGCAGCTGCTCAGGGTCCTACAGTACAGGGGAGGAGAGAAGACAGTTGTTCATGGAAGTTACGTCTGCTCTGCAGCGAAACATGCATTGGAAAACAAAAAAACAAAAATGTAGTCTAGGTTCGATTTTGGAATCTTGTCTTTGTGCAATTGTAATTGAGGACACAATGTCACAAGTTTCATATTACAGTAGATAGATTGAGGTTATAACCACTGTATCCTCATGTGAGCAAGTGTGTGTGCCAGGGGCACTCACTATGTCCTGGCAGATGTATCCAATGGCCTCCAGGGTGGACTCCTTCATGTGCTCAGTGCTGCTGGGGTCCGTCACATTGGCCACCAGCTGGGGAATGAGCTCGGGCCACTGGGTGACGGGGATCTCTGCGCAGGCAATGCCAGCCACGCACTGGGAGGCCGAGCTGGGCCGGTACGTCTCCGTGCCCAGGGTCTGCAGAACCTGGAGAGGAGTGAAAGGAAGGGGGGGGGGGGTTAGAGGTGAATCAACTGGTGCATTTTGCTGGGTGAAGCCAAGTGAGACGGAGGACATAGGTTCTTATAGGAGCCAAGGGCTTTTGTCAAATTAGTCATTTGGCAAGGTAGGTTTCTGAGGGAAAATAATTTTTTCAGTTCTAGCCAACTGAAGCTAGAAAGTATAAATAAATCTGCACTAAGAGGTGGAAGAGGAGTTTCTCCTTACAAAGTTCTTGATCTCCCTCCGGGCGTTGGCGTCGATGGCAAGCCATCTCTGCTGGTAGCGTGTCTTCACGTCCGGGTCTTTGGAGGTGAGTGAGTTCTTCACCTGCAGCCCTGCGGCCACGCGAGCCACCTGGGTGTTGCCAGGGTTGGCGAGCACCTTGGAGAGCTCCACCAGGAACGTGGGCTGGAGAAAGGGAGAGTGGGTGGGGAGAGTTTTTAAAATGTATTTCTACAAAATCCGACCATAAGACGGCAGTGGTTTAGTAAAACACAGGTAAAGAAAAACAAAAATGGTCATCACCACAGTCCTTAAGTCCCAGGCATGAGTAAGATTTCACTGCAGTGATTCTGAACAATGTTCAACAGTTACATTCAGCAACTGAAGGATGTAGGAGGCTAGTAATCAATCAACAGACATGACGGAGCAGGTTTGTATGCAACAGCAAAACAATTGACACTAAATTCAGTAGACACTAAAGTCCATTCATGCTGCAGTCAGTGAGTGCCAGCAGCGGGCTCCACAAATCTCTTTTGATCCATGTGTGGTGGTTTTAAATCAGATCTAATGCGTTTGTGTAACCAAAACAACAAACTGCTAAATTCATACAAGTCCTGGTGAGTTGTTTAGGTCTCTGTTTCACATATACAGTGCCTTTGGGAAAGTATTCAGAACACATGACTTTTCCCACATTTTCTTACATTACAGCCTTATTCTAAAATGGATTAAATAAAAAGATATCCGTAGCAATACCCCATAATGACAAACCGAAAACAGGTTATTTTTGCAAATTTAAAAATAAACAGAAATACCTTATGTACATAAGTATTCAGACCCTTTGCTACAAGACTCGAAATTGAGCTCAGGTGCATCCTGTTTCCATTGATCATCCTTGAGATGTTTCTACAACTTGATTAGAGTCCACCTGTGGTAAATTCAAATGATTGGACATGATTTGGAAAGGGACACACCTGTCTATATAAGGTCCCACAGTTGACAGTGCATGTCAGTGCAAAAACCAAGCCATGAGGTCGAAGGAATTGTCCATAGAGCTCCGAGACAGGATTGTGTCGAGGCACAGATCTGGGGAAGGGTACCAAAAAAATGTCGGCAGCATTGACGGTCCCCAAGAACACAATGGCCTCCATCAATCTTAAAATGGAAGAAGTTTGGAACCACCAAGACTCTTCCTAGAGCTGGCCGCCCGGCTAAACCGAGCAATCGCGGGAGAAGGGCATCGGTCAGGGAGGTGACGAAGAACCCGATGGTCACTCTGACAAGCTCTAGAGTTCCTCTGTGTAGATGGGAGAACCTTCCAGAAGGACTATCATCTCTGCAGCACTCCACCAATCAAGCCTTTATGGTAGTGACCAGACGGAAGCCACTCCTCAGTCAACGGTACATGACAGCCCGCTTGGAGTTTGCCAAAAGGCACCTAAAGGGCTCTAAGATCATGAGAAACAAGATTCTCTGGTCTGATGAAACCAAGATTCAACTCTTTGGCCTGAATGCCAAGCCTCACATCTGGAGGAAACCAGGCAACATCCCTACAGTGAAGCATGGTGGTGGCAGCATCATGCTGTGGGGATGTTTTTCAGCAGGGACTGGGACACTACTCAGGATCGAGGGAAAGATGAACAGAGCAGTAGAGAGACAATTGATGAAAACCTGCTCCAGAGCACTCAGGAGCGCTGGGGCGAAGGTTCACCTTCCAACAGGACAATGACCATAAGTACACAGCCAAGACAATGCAGGAGTGGCTTTGGGACAAGTCTCTCTCTGCATATCCTTGAGTGGTCCAGCCAGAGCCAAGACTTGAACCTGAACAAACATCTCTGGAGAGACCTGGAAATAGCTGTGCTGCAACACTCCCCATCCAACCTGACAGAGCTTGAGAGGATCTGCAGAGAAGAATGGGAGAAACTCCCCAAATACAGGTGTGCCAAGCTTGTCACGTCATACCCAAGAAGACTTGAAGCTGTAATTGCTGCCACGGCTGCTTTAACAAAGTACTGAGTAAAGGGTCTGAATACTTACAAATGTGATTTCATTTTTTTTTTAATAAATTAGCAAAAATGTCTAGAAACCTGTTTTTGCTTTGTCATTATGGGGTATTGTATGTAAATTGCTGAGAGAGAAAAACAAAGCTATAACATAATGTGAAAAAAAGCCAGGGGCTCTGAATACTTCACGGAAGTAACTGTATACTCGTGGTCTTTAATGATAATGTAGGACAAGAGGGCACCACAAAAGAAGGCCATTTAGCAACACTTGTACCATGACATCTTCTGACTACTGATTTGGGTCAAACTCCCTTCATAGTTTTTGATGTGCCTAGCCAATTATGTGACTGATCATTAACAGAGCTGCACAGTCCAGCAAACAAAGCCATAGACCTTTGAGGTACCTTGCGGTTAAGAGTGTTGGGCCAGTAACCGAAAGTTCGCTGGTTCGATTCCCTGAGGCGACTAGGTAAAAAAACAAAAACACATCTACCAATATGCCATTGAGCAAGGCACATAACTGTAGCTGCTCCTGTATGTCGCTATGGATGAGTGTGTCTGCTAAATGACTAAAATGCAATATATATATCGCTATTATTTTGACTTGAAAAGCTACATAAGGACGTGTGGCCAAATAAAATGGGAGATTACACAATCGATGTTTAGCTTTTGACTACTCTGCAGAATATATAACTTGTACGTAACATGCACAATATAGAGTCTAGCATGAGAAACGTTAGGTGGCAGATGTAGGTACCATGCCACATCCGTTCAAATGAGCCCTGCACACCTTTCATAAACTAGCTTTTTCTATGGGGATCTGCCACTGCCCAAAATAATTAACATAGCATAAATGTTTCGTCAAAAAACAGAGTGCATACACACAAGCTGACTCATATTTCAAAGCTAAATAGCTATGCAAAAATGTAGTTCAATGACAGATGCCTATATCACGCCTTACTTCCTCTTCTCTAGCCAGCTAGCTACACCCTCTTTCACTTTCTACTCCAAAAAATGCAATGGACATCTGTCAGGGGGGAGGAGTGCTCTTGCTCACTAGTAAAAGCCTATCAGGCAGCTTTCCGGTTAACTATTAGTTACATGAATAGCATATGGAACCAAATGCAGCTATAAGATTACAACATGTTAGCCACATGTGTCCATATCAAAACAGGGTAATCCGCCCCGCTAGTGATCCATCACTATCAGTGAACTCATTTTTCGATGCCGGGGTTATACTGCTCAAGTGAAATTAATCTGAATGAATAAAAAAATCGCTGAAAACGCGAATTTATCGAAATTTTGTTAGTTCCAAGTGATCATGCCAAGGCACTGGAATCCAACAATGGTGTAGCTGGTGTGCTAGCTAGCTAACGTGGGTTAATGCTAGGTCTCCATTCATTCGCGAAAGCTGAGGTGTGTGACGCTGCTGCCATAATGTTGCGATGGAGAAAGGGCCCAGTTGAAAACGCCGGCAATTCAATTCAATGCGCTCATGCCCTGTGTTTCTGGCGCCAGACCTGAATGTGACCGGAATATATTATCCGTCTGGACTGATAAAATTTGTAGTTATACAAACCAAATTTTCAATTGCCGCCTGCTCCAGAAACTTCTGTGCCGCCTCCAGTTCATTTCGATCTGAGGGGGCGAGGGAAAAAATGTGAGCGTTATACTATGTGAATAGCTACTGCACTTGTTAGTTAGCTACAACATGAAGCAGCAAAGTTCTGTTAGCATGCATCTGCAATTCCTACATTGCCTGGCTAGCTAGAACGATTAGCTAGCTAGGCTACCACGATTACCTAGCTAACATTAGCTAGTATGTACAGTGCGCACCAGTAATCACATTCACTGCTACTGCGATAATTGGGAAATCTACTTGGGAAATTGTGGGTGTACGTTTCCTGATGCGAGATTAGTTCGTTAACTAGTTAAATTAAATAGACAATTTATCAAGCCTTACTAGTTAGATAGGTGACCCATGTCATGCAACACGCTGGCTACCGGGGATGCTATGCTCACTAGCGGATAGCTACTAGAGGCCAACGATTAAGTTAGCCATCGAGCTAACCAACTCGTATTAAACTATTTAGCTAACGTAGTTCGCTCTACATGTTACATCACCACGGGCAATGCACAAGTGTTTACTTCACTAGCTAGCGTTTACGACCTAATAAGGTTTACATGATCGAGTCCAGGCCTTATCTATTTTTTTTCACATCGGCACATCATGCACATGCTAGTTATAGTACTTAGATAGTAATCTTTAAAGTTAGCGGGCGTGCAAGGCAGGGCCGATTTAGTTGCACATGAATGGCTAGTTAGCCAAGTTAATTGATAGGTAACAATACGTATCAAACCAGTAAAAATATCACATCAAAATGACCAACTACGTGGGTGACAACTTTTTCAACGGATAATACATTTTGACAACTGGCAGCTCTGTCAATGCCGCCCAGATTGAACTATTAACAGTGCTAAAAGTTAGCATGTTAGCGAATTCACCACAAACGCCGCATCCGCAGAGTGAGTAGGCCGTAACATTAGCAGCCTAGCTAGCCTACTGCTAGGCATTTCCTCCTCCCTTTTTCTGATTTAACTTTCACCGTTAGCGTTATCAAATACAGATATGTGAAGTTGCTGGGCCTAAACTCTTCACATGGCAAATGTTAAAGATAAGTATATGGAGCTGTATAATCACCTGGAGAGACAGTTTTTTCGAGGATTGTTATCAGCTCCATTCTGTCCCAACCACTCTACACAGAAGTCGCTAGCTAGTTAGATTGCCGCGCACAACTCAACCCCGGATTATATTTCTTCAGTGTTCAACCAAAGTAACAAGACCGTGGATAAATCAATGAAAGCCGGTGAGAAAAACATACACGCCCAGTATCCCCCAGCCGATTAGTTTACTCTGGATATGCGCTATTTCCAAACGCGGAACCTGAAAAAAAAATTGTTTAAGCAGCAATGCCGCTTGTTCATTCTGTGTTGTCGGGAGGGAAAGGGCCTTGCTCGACTCCCGCGGAAGGATATCACGCGCCGCTTCTATGAAAAAAAAAAAAAAACTCCTCCCTATCTTCCGCGCGAGCGCGTTTTCATGTGCGCACACCTTTTCTGGACCTTAAACATATTCATTTTTAACCAAAACTTGACGCTTGTTCAAATAGGTAAAGTATTAGCCAACTGTTGTATAATTGTTGTCTAAGTTGTAACTTTGCTGTCCTGTACTTAATCAACCATAAAATGATCTGACTTCTCAATAAATTCAAAACCAAATGTGGAGTGGACAAAATGGCTAGCTAGCCTAATGTAATGACATTTAACCGTCATTTAAATTGGTACAACTCATGTATGTATCTAAGTAATCCCCCTATACTTTATTATGTACTGCCTATAACTTTTAATTTCCAATTATCGTGATGGAAATAAGCCATGGCAGAGTGTACTAATAATTATAATTGTACAAAGTTCAAATAAATCGTCCCTTAGCCTGCCATCCAGGGCACTTTTGATTTGGTCAGTGATAGTCTTTGTTGATCTGTCATAGCTGCCCTCCAGAGCTGGCCAGTCGGTTTGTGCACCTGTATACTAACTGATAGCAGCTACATTTTATGGAACGCTGTTTGGGTCTTTGCGTGTCAAAAAATATGCACGTCAAATAACACTATTTTACGCGTTAAATACGCTTTTAATTTGACACGTCAAATAACACCGTTATATTATACAATGTTGTGTGTTCTGAATTTACACGTGCAAGCCAAGCGCCACCACTACTATCAGTAGCACTGTCAAAGCTGTACAAAAAAGTCAGCAAACTGCCACTAACGAAGTGTTTACAATAGCGCTTTGGTAATAAAGCATTATTTGTTCGACCGCAACTTCTGGGGAAGCTAGCTAGCTTTAGCTTGGTACCTAGCTAGCACCAATACAACCAGCCTGAAAACAATGACCAGTAGAAACTGCAGTCATTTTCATTATTCTTAGTAATGATTTAGGAATCCTTGTAAGTATTATCTAGGTAGCCACTTGTTGTTTGCCTATTAAAATTCAACTTCAGTTCATTTAAATAAATAGCTAGCCAGCTACTTAACCCTGTTGCCCAAAGCTAACGTTATAAGCAGTTGGCTAGTGATGCTCGACTATCCACAATAAGGATTAGGCACAATAGTGGAATGTGCGGTTTGTCTTCAAAATAAAAGTACCTATTTGAAATTGATGCAGAAGGTTACAATTGATGGAATTATGCCATATTTAGTCTAGATCATGTTAAACAAGGTTGGAATGTGAAGCAGTGAAATGGGGTATCATTCATATTACACAGTACAGCTTTACCCAAGGATTGGGGATCAATGAAATGGGGTATCAGTCTACTCAATACCCAATATATTTTTTTATCCCAACGTCCTCCCCCGAGTTATCAAACTCCTAAACATCCACGCAGTATTATTTTTCCTCGGGAATAGTGTTCAATACACATACATGTGGCTCAATTCACAGTTGTTTCAGAGTCCTGCAATAAGAGCTACTACGCTAATGTTCTCTGGGTGTCGCACTGAGCTAAAGGGTAGAGCTGCCGCTTTGAAGGAGCGAGACTCTAACCCGGAAGCTTATAAGAAATCCCGCTATGCCCTCCGACGAACCATCAAACAGGCAAAGCTTCAATACAGGACTAAGATGGAATCGTACTACACCGGCTCCAACGCTCGTTGGATGTGGCAGGGTTTGCAAACTATTACAAACTAAAAAAGGGAAGCACAGCCAAGAGCTGCCCAGTGACACAAGCCTACCAGACGAGCTAAATTACTTCTATGCTCATTTCGAGGCAAGTAACACTGAAACATGCATGAGAGCATCAGCTGTTCCGGACGACTGTGTGATCACGCTCTCCGCAGCCTATGTAAGACCTTTAAACAAGTCAACATTCACAAGGCCGCAGAGCCAAACGGATTACCAGGACGTGTACTCCGAGCATGCGCTGACCAACTGGCAATTGTCTCCACTGACATTTTCAACCTCTCCCTGTCTGAGTCTGTAATACCAACATGTTTCAAGCAGACCACCATAGTCCCTGTGCCGAAGAACACTAAGGTAACCTGCCTAAATGACTACTGACCCGTAGCACTCACGTCTGTAGCCATGAAACGCTTTGAAAGGCTGGTCATGGCTCACATCAACACCATTATCCCAGAAACCCGAGACCCACTCCAATTTGCATACCACACCAACAGATCCACAGATGATGCAATCTCTATTGCACTCCACACTGCCATTTCACACCTGGACAAAAGGAACACCCATGTGAGAATGCTATTCATTGACTACAGCTCAGCATTCAACACCATAGTGCCCTCAAAGCTCATCACTAAGCTAAGAACCTTGGGACTAAACACATCCCTCGGCAACTGGATCCTGGACTTCCTGACGGGCCGCCCCCAGGTGGTAAGCGTAGGTAACACATCCGCCACACTGATCCTCAACACGGGGGCCCCTCGGGTGTGTGCTCAGTCCCCTCCTGTACTCCCTGTTCACTCATGACTGCAGGACTCCAACACCATCATTACATTTGCTGATGACAGAACAGTGGTAGGCCTGATCACCGACAAGACAGTCTATAATGAGGTCAGAGACCTGACCGTGTGGTGCAAGGACAACCTCCTCTCAACGTTATCAAGACAAAGGAGATGATCATGGACTACAGGAAAAGGAGGGCCGAGCTCGCCCCCATTCTCATCGACGGGGCTGTAGTGGAGCAGGTTGAGAGCATCAAGTTCCTTAGCGTCCACATCACCAACAAACTAACATGGTCCAAGCACACCAAGACAGTTGTGAAGAGGGCACGACGAAACCTATTCCCCCCCAGGAGACTGAAAAGATTTGGCATGGGTCCTCAGATCCTCAAAAAGGTTTTACAGCTGCACCATCGAGCATCCTGACGGGTTGCATCACTGCTCTGCCTCTGACCACAAGGCACTACAGAGGGTAGTGCGTACGTCCCAGTACATCACTGGGGCCAATTTTCCTGCCATCCAGGACCTCTATACCAGGGGGTGTCAGAGGAAGGCCCTAGAAATTGTCAATGACTCCAGCCACCCTAGTCATAGACTGTTCTCTCTGCTACCGCACGGCAAGCGGTACCGGAGCGCCATGTCTAGGTCCAAGAGGCTTCTTAACAGCTTCTACCCCCAAGCCATGATTCCTGAACATCTAATTAAATGGCTCTCCAGACTATTTGCATTGCCCCCACCCTCTTCTACTCTGTTATTATCTATGCATAGTCTACATGTACATATTACCTCGACACCGGTGCCTCCGTACATTGACTTTGTACCGGTACCCCCTGTATATAGCCCCGCTATTGTTATTTACTGCTGCTCTATAATTATTTGTTATCTCTTTGTTGTTATTTTCTTAACTGCATTGTTGGTTAAGGGCTTGTAAGTAAGCATTTCACTGTAAGGTCTACCTGTTGTGTTCGGCACATGTGACGAATACCATTTGATTTGTCACGGAGTAGACTGATACATATGGATTGTGGATCGATGACATGGGGTAAGTCTGTATAGTGAAATAAGTATGCCCCCAATGCAATTCTAAAGTACAATACATCCAGTGTGATTAGAGTTTTGTCAAATTAACAAATAGTCTTTTGTTGATTTTATATAACTTCTCAACCTCGTTTAGCATGATCTATTCAATTATGGCATAATTCTACAATTTGTATTCATTTGCATCACTGTCAGACATACTTTTATTTAAGGCTAAGCGCAAAGTCCACTTTTGTGGCAATTCCTTCTTGTGGTTAGCTTCACAGATGGGTCTGACCACCATTAATCAAATAAGAACTGTCTTATAAATTAGGGTAATTTTAAATGACACCAAGCTATATAGTTATCTAGCACTGTAGGTGCGCGAGACAACTTTACCAGCATCATGGCATACGTATCGATGAATCGTGACATGAAATATGGGTGATAGTGTAATCAATGTGTAATAACTACATAAATGAATGAACGCGTTAAGTTACGTGATATGCAGTCATATTCAGGTCAAGCTTATTTGACGTGTCTTTGACACGCAACGAGCCAAACAGCGTTCCATTGAAAGTGGACTAAGAGTGAGCTGCTATGTAGACAACATAACTTAATGTAAAATCTGAGAAATCAGCAGAGGCCACACAGTGTAAAAACCACCCCACTGTCTTTTATTTAGTTAGTCATTTTACAGTAGTCACTCGTAAGTAGCTGCCTTGAGTTTCTCTTTTTCACATCGTTCTACTTTTCTTTCTCATTTTGATCAACACAATGGAAGAAACAATGAACAAGAGCAAAACAAAAACGAAAATGGATAAAATGCCCCTTCTCAAAGAAAGCAGGAATTTTGGCAAGAGGTGATGACAATGTTGATCCAGTGCATCGCTCTGGTGCAATACAGTTTGGTAGAGACAAGACTGTACAATCTAGGGGTCAAGTCTGAGTCAACTTGACTAGGCTGGGATGTTGGGATCAGGATGGGGTTGAGAATATGACAGATTTGAGTCTGGAATAATTTCCTTATCGGACTACCGGATCAATTCAAATGAACCACCACCCATTTATTTTCTCTGAAAGTGGTTGTCAGTTTAACTTTTGATATGCTTTCTAATGCAAGAACATACTGGATGACAAGGAGTAGTAACAATCCCACATTACGGATGGAAGTAAACAACATTTTTGGAAAACTGACCCATTGTCTATGAAAAGTTAAATATTGATTTGGATGAGTGTGTATGGCAGAAGGCAATTTCCCACCATTTATTGGACATTTGCTTCGCTGTAAGCCTCAGCCCACCACAATTACAGTTGCTACATGGTAAGCTCAGCTCTGTAAGCAGCATAGCTTAGTGGCAAACAATGACTTAGCTATGATCTAAAGTAGGACTCAACCTGAGCTAACATTGAAACACGCTGGACTACCCAGCTAAATGGTAACTAGCATGGACAGCTAATTAGTTCTATTTTTGAATCAAGTTTGAGGTTCATGATTTGGCTGTTTTTTTAATTTGACCTGTTTTAACATATATATACCCCTTTCAGGGTAATAAAGCACACTATAGCTCAGTGTTCCCTCCTAAATTGTCTTATGATCGATCAGTTAGTGCAATCTTGGTACCAATGCTTTGTACGCAAGTCTATAAATTCACACAGGAACACTGGAAGCGATTTAGAATACACAACTGGGTAAAGATGAAACCAACCTTTTAGGGAAAGGGGGATACCTAGTCAGTTGTACAACAATGCAATGGGACAACTACCATTTGTCTAGTGGCTCAATAGTTACTGGCAGGTCTCTAGCCCTACATGTATACCCAAAAGAAGCTGATTTGAGTTCTAATAATGGTATTGGGAATTTTAACAGAACCGATGAGGATGGAATCACTGAAAGTCTAACAGAATAGTTGAAAAGATACGGAAACACATTATTTAGATGAGAATTACAGATTGAGGCTCAAGACTGTCCACCAACCTGCCTAGAGTTGGTGGGGTTTCACTCCAGATAGCACACAGCAGCAAGATCCACTGTGGCACTGAAGCACAAATACAGATCAACATGGCTCAGGAAGTGGACAACCGCTATAGAAGGAGGAGAAACACAGACAAGGGAAACGCTTGACCCAACCTGGCATGATTGAGTCCAGCATTGCAGGACAAAGTGCTGTCCAGTCCAATACTGAATGAACTGGCCCTATCAGTCCGATGGCTGTTTGAACTGGTCCAATGCAGCCAGATTCAGCTGAATACCGTTTACGCATGTCAAATACTGCTCATGTTAATTCAATACAGCTATAAAGTATTTTCAATTTCCTCTCAACCAAATTCAATACAGCTTGGGCTCTGGTCTGAACGACCTCCTGTACATGCTGGTTTCAACCGATAACATCCATTATTAGTAATGATAGTTGTTCCTTTTCCTGCTCACCCTGACTGTTGACGTTGGCCTATGAACTGGATTGAGAGTGGATTGGTTAAAATAAGTTGAGACTGAATAAAAAAAATACTGCACTGGATTTGTGATTAGAGTCAAAACCCAGCATGCACAGGGGTAACCCTAATGGAGAAATAATTTGGGGGTTAATGCTGCAACTGAGTCAAACCCTCATCCTACAAGACCTTAAGGTAATGACATTGCGATGCAGGTTGGATGGGCTGGGATGTTCCTGGCTTTGGAAGATAAGCAGCATGTGGACACTGACATGAAAACCCAATTCTGGGGAAATATTCAAAGTCCCTCACATCTGAGGCAGAAGTCCAACCAGGGTCAGCCTTAATTTTAATCCCCCCTGCCACGTGGAGCAGCGAGCGCAGTGCATCGGACGGTCTCGGTTTTCGACAGTTTTCCCAATTCATACTCAAAACGTGTCAGTCATTCACTTCTAAGTTTGTGCGGTCGTGATCTAGACTGAACCAGTCTGCACATATACAAGATAAGGTTACATCAGCCAGGCATCGTGAAGCAGGGAATAAAGGGGCCTTGACGAATTCCAGGTCTGGAATGGAACAGTACGGTAAGCATGGTTCATTGCAGTCGGGCACAGCAAGGTCCAGCTCTCTGCATAATGTACGCACACAGCACAGACGGTGGGCAGCATAAGCTGCAAAAGGGCCATGGCAGCAGAGACAGAGTGTGATGGGAAGGGCTGTCCAGGGTACGGAGTAGGACAATCAGATTCACAAGGATGGACAGACCCCATAAGAATGGCACGTTGGGCGGGAAGAGGTTGTGGTCGGAGCTAGGAGTTTTGGGCTCTAGTGGCTCTCGGCCATTGAACAGGATATGTAGGACCTTGAATGTCCTTACCCCCCTGAAAGATTGAGGGCAGCAGAGAGCTTAGTGGTGAGGGAAACAGACACAGGTCATATCTCCGTCTCTTTCTCGCTCCAATTGTCACATTAACACTGTTTACATCTCTCACACATACTTAGACACACACACAAACACCAGCCCAGCATCCGTCTGTACATTAAACGGCTTCTGATGGGGCGCAGCCTCTGGCATTGGGTACATTCTTCGTAGTCTGACGCCACGAAATTGATTCGTTCGTCAGGAGCTTTTGATTATGGAGTGCAAATTATGCTAGTTCAAGACGGCGGCGCAGTGCAGTGCCTTTACACATGTCAGCTGGATAATGTGTGCCATGGTTGGTGTGAGGATAGGAGGGAGGTAAGGGGCGGAGAGTGGATAATTTACAGTAAACTACATTTATATACACACACCCATTGTACAGATATTGAATATGTACATGCTGAAACATTTTCAATGATGTCCGTTCACAAACAAGTCAATCCAGAGAAATGTAGGCAAAGGTCTATGGTTCTCATTCTCTAATTCCCCCTTTCTCTTTCGTGGCTCCCACTCCGTGTCCTTTTCCCTCAGTGGCTAGCTCACTGCCCACATCGCAGGGTCCCTCTCGTTTGCTTATCTCTCTGTAGTGTGGCGGTGGTTGATGTGGGGGGGAGGAGGGCGTCGCAGGCCCTTAGCTGTTCTTGAGCAGCACTCTATCGTCAGGGCAAGGGAAGGAGAGGAGCTGACAGACATCGGGGGTGAGCAAGGTGCAGGAGCGCAGGTCAGCGCTCTGTAGGGAGGCACAGCGGCGCAACAGGGGCAGGCACTGCTCCGTCACCTTCACACAGCCTGCGGACAGGAGGAAACAACAGGAGGTTAACAACCAACGGTCAACCTACATAACCACAATGACTGCAACACTTCCATGAGTAGACCTGGTTTAAATATTTGAATCAGGAGCCAGGCTGATATTGTTCGGAAATAAGAACAAGTATCTCTGTATGTTGCTACTTTAGCATGATTAAACATCTCAGAGGGAAGAAGAGGTCAGTATCTGGAGCAGATCCCTGCTCATTAGTGGTCTAAACCTGCAATACTCAAATACACAAAAAACAGGGTACCTACCTTGGGTGTATTTGGGGCTAGTGAGTCTACCGTGTAGTCTTTACCTGCCAGGTTGAGGTGGGTGAGGCTGTCCTTCAGTGGAGACATGGGGGAGGTCAGTGTGTGGATAGTCTGGTCCGTGATGTTGCCACACTGACTCAGGTCCAGCTTGGTCAAGTGGGGCAGGTAGCGCACCAAGAGGCGGGACGTGACATCTGTCAAGTCCAGCCCGGCCAATCGCAGCTCCGTTACGTTCTGGAACCTCCCCCCTCTGCTCTCTCCATGAGCTTTTTGACCAAGAACAACCAAAATATGTTACAGGACTTTTAAGATTCACAGTCTGTGTGTATATCATGCTTATGAAGAGGGAGTGGTTGTTCACTTGCAACAACATTCACTGGAAACAAGCATGACAGTGAAATTAAACAGTACATTACAGCACAGATTGGCATTTGTGATATCAAGTCTATCCAATGAACACAACATGGCATCTTCCCTTCCATAATGTATTGCAGGTTATGGATGGCTAATCAATCATGTGAGTGATTTGTCACTAACCTGTCCGAGTGTCAGTAGGGGGCGCCAGTAGCTCCCTCAGGTGCGAGTCCTTCATGTCTTCTACCCGGCTGAGGTCGAGCAGACGCAGGCAGGGACAAGCAGCCTGACACAGGGCCGACACAGAGGACCAGGGACAGCCCGACACATTCAGCTCCAGTAGACCTGGGAGAAAAAGAGGAAGGCCAGGAGTTAGCGTAATCCCTGAGGCAGACTAGCAATACGGTGATGACAGCCCAACTACAATAGGACATGATCAGGCTATATTGATGGGAAAAAATATGTAGTAGTGAGGCAGAGGTGTTGAATGAACACAAGATACCTTGTAGACGGTTGATGAGCCACATGAGCTGCTTCTTCGAGATGTTGGTATAGCCCAGGTTAAGGGAGACTGGTTGCCTGCGGATTATACCACTCAGCATAGGAGGGGTGATGGAGCGCTGCCGACTGAGGTCAATCTGAGTCCACAATCTCTTATCACAGCACCTGAGAGAGCAAGAGAAAATAAAAGACTGGGATGAGAACAAAAGAAAGTCTGGTCTACTGTACACCACAGAATTTGAGACACTGCAGTCAATGAATATCCTTTCAGGGATGGTTTTCTATTGTTCTCAACAACAAAGATGCATTTCTTAGTAGTCCAAACAAGTGTGTGTTGAACCACCCTCTTCCAGCCCAACCGGAAGCTGACCACATCTAAACCTTTTGTCTAGACTTACCACCGGCTCCATGTCCGACAGACCCTCATGCAGACGCACAGCTCCCTCTGGCTGAGGTGCTGGAAGACGCGGAGCCAGACGTCACGGGGCATCACGTGGGAGGAGCCGCTGTCTAGGGGCAGGCAGTGGGGCTCGGGGCAGGCAGGCGGTGGCCGCACCAAGTGCCGCTCCATCTGAACAGGCCGGGGAGGCGAGGGCACAGCAGGGGGGCTGCGTTTCATCATCTGCGAGCGTGGAGCCATACGGGACGGCTGTGACCGGGGTGAGGCGGCGAGGGCTGACATGCCCCCTGAGGAGTTGCTGCCTGGGCCCAGCAGCCCCCCCCCTCCCCCGTTGGATGTGGTAGTGGCAGTAGAAGCGGAAGAGTTGCTGCTGTTCCTCGACGTTGGTTGGGACCCTGTTTGCTTGTTGCTACGGATCTTGTTGCCCTTGTTGCCTTTGCCAGTTCCGTGTCGGTGGTTGGCCACCGAGCCGCCGCTGCTGTTGGCGTTCTCCTTCTCCTGAGTCTCCCGGTCCCTCACCCCTGCCCGTGTCCGTCCATTGCGCGTCTCAGAACCATTGCTGCGCTTACCGGAGAAGCCCTCGGAACCTGGCGAGGGGCCGTGGCCGGAGGAAGGTGGAGGCTGAGTGGACGAGAGAGGGGAGGGTGGAGGCAATGGGGTAGACTTCCGACTCCTCTCCCCGCTCTCCTCATCATTCCCGTCAGTCGTGAGCCCCTTGCGGCCCCGTGGAGGTCCCTCCCCCCTACGCCGAGGCTTGTCTCCCACAACCTGCTCCTCCACCGCCTCCTCCTCCTCCTCCTTAACACTTCCCTCAGAGTCCTCACTGGCACTGAAGCCCAGCTCCGCCAGCCTCCTGTCCCTCTCCCTGTCCCGTTCCCGATTGCGCTCCCTTGCACTGTTGCTATAAGCGACGGGTACGGGGGAGGAGGGTTCAGAGCCGCGGCGGCCATCTGAACCGGAAGGTGAGTCAGAGTCGGACTCCGAGTCGGACTCGGAACTAGACGAGCTCGATGAGCTGGACTCGCGGACACGCTCAAGGAGCTGACACATGCGCTTGAAGCGCTCTAATTTCTCGCGGTGGTGCGAGCGCTGGTCCTGGCTGGCCGTGGAGGTGGGGGACTGTGTGGAGTTGGAACCCCCTCCGGAACCCTGGCCACCTCCGGTGGAGGAGTTGGGCCCATTGGACTCTGCAGTCTCTGACACGTTTGGCTTCTGTTTCTGTCATGGGAGGGATAACGTTAGTGAAGAGAGTGACAGAGGAGCATCAACCCTAACCTATACCATTGAGAAATATAACTAACTCAACTAAGAGATGGATTCAGTCCATATCCCGCTCGATTGAAATTCTAAGGCAATGTTCCCGCATTCGAGAAGACTGCATTCACGGTAAACTGTGCAGATGTCGGCTCAATCAGAAATCACTTCTTTTTTTTTTATGTACGGGGATCTACCGCGATACAGATTGAATCTAGCTCTTAGTTACCATATGCTTTATGACGGAGCTTAAAACTTGATCTTCATATGAAGATTTACCTTTTTCAAGCGTTTTTCATGTGCCCCTTTCATCTGAGTGAGAAGGTCAGACAGAGACAAGAGTTGGCAAGCTGCGTTCATAGCAACTGGTCACAACTGGTAGGCCTCTAATCAACGATACACTGAGCATTCAAAACATTAAGGACACCTGCCCTTTCCATGACAGACTGACCAGATGAATCCAGGTGAAAGCTATGATCCCTTATTGATGTCACTTGTTAAATCCACTTCAAAATCAGTGTAGATGAAGGGGGCGAGACAGGTTAAATAAGTATGTTTAAGCCTTGAGACAATTAAGACATGAATAGTGTGTGTGTGCCATTCAGAGGGTGAATGGGCAAGACAAAATATTTAAGTGCCTTTGAACTGTGGGAAGGTTTGTGTCAAGACCGGTTTGTGTCAAGAACCGCAGCGCTGCTGGGTTTTTCATAATAGCGTTGATACACACAGTTCCCCATGTGTATCAAGAATGGTCCACCACCCAAAAGACATTCAGCCAACTTGACACAACTGTGGGAAGCATTGGGGTCAACATGGGCCAGCATCCCTGTGGAACGCTTTCTGCCCCTTTTAGAGTCCATGCCCTGACGAATTGAGGCTGTTCTGAGAGCAAAAGGGGGGGGTGCAACTAAATATTAAGAAGGTGTTCCTAATGTTTGGTATACTCAGTGTGCATGCTAAATGTTTGCATACTGCAACACTGCAAATATCTTCCAACCTTCTTTTTGGGGCCGCTTTCCTGGGGAAGCTCCTTCTCCTTCTTCCTCTTGTGACCGTCCTGCCGCCCCCCATCTTCTAAAGAGGGGGGTTTCTTTTTGGTGGGCGGAGGATCGTCCGTTAGCTTCCATCGGCCCACCTCCCCGTTGTCCATCCGCCTCTTCCCTGAGCCATCACCCCCGTCCTGATGTGTGGAGAAAGGGGAAGAGGATTTAAGAATATGTACTGTGCATTCGGAATGTATTCAGACCCCTTTCCTTTTTCCACTTCGTTACATTACAGCCTTATTTTTAAATGAATGTAAAAAAATACAAAATACAAAAAATACTCAACCTACACACAATACCCCATAATGACAAAGCGAAAACAGGTTTAGACATTTTAGCAAATTTTTTAAAAGAAAATAACTTATAATTGAGCTCAGGTGCATCCTGTTTCCATTGATCAGCCTTGAGATGTTTCTACAAATTAAATTAATTGAACATGATTTGGAAAGGCACACAAGTTCCCACAGTTGATAGTGCATGTCAGAGAAAAAACCAAGCCATGAGGTTGAAGGGATTGTCCATAGAGCTTCGAGACAGGATTGTGTCGAGGCACAGATTTGGGGAAGGGGCCAAAAAGCATTCTGCAACATTGAAGGTCCCCAAGAACACACTGGCCATCATTCTTAAAAATGGAAGAAGTGTGGAACCACCAAGAATCTTCTTACAACTGGCCGCCAAACTGAGCAATCGGGGGGAGAAGGGCCATGGTCATGGAGGTGACCAAGAACCTGATGGTCACTCTGACAGAACTCATCTATGGAGATGAGAGAACCTTCCAGAAGGACAACCACATCTGCAGCACTCCACCAATCAGGCCTTTATAATACAGTGGCCAGACGGAAGCCAGTCCTCAGTAAAAGGCACATGACAGCCCGCTTGGAATTTGCCAAAAGGCACCTAAAGGACTCTCAGACCATGAGAAACAAGATTCTCTGGTCTGATGAAACCAAGATTCAACTCTTTGGCCTGAATGCCAAGCGTCACGTCTGGAGGAAACCTGGCACCATCCCTATGGTGAACCATGGTGGTGGCAGCATCATGCTGTGGGGATATTTTTCAGCGGCAGGGACTGGGAGACTAGTCAGGAATGATGAACAGAGAAAAGTATGGAGAGATCCTTGGTGAAAACCTGCTCCAGAGCCCTCAGGACCTTGAGACTGGGGCGAAGGTTCACCTTTCAACAGGACAACAACCCTCAGCGCACAGCCAAGAAAACACAGGAGTGGCTTCGGTGCAACGACACTCCCCATCCAGCCTGGCAGAGCTTGAGAAGATCTGCAGAGAAGAATGGGAGAAACTCCCCAAATACAGGTGTGCCAAGCTTGTAGCATCATACCTAAGAAGACAAGGCTGTAATCGTTGCCAAAAGTGTTTCAACAAAGTACTGAGTAAAGGGTCTGAATACTTATGTAAATGCGGTATTTACGGTTTTTATTTTTAATACATTTGCAAAGATTTCTAAAAACCCGTATTTGCTTTGTCATTACGGGGTATTGTGTATAGATTGAGTGGGGGAAAAAACAATGTAATCCATTTTAGAATGAGGCGTAACAAAATGTGGAAAAAGTCAAGGGTCCTCCAATACTTTCCAAATGTTAAGAATGTTAAGAAGAAATTCTTATTTACAATGACGGCCTAAGAACAGCAGGTTAACTGCCTTGTTCAGGGGTAGAACGACAGATTTTTACCATGGCAGCTCGGGGATTCGATCTAGCAACCTTTCGGTTACTGACCCAACGCTCTAACCACTACGCTACCTGCCACCCCTACTATAGCCTACTTCAGCCTACTTCAGTATATGAAATGGGGATAGGGTCAATGAAACACAAAGAAGTTCCCATTTAAGAGCTTATTTACACAACGTGTTCCATTCCTAATCAATCCCCCTACCTTATCAACCATTATTGATTAATCCATACAATCATAGATGTCCTTTGTCACCCTCTGGTTTAGTTTTATCAGCAGAGCCTGACATACCAGTGTTCCCAGTCACAGTTCTCACCTTACTGGTCTTGCCTTCCTTGTGGCATTTTGGACACTCCCAACAATTCGGGATTTCATCGTTTATGATGCCTTCTGCTTTACCCATCTATAGGTTGGAGAAAATAAACAATGAAATCACAATCATTCAATCAATAAATGTATGTAACCAATAGTAGACAGAGCAGACATTTGACTTAGGACAGTATGAATGGAAGATTGTGTGTGTGTGTGTGTGTGTGTGTGTGTGTGTGTGTGTGTGTGTGTGTGTGTGTGTGTGTGTGTGTGTGTGTGTGTGAAAGTGAGAGAGAGACACACTCTACTTCTCCAGCTATGACAGCCGGCCATACACATGGAGGGTCTGGCCCCACCTTGAGGCAGCTGGGGTGGATTATCTCGTTGCAGATGGTACACTCCATCAGAGAGAGGCTAAACTTCTCTTCTTCCGTGTCCACCGTGTCCTCCTTCCCCGCCTCCCCACACGAGAAGCACACGGCTGTGTGGGGCAACACAGGCTGCAAGGAAGAAAAGAAAAACATAAAACACGTTATATAACCATGTTAAACAATATAATATACACATTAGGTGTGGAACGTAGGCCTGTATTTATTCTATATAAATCAAATATTGTATGTGGGCCCATTCAGGATAGAGGGCTCAGAGTTGGAGCTGTAACTATGTATTCATTCACTATGGATGGTATGTTTATTATGTATTCAAATTGACACTCAGAAAAAAATATTGGACACCTGCTGCTCTTATGAGGACCTAGCCAATTGAGTGTGTGGATGAAAGCAAATGCATAAAAAAAAAATTGTTTAGCGGGTTTTTGAGTGCTTTTCAGAACACAGGGACAGAGCACTGTTTTTATTAGGTTTATTATTCTTGGACACATTACCCCAGTTGTCCAGCTCAACATTTTCATTAAACTGCCAACAGTGGAATTTCGACAGTATCAAAAAAATTTACTGAACTGAGGCCAACAGAATCTAACCTAGATCAATTGACAAATGATTAGGCATTAATATGAGAGTAGGTCTTCAATCTGCACAGATTCTGTGGATTAGTATCTCCGTAGACATCCAACCTAATTTCTTTCCTTCCCCACAAGATATGTTTTCTAGACAGATAGCTAGGAGACTAACTGATCAAAGCAAATTGCTACCCTCCAAAAAAACAAACACCCAAGTAACAATGTGCTCAGTTACCAAGGAAACGCATCACATTTTCCACATCTAAGCTACCAGCCATCTATGCCATTTGAGGCATTCGCAAACCAATCGATAAAAAATAAAAATCACACCCTAAATCACTAAAGGCGTTCTAACAAGCTTATCCATTTTCATGCAGGGGATGACTACTCTATTTTGATGACAAATCGCATTGTGAAACAGCTTTTCTAAACCAGAGGGGCCGATTTGCAGAATGTAAGCAGCAGCAAACAGTTGACATGTTGTATGTCATACAGTGCCTTCAGAAAGTATTCATTCCCTTGACTTCCACAATTTGTTGTGTTACAGCCTGAATTCAAAATTGATTAGTGAAGCATGTTTTCAGTAAAATGTTGCTAATTTATAGAACATTTTCTACATAAATCTAATTTACATAAGTGTTGACACCCGAGTCAATAGAAGCACATTTGGCGTCGATTACAGCTTTGAGTCGTCTTGGGTATGTCTGTATCAGCTTTGCACATTCTTCCTTTCAGATTTTCTCAAGCTCTGTTAAATTAGATACATATTAGTGGTGAACAGCAATCTTCAAGTCTTTCCACAGATTTTCAAATGGGATTCAAGTCTGGGCTTTGGCTGGGCCACTCAAGGACTTTCACATTCTTGTTCTCGAGCCATTCCAGCATTGCCCTGGTTGTATGGTTGGGGTTATTGTCCTGTTGGAACGTTAATCTTCGCCCCAGTTAAGGTAATTTGCACTCTGAAGCAAGTTCTTATTTGCCTGTATTTGGCTCCACTTATTGTTCCCCACCCTTACCAGTCCTTGAAAAGCATCCACATACCATGAGGCTGCCACCACCATGCTTCACGGTAGGGAAGGCGTTAGACAGGTGATGAGCAGTGCCTGGTTTTCTCCAGACATAGCGCTTTGCATTCAGGCCTAAGAGTAAAATATTTGTCTCATCAGACAACAGAATCTTTTGCCTCATGATCTCAGAGCCTTTTTGCAAACTCCAGGTGTGCCGTCATCTGCCTATTTCTCAGGAGTGGCTAACGTCTGGCCACTCTCCCCTAAAGCCCAGATTGGTGAAGTGCTGTAGAAACTTATTTTTTACTTCATTTTATTTATTTAGCCAGGATAGTCCACTCAGTAACAATTGCCAATGTTTTCCTGGGAGTCTTGGGTTCCATATAATCAATAAAATATATATATATACAGCATACCCACTTGTATACATACAAAAGCACATCTAAGACTGCTTTCCTTCTGGCAGGTTATCCCATCTCAGCCAAGGAACTTTGTAGTTCTGTCAGAGTGGTCATTGGGTTCTTCGGTCATCACAAATAAAATTTAAAAAAATAAACCTCCATGACCAAGGTCCTTCTTGCCTGGTTGCTCAGTTTGGTCAGACGGCCACCTCTAGGCAGAGTCTGGGAAGTTCCATATTTTTGAGACCAATGTGCGCTTGGAAACTTTCAACACACTATAAATTGTTTTATACCATTCCCCAGATATACAGTGGCAAGAAAAAGTATCTGAATTTCTGCATAAATTGGTCATCAAATTTGATCTCCCTTGTTAACTGCCTTGTTCAGGGGCAGAACAACCGATTTTTACCTTGTCAGCTCGGGGATTTGATCTAGCAACCATTTGGTTACTGGCCCAACGCTCTAAACACTAGGCTACCTGCCGCCCCGTCTTCATTTAAGTCACAACAATAGACAGTGTGCTTAAACTAATAACACACAAATTCTTGTATTTTTCTTGTCTATATTGAATACATAATTTAAACATTCACAGTGTAGGTTAGAAAAAGTATGTATGTATTTGAACCCCGAGGCTAATGACTTCTCCAAAAGCTAATTGGAGTCCAATCAATGAGACAAGATTAGAGATGTTGGTTAGAGCTGCCTAGCCCTATAAAAACACTCAAAGTTTGAGTTTGCTATTCACAAGAAGCATTGCCTGATATGAACCATGCCTCGAACAAAAGAAATCTCAGAAGACTTAAGATTACGAATTGTTGACTTGCATACAAAAGTATCTCTAAAATCCTCGATGTTCACCAGTCTACGGTAGGACAAATAGTCTATAAATGAAGAAAGTTCAGCACTGTTGCTATTCTCCCTAGGAGTGGCCGTCCTGCAAAGATGACTGCAAGAGCACAGTGCAGAATGCTCAATGAGGTTAAGAAGAATCCTAGTTCACACCAGACATCCAAGAATATTGCTGAACTGAAACAGTTTTGTAAAGAGGAATGGTCCAAAATTCTTCCTGACCTTTGTGCAGGTCTGATCCGCAACTACTGAAAATGTTTGATTGAGGTTATTGCTGCCAAAAGTTATTAAATCCAAAGGTTCACAAACTTTTTCTAGCCACTGTATGCCTCATTACAATTCTCTCTCAGAGATCTACAGACAGTTCCTCAGATTTCATGGTAGTTTCTGCTCTGACATGCACTGTAAACTGTGGGAACTTATATAAGACAGGTGTTTTTCTAAATCATGTCCAAACAATTTTATTGGCCACAGGTGGAGTCCAATCAAGTTGTAGCGACATCAAGGATCAAAGGAAATTGGATGAACCTGAGCTCAATTTGGAGTGCCAAATGGGTGTGCATATTTATGTAAATCAAGGGGTATGAATATTTTCTGAAGGCACTGTAACTGTAGTCATCAATGGGTTATGTCAATCAATTGTGTATCATAAACAAAATGAGTTTATATTCCAGTCTAAACATGGGTTACTGTTTAGATGGGATCTCAATGAGTGTGAGGGATATGCCAAAAGCTCGTCCTTTCACATTCGGGAAAAGTTGCGGGTCAAAACATGTTAGCAGTGTATGTGGAGACTCCCTTCGTCACATGTTTGTTTATTGTTTGGCAGGGTGGAGGGTTTGTGTAACAGGAAAAACAACCTTAACTTCAGTCTTGCATGGATAAATTACAATATGTGTTACCGAGGTTAATTAGGCTATGTAATGTGCTCTATATACCAGATGCCAATCCAAAAGCAAGTATACTGTGCATTCGGAAAGTATTCAGACCCCTTTTTCCACATTTTGTAATGTTACAGCCTTATTCTAAAATGTATTCAATTGTTTTTCCCCTCCCTAAATCTACACACAATACCCACAATGTTGACAAAGCAAATACAGGTTTTTCGAAATTTTTGCAAATAAACGGAAATAACATATACATACGAATTCAGACCCGTAACTCAGTACTTTGTTGAAGCACCTTTGGCAGCAATTACAGCATCGATTCTTCTTGGGTATGATGCTACAAGCTTGGCATACCTGTATTGGGGGAGTTTCTCCAATTATTCTCTGCAGATCCTCTCAAGCGCTGTCAGGTTGGATGGGAAGCGTCGCTGCACAGCTATTTCTTGGTCTCTCCAGAGATGTTAGATCGGGTTCAAGTCCGGGCTCTGGCTGGGCCACTCAAGGATATGCAGAGACTTGTCCCAAAGCCACTCATGCGTTGTCTTGGCTGTGTGCTTATGGTTGTTGTCCTGTTGGAAGGTGAACCGTCGTCCCAGTCTGAGCTCCTGAGCGCTCTGGAGCAGGTTTTCATCAAGGATCTCTCTGTACTTTGCTCCGTTCATCTTTCCCTTGATCCTGACTAGTCTCCCAGTCCCTGCTGAAAAACATCCCCACAGCATGATGCTGCCACCACCATGCTTCACCATAGGGATGGTGCCAGGTTTCCTCCAGACGCGACGCTTGACATTCAGGCCAAAGAGTTGAATCTTGTTTCTCATGGTCAGAGTCTTTAGGTGCCTTTTAGCAAACTCCAAGCGGGCTTTCATGTGCCTTTTACTGAGGAGTGGCTTCAGTCTGGCCACTCTACCATAAAGGTCTGATTGGTGGAGTGCTGCATAGATGGTTGTCCTCCTGGAAGGTTCTCCCATCTCCACATAGGAACTCTGGAGCTCTGTCAGAGTGACCATCGTGTCCTTGGTCACCTACCTGACCATGGCCCTTCTCCCCCGATTGCTCAGTTTGGCCGGTCCGCCAGCTCTAGGAGTCTTGGGGATTCCGCATTTCTTCCATTTAAAAATTATGGAGGCCACTGTGTTCTTGGGGACCTTCAATGCTCCAGAAATGTTTTGGTACCCTTCCCCAGACCTGTTCCTCGACACAATCTTATCTCTGAGCTTTACGGACAATTCCTTCGACCTCATGACTTGGTTTTTGCTCTGACATGCACTGTCAACTGTGGGACCTTATATAAACAGGTCCCACAGCCTTTCCAAATCATGTCCAATCAATTTAATTTACGACAGGTGGACTCCAATCATGTTGTAGAAACATCTCAAGGATTATCAATTGAAACAATGCACCGGAGTTCAATTTCAAGTCTCATAGCAAAGGGTCTGAAGACGTAAGTAAGGTATCTGGTTTTTATTTAATACATTTGCAAAGATTTCAAAAAACCTGTTTTCGCGTTGTCATTATGAGGTATTGTGTGTAGATTGTTAACGTTTTAATATTTATTTAATCCAATTTAGAATAAGGCTGTAACGTAACAAAGTGGAAAAAGGGGTCTGAATACTTTCCTAATGCACTGTATGTTCTGTGCATGTTCCACAAATTAGTGTCAGATGTTACAGCCTATCTAGAAAATGGCATCAGTTGGAACAATTCATACACTACCATTCAAAAGTTTGGGGTCACTTAGATATGTCCTTGTTTTCCATGAAACGAGTTGCAAAATGAATAGGAAATAGTCAAGACGTTGACAAGGTTATAAATAATGATTTTTAATTGAAATAATAATTTGTGTCCTTCAAACTTTGCTTTCGTCAAAGAATCAATTACAGCCTTGCAGACCTTTGGCATTCTAGTTGTCAATTTGTTGAGATAATCTGAAGAGATTTCACCCCATACTTCCTAAAGCACCTCCCACAAGATGGATTGGCTTGATGGGCACTTCTTACGTACCATACGGTCAAGCTGTTCCCACAACAGCTCAATAGGGTTGAGATCCGGTGACTGTGCTGGCTACTCCATTATAGACAGAATACCAGCTGACTGCTTCTTCCCCAAATAGTTCTTGCATAGTTTGGAGCTGTGCTTTGGGTCATTGGCCTGTGGAGGAGGAAATTGACTCCAATTAAGCGCCGTCCACAGGGTATAGCATGGTGTTCCAAATGGAGTAATAGCCTTCCCTCTTCAAGATCCCTTTTTCCCTTTACAAATCTCCCACTTTACCACCACCAAAGCACCCCCAGACCATCACATTGCCTCCAGGATCTTTTCATTTTGTCTGCGTCTCACGAATGTTCTTCTTTGTGATCCGAACACCTCAAACTTAGATATTCTGTCCATAACACTTTTTCCCCCCAATTTTCCTCTGTCCAGTTTCTGTGTTCTTTTGCCCATCTTAATCTTTTCATTGGCCGGTCTGAGATATGGCTTTTCCTTTGCAACTCTGCCTAGAAGCCCAGTATCCTGGAGTCGCCTCTTCACTGTTGACGTTGAGACTGGTGTTTTGCAGGTACTATTTAATGAAGCTGCCAGTTGAGGACTTGTGAGGCATCTGTTTCTCAAACTAGACACTAATGTAATTGTCCTCTTGTCTGGTTAGAGCCAGTTTGCATTTTCTGTGAAGGGAGTAGTTCACAGCGTTGTACAAGATCTTCAGTTTCTTGGCAATTTCCCACATGGAATAACCTTCATTTCTCAGAACAAGAATAGACTGATGAGTTTCCGAAGAAAGTTCTTTGTTTCTGGCCATTTTGAGCCTGTAATCAAAACCACAAATGCTGATGCTCAAGATATTCAACTAGTCTGAAGAAGGCCAGTTTTGTTGCTTCTTCAAAATCAGCACAACAGTTTTCAGCTGTGCTAACATAATTGCAAAAGGGTTTTCTAATGATCAATTAGCCTTTTAAAATGATAAACTTGGATTAGCTAACAACATGCCATTGGAACACAGAAGTGATGGTTGCTGATAATGGGCCTATGTACGCCTATGTAGATATTCCATTAAAAAAAAATATATATATATATATATATATATATATATATATAACATTTTTTATTTTTTTTAAATCAGCCGTAAATAGTCATTTACAACATGAACAATGTCTACACTGTATTTATGATCAATTTGATGTTATTTTAATGGACAAAAAAAATAAGCTTTTCTTTCAAAAACAAGGACATTTCTAACTGACCCCAAACTTTTAAACGGTAGTGTACATTTACTAATGCATTAACTTTTGCATGCAATAGAGCAGTGGCACTTTTCCTAGTGAGAGTATAATAATATTGGTAACGAGACAAGAATGAGCAGTGTGTGTTAGGGCTGGGAATTGCCAGGGACCTCACCATACGATATTTGATGCCGATACAAAATGTATTGCAATTTTCACCATTCTATATGTATTGCAATTCGATACTGTGATTTTATTGCGATTCGATGTTAAAACATATTGTTCACCATATGTCTACGGCAGAGGGACAAGAGAGAGCCATGAGAAGTTTTGATCAGTCATGGAAATCTAAATGTGCTGAAAACAAATTGGCTGCCTATTTAAAAAGAAGATGGAGAGTACAGCCAACTACAGCCAACTAGCGCAAGTACAGCCAACTAGCGCAAAAATAATATTGTCAAAACCCTACAACCTCAAAAATAATATCCTAATATGTAACTACATCGATTTCTCCCCCCATCACTAGTGTGTGTTCTAACTTACCGCTGTGCACTGTCGGAGCAGACAGGACTGCTTCATCCTTCCAGGCCCGCCAAACTTTTTCATGTCCTTGCAGAAGTGGCACTCGCCGCACTCGGTCCGCATGCAGGCCTGACAGCGCCGGCACCGCGTCCGCCGCCGCCGTGCCCCTCCCAGAGCCTTACTGCCTGACATCCCCTCTGCAGTCAACTGGGGAGAGGGGAGAAAAAAAAGAGATACAGGTAAACACAAATGTACACAGCGCATTCGGAAAATATCCAGACCCCCATTTTATTACGTTACAACCTTATTCAAAAAAAAAAAAAGTTAAATCTTCACAGAAAACAGAAATACCTTATTTACTTAAGTATTCAGACCCTTTGCTATGAGACTCGAAATTGAGCTCAGTTGCATCCTGTTTCCCTTGATCATCCTTGAGTACCTAAAGAGCTCTAGGACCATGAGAAACAAGATTCTCTAGCCTGATGAAACCAAGATTGAACTCTGAATGCCAAGTGTCATTTCTGGAGGAAACCTGGTACCATCCCTACGGCGAAGCATGGTGGTGGCAGCATCATCCTGTGGGGATGTTTTTCAGCGGCAGGGACTGGGAGACTAGTCAAGAATGAGGGAAAGATGAACAGAGCCAATTTCGGAGAGATCCTTGGTGCAAACCTGCACCAGAGCACTCGGGACCTCAGACTGGGGCGAATGTTCACCTTCCAACAGGACAACGACCATAAGCACACAGCCAAGAAAACACAGGAGTGGCTTCGGGACAAGTTTCTGAATGTCCTTGAGTGGCCCAGCCAAAGGCCGGACTTGAGCCCGAACGAACATCTCTGGAAAGACCTGAAAATAGCTGTGCAGCGACGCTCCCCATCCAACCTGGCAGAGCTTGAGAGGATCTGCAGAGAGGAATGGGAGAAACTCCCCAAAAACAGGTGTGCCAATCTTGTATCGTCATACCCAAGAAGACTCAAGGCTTTAATCGCTGCCAAAAGTGCTTCAACAAAGTACTGAAAAATGTAATATTTCAGTTTTCTATTTTTAATAAATTAGCAAAAATTTCTAAAAACCTGTTTTTGCTTTGTCGTTAGGGTATTGTGTGTAGATTGATGACAGGGGAAAACTATTTTATCCTTTTTAGAATAAGGCTTTAATGTAACAAAATGAAGAAAAAGTGAAGGGGTCTGAATACTTTCCAAATGCACTGTACATAACAGATAGTCCTATGCACTACATATACAGCTACAGCCTATACCATATGCACATACTGTCTGACATCGCCTCTGCAGTTAACTGAGGAGAGAAGTCAACACAAACTGAAGAAAATTAGACAGGTTAGCACAAAAATACACTGCAAATACAGATGAGCACCACAATCTGAATATCCCCTCATGTCATATGGGAGGGAGGACAAACAGTTCATGAACATACACAAACTGGGGTGTTCTCCAAAGAGAGGATAGATAAAGAGAGAAGGGACAAGAGCTTATTCAGTGAACATACTGAACACGCACGCCAGTGCAATCGGACATTAAGAGACAGAGAGAAAGACTGAGGGTGCAAACACTAGTGAGCAACAGGCCAGTCTGCTCTCTAGACTACTCCTCAGACATACACCATAAGTGCTGACAGGCTATAACTATAGCATATGCTCCTTACCCCCATGTTATCAAATACAACAGGGCAAATACTGTTGGGAGTGTATGGAATCTCTGCATTCCATGGCCTCTAATAAAAATAGGATTGGTTTAGTCTTAGCCTAAGCCCATGTGACAGGCCCCAAGCTAGTTGCATAACTTGGAACACAAAGCCTTGGGAACTTATTTCTTGTACCAACAAATCTCGCCTCCGCCCCTTTACTCTAGCAACTAGTACAGGTGATCCTAAATGTCCTCAAAACAGCCAGGATCAAAGAGCCCGTGGCTAAGGCACTGAGGCCCTGGCTCTTCTCTTCTGTAAAACAATAATGTGGTTCCTGCCTAGAACGAGAGACTGGTCAGGAAGATCATTATTGCATCATGAGTGACTGAGGATGTTGAGGGGTTTTGGGAGGTTCAAATTGCATTGCGCGGGGCAACTAAACAGATATTTTAGCCTGAGAGAATAGGCTTTGAAATGTCTAATGGTCCCATGATTCATCATTCGACCGTGGACATTTTTTTTTTACAATCTCAGAGATTTTGTGTAACTGCGTTTCAAATTAAGTGCTCACTGATGGCACAACCGTTGTCTCTGTGGACCTTCAGCCAGTGGATGAACTGCATTAGGCTACCATTTCTTCTGTTTTTAGAACCTGTAAAAGAGGCCAGGTTTAATGTTGGCGCCACAATCTCTGGATGGTACTTTAAGGCATAGTGCTTATTTAAAATCTATAAGAAACAGACCTGTACAGGCCTATCTACTGCACAATTACATGAGGGTTAGGCATATTTTGCCTGTTACAGGTAATACACAACAATAACTGATTCTTTTCGGAAAGAATTCAAGAGTATTTTTTGGACTTCGGTGGATATTTTCAAAAATAATTGTACCTACAGGGGGCATTGCAGCATGCAGTGTCTGGATTTGAAAGACCAGCCATTCAATGGGTGCAAGTCATCTGCTCCCGTCCAGCATGACCTTCGACCTTCGATGTCATTGAGGAGTTTACCACATCAGTCACCGGCTTCATTAATAAGTGCATCGACGACATCGTCCCCACAGTGACAGTACGTACACAGATGACACAATCTCTATAGCAACCCACACTGCCTTCTCCCACCTGGACAAGAGGAACACATATGTGAGAATACTGTTCATTGACTACAGCTCAGCGTTCAACACCATAGTGCCCACCAAACTCATTATTAAGCTAAGGTCCCTGGGACTAAACACCTCCCTCTGCAACTGGATCCTGGAATTCTTGACGGGCCACCCCCAGGTGGTGAGGGTAGGCAACAACATATCCGCCAAGCTGACCCTCAACACGGGGGCCCCTCAGGGGTGCATGCTTAGTCCCCTTCTGTACTCCCTGTTTACCCATGACTGTGTGGCCGCACACGACTTCAGCACCATCATGAAGTTTGCTGACGACACAACCGTGGTAGGCCTAATCACCGACAGTAATGAGAAAGCTTATAGGGAGGAGGTCTGAGACCTGGCAGTGTGATGCCTGGACAACAACCTCTCCCTCAAAGTCAGCAAGATAAAGGAGCTGATTGTGGACTACAGGAAACGGAGGATCGAGCTCATCCCCATTCACGTCAACAGGGCTGTAGTGGAATGGGTTGAAAGCTTCAAGTTTCTCGGTTTCCACATCACTAAGGATCTATCATGGTCGACACACACCAACAGTCGCAAAGAGGGAACGACAACGCCTCTTCCCCCGCAGGAGGCTGAAAAGATTTGGCGTGGGCGCTAAGATCCTCAAAAAGTTCTACAACTGCACCATTAAGAGCATCTTGACTGGCTGCATCACCGCTTGGTATGGCAACTGCTTGGCACCCGACTGCAAGGCGCTACAGAGGGTGGTGCATCCAGCCCATTACATGACAGCCGGCCAAGTAATTGACTGTTCTCTCTGCTATGGCACAGCATGCACCAAGTCTGGAACCAACAGAACCCTGAACAGATTCTACACCAAGCCATAAGACTACTAAATAGTTCATCACATATGCATCTGCTACTGTTTATTATCTATCCTGTTGCCTAGTCACTAGCTCTAGTTATATGAACATATATACCTCAATTACCTTGTACCCCTGCACATCAACTCTTACTGGTACCCCGTGTATACAGCCAAGTTATCGTTACTTATTGGGTATCTTATTACTTTTCTATTATTTCTATACTTTCTATGTCTCTGCAATGCCACTGTTAGTCTACACCTGTTGTTTACGAAGCATGTGACAAATAAAATGATATTTGATATCATGTCAGATGTGTAGTAGGGTTGGGCCATATTTGAGAAAACCTCTTCAACAATATGCTACTCCAAATATCGCGATATCCAAAAATCGTTTTGCGCTGTTAAAGACTAAATCACTCCAGACTGTTCAATTTGTGTGCTTATTTACAATATTAGTCGCATTCTCATAAAATTATCTCTGTTAATTCATTTGGACTTAATTTACAACATATTGATACAGCCTAACTGATAAAACTGCACAGTTTTGATTTGTAAAGATCAAATAGAGTATATATAGTCTTGCACTTCCCGATATATCATCAATGTCAAATATCACGATATAATCATATATCAGCCCAACCCTAATTTGTAGGCTATACTTTGCATGAAGTAATGTAGATAAACAGATGTGTGTGGAATATAATGAGACAGAGTAATGCACTGACAGCTAGCTGGCTTGGAGGGTGAAAAGCAGCGAGGAGGATAATATAGGATGTTATAAATTAGAGCCAAACATGGACCAAGTGTATCGGTATCTCTCCATCTCACACAAAGAGAGGGGCTAAGGAAGGAGAGAGGGTAAGGAAGGACAGAGGCATGATATTGCAAAAACTGAACTGAGATAGATGTTAGTACCAGCCAGGCACTCATGAAATCAAAACAGTCATTTCAATGTGTGCCTCCCCAGAGCAGAGGAACCTTTGCCAATTAAGCCAAGTCATTAAATGGATGTGTTATAGTGCAGTAAACTTACATCCAGAGACTTGTTTTATAGGAAATAATTAAGTAAATACTGGGGTTTGATTAATGAGATGGCAAGAAATAATTCAACCAAGTATTGGTGTTGCTAGCTGCTGTGGCAAGCAAGCTTGTTAGCCTGCTTCCTAACAACCACAACAAGCATTTACTTAGCACACAAATCATGTATTGATAAAACATGCTTGTAATTTTTCATAGCAATGTTGTTTGTTGGGAGGGACTTGTCCATTCTGTAAGGATACATGGCTGCTCACATTATGGCCTGTAGCGCAAGATTGAATTGGATGACTAGCTAACGTTAGCTAGCTACAATGAAGATGCGCAGCCAATAACTTAGCAGCTAACGTTAGCTAGCAAACCAGTGTGGCTGCTTTACTGGCTACTGTACGTAGTTAGTTCACTACATGTTGTGTAGTGAACATGCTGTACATGAATAACATTGAAAAAAGGCATTGTTATATCAATGAATAAAATGATCAATTGATTACACACAGTCCTCCGTCATCTCTCCTCCATTCGCTTCCCTGCAATGTTCTTCCTCTTTCATATTGCTCAGCATCTTGCAAAAATAATGTAGTAGATACCTGATCACATTGAATATGTGAGTTTAGTGGTAAACTGTTACAATTACTAACCTCTTGGTATCGAGTCGCATACTCCTTGGTCGCGCATTAGAAATAATATTATTAGCCAACAGTTAGCTAGCTAGCTTTGATATTAGCTGTTAGGGGATCGCTTCCTTGTTTCTTTCTCCTGTAGCCTTTCTTGCCGATTCTGGGTCCCGTATGGCACGTTCATATGCGTTCCATGTTGTTACAGTAATAATGGAGCCAGAAAGATAACTAGATTTTTCCTTCTTACCGGTCTACTCTAGATTAGGCAGAGATGTAAAGGGTTGCCGAATGGGTATGTAACAATACATTTCAAGACGCAACACATAGCGTTTTTTGTGCCATTCACTCCATTCTTTGACCCCTATCCCTGTTTCTTGGTCTCTCAAACGTCTTCCAACGTGTTCTTGAGGTCTTCAAAACATGCAAAATGGCACATGATTTCGAGAGAAAACGTTTTGTTAAAAAATATCTTATTTCGCAGCTTAAATGTCTGCTGCGGGTTTCCCTATAAATTCCAGTCAAAATGAAAGAGAAAATCTGAATAGACGGATGAGCGTGGCTATTGTTCTCGTTTTCTATTGTGTGATTCTTGTTTTGTGTTTTTTTTATTAGCTCGTCAGCAACCTTGCTACTTTAATCCGAATACACGTTTAATCGTCCGTATGCTATTGGTAAGATATGTGGCCATCGTTCTCCATTTTTATCTAGAAAAAAAATTATTAATAAATAAATATAGTAAATAAAATATGGGGAGGAAAAATATTGCCGCGCCTCCCTTTCAAGACGTCAGGAGCGAAGCCTATGGAATTGTGGGATTTGTAGTATAAAGAGTGTAGAACCAACCAAGCTCTAATTGTCCCACTAAAAGGCTGTAAAGGAAGGCTTGTTGGACATTCAAATAGTCAGTAAACATCTGTATGTATTCTATGGAGGATTGTGAACAGCAGTGGGCATTTTCTTTTTGTGTCTAAAATATCCACAAACAAAAAGTCTGTGATGAAACTGTACATAAAAAAAGGTGAAGAGACAGAAGGGTAGATTACCCCAGTGTTTCCCAAACTCGGTCATGCCCTAGCACTACACAGCTGATTAAAATAATCTAGTACTACGGTAAAAGACAAAACGTGCACCCAGAGGGGGCCCCAGGACAAAGTTTGGGAAACCCTTTGTTACCCAATACTAGGTTGATGTTATACCAAGTGAACACCGCATTCTTATTGGCAGACTCAATAGCCCTGGCTTCTCAAATGACTGCCTCGCCTGGTTCACTTCTCAGATAGAGTTCAGTGTGTCAAATCGGAGGGCCTGTTGTCCGGACCTCTGGCAGTCTCTATGGGGGTACCACAGAGTTCAATTCTCGGGCCGACTCTTTTCTCTGTATATATCAACGATGTCGCTCTTGCTGCGGGTGATTAACTGATCCACCTCTACGCAGACGACACCATTCCGTATACATCTGGCCCTTCTTTGGACACTGTGTTAACAAACCTCCAAACGAGCTTCAATGCCATACAACACTCCTTCCGTGGCCTCCAACTGCTCTTGAATGCAAGTAAAACTAAATGCATGCTTTTCAATCGATCGCTGCCCACACCTGCCCGCCCGTCCAGCATCACTACTCTGGATGGTTCTAACTTAAAATATGTGGATAACTACAAATACCTAGCTGTCTGGCTAGACTGTAAACTCTCCTTCCAGACTCACATTAAGCATCTCCAATCCAAAATTAAATATAGAATCGGCTTCCTGTTTCGCAACAAAGCCTCCTTCACTCTCGCTGCCAAACATACCCTCATAAAACTGACTATCCTACTGATCCTCGACTATGGCGATGTCATTTACAAAATAGCCTCTAACACTCTACTCAACAAATTGGATGTAGTCTATCACAGTGCCATCCGTTTTGTCACCAAAGCCCCATATACTACCCACCACTGCGACCTGTATGCTCTCGTTGGCTGGCCCTCGCTACATATTTGTCGCCAAACCCACTGGGTCCAGGTCGTCTATAAGTCTTTGCTAGGTAAAGCTCCGCCTTATCTCAGCTCACTGGTCACCATAACAACACTCACCCGTAGCACGCGCTCCAGCAGGTATATCTCACTGGTCATCCCCATAGCCAACACCTCTTTGGCCGCCTTTCCTTCCAGTTCTCTGCTGCCAATGACAGGAACGAATTGCAAAAATCACTGAAGCTGGAGTCTTATATCTCCCTCTCTAACTTTAAGCATCAGCTGTCAGAGCAGCTTACCGATCACTGTACCTGTACACAGTCATTCTGTAAATAGCACACCCATCTACCTCATCCCCATATTGTTACTTATCCTCTTGCTCTTTTGCACCCCAGTATCTCTACTTGCACATCATCATCTGCACATCTATCACTCATGTCAATGCTAAATTGTAATTATTTCACCTCTATGGCCTATTTATTGCCTTACCTTCCTAATCTTCTACATTTGTACACACTGTACATAGATGTTTTTATTGTGTTATTGACTGTACGTTTGTTTATCCCATGTGTAACTCTGTGTTGTTGTTTTTGTCGCACTGCTTTGCTTTATCTTGGCCAGGTCGCCGTATGTTTACATTGCCAAAGCAAGTGAAATGGATAAACAATAAAAAGTGAAGTTCCAAAAGAATAAAGAGATTCCAAATGGCATTATGTCTGGATACAGTGTTGTAGCGATGTGCAAATAGTTAAAGTACAAAAGGGAAGATAAATAAATATGGGTTGTATTTACAATGGTGTTTGTTCTTCACTGGTTGCGCTTTTCTTGTGGCAACAGGTCACACATCTTGCTGCTGTGATTGCACACTGTGGTATTTCACCCAATAGATATGGGAGTTTATCAAAATTGGATTTGTTATTGAATTCTTTGTGTGTCTGTGTAATCTGAGGGAAATATGTGTCTCTAATATGGTCATACATTTGGCAGGAGGTTAGAAAGTGCAGCTCAGTTTCCTCCTCATTTTGTAGGCAGTGTGCACATACCCTGTCTTCTCTTGAGAGCCAGGTCTGCCTAGGGCGACCTTTCTCAATAGCAATGCTCACTGAGTCAAATCAAATGTTATTTGTCATATGTACCGAATACAACATGTGTACCCTTACCAAGGAAATGCTTACTTACAAGCCCTTACCTCTTAATGATCTGACCCTTTTTTTCAATTTTTGCCTAAAATGACATACCCAAATCTAACTGCCTGAAGCTCAGGACCTGAAGCAAGGATATTCTTGATACCATTTGAAAGAAAACACTTTGAAACTTGTGGAAATGGGAAATTAATGTAGGAGAATATAGCACATTAGATCTGGTAAAAGATAATACAAAGAAAAAACATGCAGTTTTTTGTATTTTTTTTGTACCATCTTTGAAATGCAAGAGAAAGGCCATAATCTATTATTCCACCCCAGGCCCAATTTAGATTTTGGCCACTAGATGGCAGCAGTGTATGTGCAACATTCTAGACTGATCCAATGAACCATTGCATATCTGTTCAAAATGTAGTATCAAGACTGCCCAAATGTGCCTAATTGGTTTATTAATACATTTTCAAGTTCATAATTGTGCACTCTCTTCAAACAATACCAAACATGGTATTCTTTCACTGTAATAGCTACTGCAAATTGGATAGCGCAGTTAAATTAACAAGAATTTAAGCTTTCTGCCCATATCAGATATGTCTATGTCCTGGGAATTGTTCATGTTACTTACAACCTCATGCTAATCACATTAGCCTATGTTAGCGTAACCGTCCCGTGGGGGTGCAGTTCAAGAAATAGAGTAAAACAATTGGAGTCTGTGGGTCAAAGACGTATTTTTTTTATTTAACCTTTATTTAACCAGGTAGGCTAGTTGAGAACATGTTCTCATTTGCAACTGCGACCTGGCCAAGATAAAGCATAGCAATTCGACACATACAACAACACAGAGTTACACATGGAATAAACAAAACATAGTCAATAATACAGTAGAACAAAAGAAAACAAAAAGTCTATATACAGTGAGTGCAAATGAGGTAAGATAAGGGAGTTAAGGCAATAAATAGGCCATGGTGGCAAAGTAATTACAATATAGTAATTACACACTGGAATGGTAGATGTGCAGAAGATGAATGTGCAAGTAGAGATACTGGGGTGCAAAGGAGCAAGATAAATAAATAAATACAGTATGGGGATGAGGTAGGTAGATAGATGGGCTGTTTACAGATGGGCTGTGTACAGGTGCAGTGATCTGTGAGCTGCTCTTACAGCTGGCGCTTAAAGCTAGTGAGGGAGATATGAGTCTCCAGCTTCAGAGATTTTTGCAGTTCGTTCCAGTCATTGGCAGCAGAGAACTGGAAGGAAAGACAACCGAAGGAGGAATTGGCTTTGGGGGTGACCAGTGAGATATACCTGCTGGAGCGCGTGCTACGAGTGGGTGCTGCTATGGTGACCAGTGAGCTGAGATAAGGCGGGGCTTTACCTAGCAGAGACTTGTAGATAACCTGTAGCCAGTGGGCTTGGCGACGAGTATGAAGCGAGGGCCAGCCAACGAGAGCGTACAGGTCGCAATGGTGGGTAGTGTATGGGGCTTTGGTGACAAAACGGATGGTACTGTGATAGACTGCATCCAGTTTGTTGAGTAGAGTGTTGGAGGCTATTTTATAGATGACATCACCGAAGTCGAGGATCGGTAGGATGGTCAGTTTTACGAGGGTATGTTTGGCAGCATGAGTGAAGGATGCTTTGTTGCGATATAGGAAGCCGATTCTAGATTTAATTTTGGATTGGAGATGCTTAATGCGAGTCTGGAAGGAGAGTTTACAGTCTAACCAGACACCTAGGTATTTGTAGTTGTCCACGTATTCTAAGTCAGAGCCGTCCAGAGTAGTGATGCTGGACGTGCGAGCAGGTGCGGGCAGTGATCGGTTGAATAGCATGCATTTAGTTTTACTTTGCATTTAAGAGCAGTTGGAGGCCACGGAAGGAGTGTTGTATGGCATTGAAGCTCGTTTGGAGGTTAGTTAACACAGTGTCCAAAGAGGGGCCAGAAGTATACAGAATGGTGTCGTCTGCGTAGAGCTGTATCAGAGAATCACCAGCAGCAAGAGCAACATCATTGATGTATACAGAGAAGAGAGTCGGCCCGAGGATTGAACCCTGTGGCACCCCCATAGAGACTGCCAGAGGTCTGGACAACAGGCCCTCCGATTTGACACACTGAACTCTGTCTGAGAAGTAGTTGGTAAACCAGGCGAGGCAATCATTTGAGAAACCAAGGCTGTCGAGTCTGCCAATAAGAATGTGGTGATTGACAGAGTCGAAAGCCTTGGCCAGGTCGATGAATACGGCTGCACAGTAATGTCTCTTATCGATGGCGGTTATGATGTTCTTTAGAACCTTGAGCATGGCTGAGGTGCACCCATGACCAGCTCTGAAACCAGATTGCATAGCGGAGAAGGTACGGTGGAATTCGAAATGGTCGGTAATCTGTTTGTTAACTTGGCTTTCGAAGACCTTAGAAAGACAGGGTAGGATAGATATAGGTCTGTAGCAGTTTGGGTCTAGAGTGTCACCCCCTTTGAAGAGGGGGATGACCGCGGCAGCTTTCCAATCTTTGGGAATCTCAGATGATACGAAAGAGAGGTTGAACAGGCTAGTAATGGGGGTTGCAACAATTTCGGGAGATAACTTTAGAAAGAGAGGGTCCAGATTGTCTAGCCTGGCTGATTTGTAGGGGTCCAGATTTTGCAGCTCTTTCAGAACATCAGCTATCTGGATTTGGGTGAAGGAGAAATGGTGGGAGCTTTGGCAGATTGCTGTGGAGGGTGCCGGGCAGTTGACCGGGGTAGGGGTAGCCAGGTGGAAAGCATGGCCAGCCATAGAGAAATTCTTATTGAAATTCTCAATTATAGTGGATTTATCGGTGGTGACAGTGTTTCCTAGCCTCAGAGCAGTGGGCAGCTGGGAGGAGGTGCCCTTATTCTCCATGGACAGTGTCATAACTTTTTTTGAGTTAGTACTACAGGATGCAAATTTCTGTTTGAAAAAGCTAGCCTTAGCTTTCCTAACTGCCTGTGTATATTTGTTCCTAACTTCCCTGAAAAGTTGAATATCACGGGGGCTATTCGATGCTAATGCAGAACGCCACAGGATGTTTTTGTGCTGGTCAAGGGTAGACAGGTCTGGAGTGAACCAAGGACTATATCTATTCCTAGTTCAATTTTGAATGGGGCATGCTTATTTAAGATGGTGAGGAAGGCACTTTTAAAGAATAGCCAGGCATCATCTACTGACGGGATGAGGTCAATGTCATTCCAGGATATCCCGGCCAGGTTAATTAGAAAGCCCTGCTCGCAGAAGTGTTTTAGGGAGCGTTTGACAGTGATGAGGGGTGGTCGTTTGGTCGCAGACCCATTACGGATGCAGGCAATGAGGCAGTGATCGCTGAGATCTTGATTGAAAACAGGAGAGGTGTATTTGGAGGGCGAGTTAGTTAGGATGACATCTATGAGGGTGCCTGTGTTTACAGATTTGGAGTTATACCTGGTAGGTTCATTGATAATTTGTGTGAGATTGAGGGCATCAAGCTTGGATTGTAGGACGGCCCGGGGTGTGAAGCATGTCCCAGTTTAGGTCACCTAGTAGCACAAGCTCAGAAGATAGATGGGGGGCAATCAATTCACATATGGTATCGAGGGCACAGCTGGGGGCAGAGGGAGGTCTATAGCAAGCGGCAACAGTGAGAGACTTGTTTCTGGAAAAGTGAATTTTTAGAAGTAGAAGCTCGAATTGTTTGGGTACAGACTTGGATAGTAATACAGAACTCTGCAGGCTATCTTTGCAGTAGATTGCAACACCGCCCCCTTTGGCAGTTCTATCTTGCCAGAAAATGTTATAGTTAGCCATGGAGATTTCAGGGTTTTGGTGGTTTTCATAAGCCAGGATTCAGACATGGCTAAGACATCTGGGTTGGCCGAGTGTGCTAAAGCAGTGAGTAAAACAAACTTAGGGAGTAGGCTTCTAATGTTAACATGCATGAAAGCAAGGCTTTTACGGTTACAGAAGTCAACAAATGAGAGCACCTGGGGAGTGGGAGTGGAGCTAGGCACTGCAGGTCCTGGATTAACCTCTACATCACCAGAGGAACAGAGGAAAAGTAGGATAAGGGTACGGCTAAATGCTATACGAACTGGCCGTCTAGCACATTCGGAACAGAGAGTAAAAGGAGCAGGTTTCTGGGCACGATAGCATAGATTCAAGGCATAGCGTACAGACAAAGATAAGGTAGGATGTGAGTACATTGGAGGTAAACCTAGGCATTGAGTAATGATGAGAGATATAGTCTCTAGAGACGTTTAAACCAGGTGATGTCATCGCATATGTAGGAGGTGGAACAACATGGTTGGTTAAGGCATATTGAGCAGGGCTAGAGGCTCTACAGTGAAATAAGACAGTAATCACTAACCAGGACAGTAATGGACGAGGAATATTGATATTAGAGAGAGGCATGCGTTGCCAAGTGAACATATGGGTCCAGTGAGTGGTTGGGCTGACTAGGGACACGGCGATTCAGACAGTTAGCAGGCCGATGCTAACAGTTAGTAGGCCGGGGCTAAACAAGCTAGCAGTTAGCAGACCGGGTTAGCAAGCAAGCAGTTAGCAGACCGGGGCAGGAAGGCTAGCAGTTAGCAGAACGGGGCAGGCAAGCTAGCAGTTAGCAGAACGGGGCAGGCAAGCTAGCAGTTAGTAGTCCGGGGCTAAACAAGCTAGCAGTTAGCAGACCGGGTTAGCAAGCAAGCAGTTAAGGTAAAAGGCAGTATAAGGTAAAAGGCTTTTTTATGTTCATTGGAGTGTCACCTATGCCCTTATGTTATATTCAGGGAAAAGCCAATAATTAATTTTATTGTGATTCATATGAATGTACCCTCGTAAAATGTAATTCAGTGTAATTATGATTATTTTATTTTTTATGCCCATTTTTCATAATCACAAGGTTATATATCCATGCATAGACTGGCATAAATATAACTACCCAGAATAAATTATATTTTGAATACCACATATTTGATGCGTCGTACAACTCTAAATTTGTTGACGTTTTTTACAAAAACTTCCTGCCTTATGGTCACTCCCTGACCATAGAGAGCTGTTTATTCTCTATGTTGGTTAGGTCAGGTGTGATTAAGGGTGGGTTATGTAGGGGAATTATATCTATATTGGCCTGGTATGGTTCCCAATCAGAGGCAGCTGTTTATCGTTGTCTCTGATTGGGGATCATATTTATGTAGCCATTTCCCCATTGTGCTTTGTGGGATCTTGACTATGTATAGTTGCCTGTGAGCATTATTATAGCTTCACGTTTCGTTTGTTCGCTTTATTGTTTTTGTTCTTTGAGTTTTCTCTTCCTAATAAAAGGGATGGAAGCATACCACGCCACACTGAAAAAAATGCAAAAATCTATGAAAATATCTTTCACTTCATCCTTTGAGATTTGTTTTTGTCTCTGAGTATGTATTTTAATATAAAATACTGGTGTTCTACTGTATGACAATATTTTGTTACCCTGAACGACACATATCACTATAGCCCACAAATATTGATTAAATGTGATTCCAATAATGATATAATGATCCTATGAAATAACTGCAAAAAGAATAATGAGCCTATGAACTATTATTAGTAGCAGCAATAGTATTTTTCTTTTAGCAATTTTTTAAGTTATAAAACTGTAAAAAACAGGATAAGATGTTTAAAATGTACTGGCTAGCTGAACTTAGATCACTTCCATACTAGAGAGAGAGAGAGAGAAATGACCCATACGCCACACACATAAAGAACATTGGTTTTACTATGCAACATAGATTAATTGACACGAGGTACAATTTAATTCACAAAGGATTATATCAGCATTGAACATTTCAAACAAAGCATTAATTAAAAAACAGTCTATAAACGTGCAAAAAACTGTAGTTTTGCTTATAATCATCACGAAACAGTGGATATCTTTCTCAATGTAATATCATGACATTACATCGTTTTTCCTTTTGCAGCTGCTTGCAACGCTTTGATACCTTTTTGTGGTGGAAGCAAGTGTTTGCTCCAGTGTTTGAGATTGAGGCTCAAGGGATTGCTCTCGTTCTGGAGTCCAGGACTCAGATGGTTGCTCCAGTTCTGGAGGTGCAGGTTCATGTTGTACAAGTTGTTCAGGGGGCTGCTCAAAAGAGTTTACTTCAGTGGATACTGGAGTTATGTTCATCACCACATTCATTTGTTTGAATTTTTCACGGTGCCTCCTCTGATTTAATCTACATTTTTCCTATTTTTTCCAGCATCAGATTGTGTCATTGTATGGATCGGTGGATGATCAGGATTTACATCCTTCTTTCTTCTCTGATAGTTAGAAAATGTAATAGTTATGACACGGGCACAGAATAGGATTCACAATCATTAAATGTTATTAGGAGTCTATTAATAGTAGGCTATACAATGATAATACTTAATCAAAGTTTAAAAGTTAAATCAACTCCCTCTCCCTTTCTCTCTCAAACATGTTTTCTTACTAATTCATTTTACTATAATTTGAACCTGCGGCAACACTTTACGTTGCATTATTATACAATTATTACATGATAGTGTAACAATGCATAATTACAACATTAACTAACTGGTACATTTCTATTCAATGCAGGTACACAAATGCAATTTCAAGATACCTACACAAAATAGCTACATAAAATCCCCTTAAAACTACTTAAATTCAACTTGTACAGTCTCGATTTTTCATTAAATGCCCCAAATGTGAAGCAGCTATTAACTAATTCATTTTTAATCCATAATTGTGTGTGTGTGTGTGTTTGTGTGTGTGTGTGCAATATTATATGAATTAATATAATCCATCAGTTATACCTTAACTGCAGTGTAATTAAACATTAACTACAGTGTAATAGTGCAACTTAATGTTAAGTGTTATCCACCCAGCTTTATATTCTATTATATCCTATTCTGTTGCTGACAGTAGCATGAAACCATGAAAACAATACCTTGCTTTTCTTCTCGCTAGTCTTTCTTCCCTAGCAACTAGATCTGCGTTAATCTTTTGTCTGTGCCGTGCAGCCCTCTCCTTATTGGACAACGGCATCTACAGTATAAAGATCATGTGCCTTGAAATACCTTAAAATGCCACAAAATAGTTAAAAATTATAATATTCAGTATTCATACAACAAGTAAATATGAATTGCATGATTAAATGTTGTAAACTAGTGAAAACATGGGATAACTAAGCTACTGTCATTCAGCATGACGGGTGACATTGTGGTATAACATGAAACTTTTGTTGTGCTGAAGGACAAAAGCGTGATACTGAAAAACTTATTTCATACATAAACATATTTAACAGGCAGTTCCTTGGCCACCTATATAAAGTAATGACCTTGACCTATAAAGATTATCCTTACTTTTCATATTTAATATAGCTTTTTATAAAATATTAACATTAAAATAGTTTTCTGTGGTGTACTGAAGGACATGCGTTTTTGTTACAAAGGTTACTAGAGGGTGAAAAGGTGAAATCAAATATTTCAGAGAGATTTGCTCACCTCATCACATTGATAGAGGGTCTTCTTTGTAATGTCACACACTGTCACATGATTACCATCATGTGATATGCTTTAAAAATGGCATTTTACTTTTGTTATACTGAATGACATTGATGAAGCGCAAAAGTCAGACAAAAGTTATTCAAGTTTGAAAATATTTTTTAGATACAGTATGTTGCCCATTATCCTATATATTGTTGCAAACACTAACACAATTATGCCATGGGTGTTAATTTATATTTTTAGGAATAATTTCTACATTTTAAAAACACTTTTGTCATTCGAACTTTAACCCGGACAGTTACACTGAAGGACATTTAAAATGTTAAATCACATTTATTGGTCACATACGTGTTTTGCAGATGTTATTGCGGGTGTAGCGAAATACTTGTGCTTCTAGCTCCGACAGTGCAGTAATATCTAACAAGTAATATCTAACAGTTTCACAACATACACCCAAAATACACGTAAATCTAAGTAAGGAATGGATTAAGAATATATATACACACAGTTGAAGTCGGAAGTTTACATACACCTTAGCCAAACACATTTAAACTCAGTTTTTCACAATTCCTGACAATTAATCCTCGTAAAAACTCCCTGTCTTGGGTCAGTTAGGATCACCACTTTATTTTAAGAATGTGAACTGTCAGAATAATAGTAGAGTGATTTATTTCAGCTTTTATTTCTTTCATCACATTCTCAGTAGGTCAGAAGTTTACATACACTTAATTAGTATTTGGTAGCTTTGCCTTTAAATTGTTTAACTTAGGTCAAACGTTTCGGGTAGCCTTCCACAAGCTTCCCACAATAAGTTGGGTGAATTTTGGCCCATTCCTCCTGACAGAGTGTCACGATCGTCGTAATAATTACGGGACCAAGGCGCAGCGTGTGTAGAGTTCCACATCTTTATTTCGGTGAAACTTCAAAAATAATCAACAACGAAACGTGAAAGTAGTGGTGCACATGCACAAACACAAAACAATATCCCACAAATACAGGTGGGGAAAATGGCTATCTAAATATGATCCCCAATTAGAGGCAACGATTACCAGCTGCCTCTAATTGGGCACCATACAAAACACCAACATAAAAATATTGAGCTAGAACACCCCCTAGTCACACCCTGACCTACTACACCATAGAGAGCCAAGGACTCTATGGTCAGGGCATGACACAGAGCTGATGTAACGGAGTCAGGTTTGTAGGCCTCCTTGCTTGCACACCATTTTTCAGTTCTGCCCACACATTTTCTATGGGATTGAGGTCAGAGCTTTGTGATGGCCACTCCAATACATTGACTTTGTTGTCCTTAAGCCATTTTGCCACAACTTTGGAAGTATGCTTGGGGTCATTGTCCATTTGGAAGACCCATTTGCGACCAAGCTTTAACTTGGTCAGGGCTTTAACTTGACTGATGTCTTGAGATGTTGCTTCAATATATCCACATAATTTGACCTCCTCATGATGCCATCTATTTTGTGAAGTGCACCAGTTCCTCCTACAGCAATGCACCCCCACAACATGATGCTGCCACCCCGTGCTTCACGGTTGGGATGGTGTTCTTCAGCTTGCAAACCTCCCCCTTTTTCCTCCAAACATAACGATGGTCATTATGGCCGAACAGTTCTATTTTTGTTTCATCAGACCAGAGGACATTTCTCCAAAAAGTACAATCTTTGTCCCCGTGTGCAGTTGCAAACCGTAGTATGGCTTTTTTATGCCGGTTTTGGAGCAGTGGCTTCTTCCTTGCTGAGCGGCCTTTCAGGTTATGTCAATATAGGACTCGTTTTAATGTGGATATAGATACTTTTGTACCTGTTTCCTCCAGCATCTTCACAAGGTCCTTTGCTGTTGTTCTGGGATTGATTTGCACTTTTCGCACCAAAGTACGTTCATCTCTAGGAAACAGAACGTGTCTTCTTCCTGAGCGGTATGACGTCTGCGTGGTCACATGGTGTTTATACTTGTGTACTATTGTTGTACAGATGAACGTGGTACCTTCAGGCGTTTGGAAATTGCTCCCAAGGATGAACCAGACTTGTGGAGGTCTACAATTGTTTTCTGAGGTCTTGGCTGATTTCTTTTGATTTTCCCATGATGTCAAGCAAACAGACACTGCGTTTGAAGGTAGGCCTTGAAATACATCCACAGGTACACCTCCAATTGACTCAAATGATGTCAATTAGCCTATCAGAAGCTTCTAAATCCATAACCTAATTTTCTGGAATTTTCCAAGCTGTTTAAAGACACAGTCAACTTAGTGTATGTAAACTTCTGACCCACTGGAATTGTGATACAGTGAATTATAAGTGAAATAATCTGTCTGTAAACAATTGTTGGAAAAATTACTTGTGTCATGCACAAAGTAGATGTCCTAACCGACTTGCCAAAACTATAGTTTGTTAACAAGAAATTTGTGGAGTGGTTGAAAAACGAGTTTTAATGACTCCAACCTAAGTGCATGTAAACTTCCGACTTCAACTGTATATGTCAGAGCGGCATTGGACTAAGCACAGTGGCATAGTATAAAATATAGTATATACAGTGGGGCAAAAAAGTATTTAGTCAGCCACCAATTGTGCAAGTTCTCCCACTTAAAAAGATGAGAGAGGCCTGTAATTTTCATCATAGGTACACTTCAACTATGACAGACAAAATGAGAAAAAAAATCCAGAAAATCACATTGTAGGATGTTTAATGAATTTATTTGCAAATTATGGTGGAAAATAAGTATTTGGTCACCTACAAACAAGCAAGATTTCTGGCTCTCACAGACCTGTAACTTAATCTTTAAGAGGCTCCTCTGTCCTCCACTTGTTACCTGTATTAATGGCACCTGTTTGAACTTGTTATCAGTATAAAAGACACCTGTCCACAACCTCAAACAGTCACACTCCAAACTCCACTATGGCCAAGACCAAAGAGCTGTCAAAGGACACCAGAAACAAAATTGTAAACCTGCACCAGGCTGGGAAGACTGAATCTGCAATAGGTAAGCAGCTTGGTTTGAAGAAATCAACTGTGGGAGCAATTATTAGGAAATGGAAGACATACAAGACCACTGATAATCTCCCTCGATCTGGGGCTCCACGCAAGATCTCACCCTGTGGGGTCAAAATTATCACAAGAACGGTGAGCAAAAATCCCAGAACCACACGGGGGGACCTAGTGAATGACCTGCAGAGAGCTGGGACCAAAGTAACAAAGCCTACCATCAGTAACACACTACGCCACCAGGGACTCAAATCCTCCAGTGCCAGACGTGTCCCCCTGCTTAAGCCAGTACATGTCCAGGCCCGTCTGAAGTTTGCTAGAGAGCATTTGGATGATCCAGAAGAAGATTGGGTGGAAAATAAGTATTTGGTCAATAACAAAAGTTTATCTCAATACTTTGTTTTATACCCTTTGTTGGCAATGACATAGGTCAAACGTTTTCTGTAAGTCTTCACAAGGTTTTCACACACTGTTGCTGGTATTTTGGCTCATTCCTCCATGCAGATCTCCTCTAGAGCAGTGATGTTTTGGGGCTGTTGCTGGGCAACACGGACTTTCAACTCCCTCCAAAGATTTTCTATGGGGTTGAGATCTCGAGCCTGGCTAGGCCACTCCAGGACCTTGAAATGCTTCTTACGAAGCCACTCCTTCGTTGCCCGGGCGGTGTGTTTGGGATCATTGTCATGCTGAAAGACCCAGCCACGTTTCATCTTCAATGCCCTTGCTGATGGAAGGAGGTTTTCACTCAAAATCTCACGATACATGGCCCCATTCATTCTTTCCTTTACACGGATCAGTCGTCCTGGTCCCTTTGCAGAAAAACAGCCCCAAAGCATGATGTTTCCACCCCCATGCTTCACAGTAGGTATGGTGTTCTTTGGATGCATCTCAGCATTCTTTGTCCTCCAAACACGACGAGTTGAGTTTTTACCAAAAAGTTATATTTTGGTTTCATCTGACCATATGACATTCTCCCAATCTTCTTCTGGATCATCCAAATGCTCTCTAGCAAACTTCAGACGGGCCTGGACATGTACTGGCTTAAGCAGGGGGACACGTCTGGCACTGGAGGATTTGAGTCCCTGGTGGCGTAGTGTGTTACTGATGGTAGGCTTTGTTACTTTGGTCCCAGCTCTCTGCAGGTCATTCACTAGGTCCCCCCGTGTGGTTCTGGGATTTTTGCTCACCGTTCTTGTGATAATTTTGACCCCACAGGGTGAGATCTTGCGTGGAGCCCCAGATCGAGGGAGATTATCAGTGGTCTTGTATGTCTTCCATTTCCTAATAATTGCTCCCACAGTTGATTTCTTCAAACCAAGCTGCTTACCTATTGCAGATTCAGTCTTCCCAGCCTGGTGCAGGTCTACAATTTTGTTTCTGGTGTCCTTTGACAGCTCTTTGGTCTTGGCCATAGTGGAGTTTGGAGTGTGACTGTTTGAGGTTGTGGACAGGTGTCTTTTATACTGATAACAAGTTCAAACAGGTGCCATTAATACAGGTAACAAGTGGAGGACAGAGGAGCCTCTTAAAGATTAAGTTACAGGTCTGTGAGAGCCAGAAATCTTGCTTGTTTGTAGGTGACCAAATACTTATTTTCCACCATAATTTGCAAATAAATTCATTAAACATCCTACAATGTGATTTTCTGGATTTTTTTTTCTCATTTTGTCTGTCATAGTTGAAGTGTACCTATGATGAAAATTACAGGCCTCTCTCATCTTTTTAAGTGGGAGAACTTGCACAATTGGTGGCTGACTAAATACTTTTTTGCCCCACTGTACATACGAGATGGGTGATGCAATATTTATACACAATTAGCGACTAAGATACCGTAGAATAGTATAGCGTACAGTTTATACATATGAGATGAGTAATGCAAGATACGGAGACATTATTAAAGTGGCTAGTGTTTCATTTCCTTGTAGTGGCCAGTGATTCCAAATCTATGTCTGTAGGCAGCCGCCGCTGATGTGCTGGAGATGGCTGTTTAACAGTCAGTGGTTTAGTATAGAATGCAATACAGTATATCCATATGAAATGGCTGATGCAATATGTAAACACAATTGAAAAGTGACTAAGATACTGTAGAATAGTGTGAATTGCAGTTTATACATATGAGATGAGTAATGCTAGAGACGGAGACATTATTAAAGTGGCTAGAGATCCATTTCTAAAAGTGGCCAGTGATTCCAAATCTATGTCTGTAGGCACCTGCCTCTGATGTGCTGGAGATGGCTGTTTAACAGTCTGATGGCCTTGAGATTGAAAAACAGCTTCTATCTCTCGGTCCCAGCTTTGATGCACCTGTACTGACCTCACCTTCTTGTGAACAGGCCGTGGCTCCGGTGGTTGATGTTGTTGATTATCTTTTTGGCCTTCCTATGGCATCGGGTGTTGTAGGTGTTCAGGAGGGCGGGAAGTTTGCCCCCGGTAATGCGTTGGGCAGACCGCACCACCCTCTGGAGAGCTTTGCGGAAGGGTGGTGCAGTTGCTGTACCAGGCGGTGATACAGCCTGACAGGATGCTCTCAATTGTGCATCTGTAAAAGTTTGTGAGGGTTTTAGGTGTTAAGCCACATTTCTTTAGCCTCCTGAGGTTGAAGAGGCGCTGTCTGTGTGGGTGGACCATTTCAGTTTGTCAATGATGTGTACGCCGAGGAACTTGAAGCTTTCCACCTTCTGCATGGTCACGCTGTCATGGGTGAACAGGGAGTACAGGAGGGGGCTGAGCACGCACCCTTGTGGGGCCCTCAGTGTTGAGGATCAGCGAAGAGGTGTTGTTTCCTACCTTCACCACCTGGGGGCGACCCAATAGAAAGTCCAGGACCCAGTTGCACAGGGCGGGGTTCAGACCCAGGGCCTCGAGCTTGATGATGAGCTTGGAGGGTACTATGGTGTTGAATGCTGAGCTATAGTCAATGAACAGCATTCTTACATAGGTATGCCTCTTGTCCAGATGGGACAGGGCAGTGTGGTGGCGATTGCATCGTCTGTGGATCTATTGGGGCGGTAAGCAAATTGAAGTTTGTCTAGGGTGGCAGGTAAGGTGGAGGTGATATGATCCTTGACTAGTCTCTCAAAGCACTTCATGATGACAGAAGTGAGTGCTACGGGGCGATAGTCATTTAGTTAAATAACCTTTGCTTTCTTTGGTACAGAGACAATGGTGGCCATCTTGAAGCATGTGGGGACAACAGACTGGGATAGGGATAGATTGAATATATCTGTAAACACACCGGCCAGCTGGTCTGCACATGCTCTGAGGACACGGCTAGGGATACCATCTGGGCCGGCAGCCTTGTGAGGGTTAACACGCTTAAATGTATTACTCACGTTGGCCACGGAGAAGGAGAGCCCACAGTCCTTGATAGCGGGCTGCGTCGGTGGCACTGTGTTATCCTCAATGCGAGCGAAGAAGGTGTTCAGCCTGTCCGGAAGCAAGACGTCGGTGTCTGCGGCGTGACTGGTTTTCCTTTTATAATCCATGATTGTCTGTAGACCCTGCCATATACGTCTCGTGTCTGAGCCGTTGAACTGGGACTCAACTACACCAACGTTTAGCCTGCTTGATTGCTTTGCGGGAGGAATAACTACACAGTTTGTATTCTTCCATATTCCCAGTCTTCTTGCCTTCTTACCTTTTGTCCAGGAAGTTATCTAAAGGGGATTGAATTTGTTGTTGCCTAATGATTTTTTGGTAGGTTTCTAAACTACTTTCCTTACAGTTATTTCATAGTATTGTGCAGTTCCTTTGGCTCATCATGATTGAGTAATGCTCTGTTCGGGTAGACTGTGATTTTGCTGTGATTTGATAGGTGTGTTAGTCGGCTGACTGAATGCTCTGAGAGATTCTGGGTTGAGTTAAGTGATAAAGTAATCTACAGCACTACTGCCAAGGGATGTGCTGTAGGTGTACCTACCATAGGAATCTCCTCGAAGCCTAACATTGACTATGTACAGACCCAGCGTGCGACCAAGTTGCAGGAGTTGTGACCCATTTTGTTGGTTGTTGTGTCATAGTTGTGTCTAGGGGGACATATTTGGGAGGGAATACTGTCACCTCCAGGTAGGTGTTTGTTCCCCTGTGTGCTGAGAGTGTCAGGTTCTTGTCCAGTTCTGGCATTTCGGTCGCCACAGACTAGTACATGTCCCTGAGCCTGGAAATGGTTGATCTCCCCCTCTAGGATGGAGAAGCTATCATCGTTAAAGTATGGGGATTCTATTGGTGGGATATAGGTAGCACACATGAGGACATTTCTCTGTTGAGATCACTTCCTTATTACATTTCTAGCCAGATGTAAAATGTTCCTGTTTTGACTAATTTAAGAGTGGGTTAGGTCTGCTATATAACAAATTAGCATACCCCCTGAGTCTCTTCTCTGTTTCACATCTGGTAGTTCGGTGGATGGGACTACCAGCTCTCTGTAACCTAGAGGGCAACCAGTGAGTCTGTCTCCTCTATACCATGTTTCTTGTAGGATGACAATGTCTGTGTTTCCAATTTCTTTGATGATGTCTGGGTTCCTCTTTATTATTATTATTTATTTAACCTTTATTTAACTAGGCAAGTCAGTTCAGAACAAATTCTTATTTACAATGATGTCCTACCCCGGCCAAACCCTAACGACGCTGGGCCAATTGTGTGCCGCCCTATGGGACTCCCAATCACGGCCGGTTGTGATACAGCCTGGAATCAAACCCGTGTCTGTAGTGAATCCTCAAGCACTGAGATACAGTACCTTAGACCGCTGCGCCACTCGGGAGCCCATTAGGCCAAAGGCAGATGACCGCAGACCTTGCTGTATCTATTTGAAGGAACACACACACACACACACACACACACACACACACACACACACACACACACACACACACACACACACACACACACACACACACACACATCAGTTATAGAGCCCCACAGTGGAGGTGTCATAATACCCATAAAACCTAGCGGTCAAACAGGGAAATGGTTCCAATTGATTTTCCACCATTTCTTTTTTCCACAGGGGATTTTATAAACACTTAATAAGGGCTGTGTTTCGTGTAGGCTTACCCTGGCATGACATTTTGATTAGCATGTAAATCTCTGTCGGACAAGGTGACTTAACAATATTTTTGTCTCTATTACTCAGATTAAAAAAATGCTCATTAATATCAAAGTAGACATCATGCAAGACTACAAATACCTGCATGTCATCGCTAGCTGACACCTTTGGTAACAGGTATTGTGTCAACTTAAAACTTGCACAAGACAGTTCACAGAATTGTCAATTTAAAGAAATGTAGCCCATTTATTCATTGCTAAATTTAGCTAACATTAGATAGTTAATCCAGAGATTCTTACCTTTGCTTTGAATTGGCAGCCTCGTCCAGATCATCATGGCATTTGTAGTTCTTTATGATAGTCACAATATCAGCTAATTAGCATTTCATTTTTTGGCAGGTAAATACATTGATAAGTCTCCTTGTCCTAAAGTGAATTATAGTTATCAAAATGTCACTCCAGGGTAAGCCTACACGAAACACAGCCCTTGTTTCCCCTATGGGAAAAATGAATGGTGGAAAAGTAATTATGACTCATACTATGGTACTCAATACTGAGCTAGTCATAATTAAATGTGATAAATATTTTTTTCAATCATTTTCCAAGCATATTGTTCTTGCCTGAGAGACAAAGTACTGTCTGGTGTGGTGCTGCAAATACATATGTGCATTATTATTTTGTGTAAGCTATGTACAACACTGATTTAACATTGTACATCTGAATCAAATAGTTTCTGTTTTGTTTTGTCCTTGTATACTTCAGGGTGCTGTTCCGCAACCAGAAAATATTAACATATGCAGTCTCTAACCCTCCAATATGAGTGTAAGTTAAATAAAGCTTATGCATATGAGTAGCCCAACTAGGCAATATCCTATGATTTCATATCAACAGAAACAAACTGGTCCAGTTTGTGTACCTCCACTGTTCTTTCAGAACTACCCCCTTCCTTCACTCGCTACCTTGGCATCGTAACGTTACTGTCTCACGCAGCAGTGCTACCGAGCTAGGCTATCAGCTTGTCTTCCGATATTGTAGCTGAGACGCACCGGCTCCAACAACATTACGGTGCTGTACTGAGTCATAACTCTCTCCATAAATTTAAGACAAAGAGCTGTTTCTAATTGAAGGACCTGAAATATAGATCTTCAATAAACTAATTGAAGATGATTAAGCTCTTTTCTCTGAAGCAGCAGAAGAAAGACGAGGAATCTGCTGGAGGAAACAGAACAGGAGCCGGGGGTAAAAAAGCAAGCGCGGCCCAGCTTCGAATACAGAAAGGTAGGCTAACTGGCTTCTTTAAAATCAGATAATTTATTTTTAAACCATGGACATGTTTGTTTAATTAACGTGTCTGTCCACATGGTTAATAAAGAAAGACACAACTAAAACGAGTGTGTTTTGCCATAGGAGGCTGAGCTGGCTAGTTGGCTAATTAGTTAGCTAGCCATCTGGCTAACGTTAGCTAGCTAGCTATTATGAAAACAAAACTCAAACGTCGCAGCCAGAAGATGGTGAAGCCAGGGAGTCAACTCATATTTACAGCACTTCTTGTTAGTTAGTTCGTTTGCCCTGCTAGGTAAGTGACTTAGATAGCTACCCAACTTACTGTATAACGTTATTTGTTCAGTAGTTAGCCAAGTTATCAATGTTTCAATTTAGATGTGCCACTAAGCAGTTTGTGCAAAAGAGAAAACACAAGCTACCAGTAGCTATACCCATTAAACAGATGAAGTTAGTTAGCTTGCTACTTCGGTCTGATGCTAACTAGTTCAAAAACGTGGATGTAGTTGTTCATTATTCAACAAAATGTCACATGTGTCTTCCACTATTGTGGATATCACGATTGATGTTATTGAGTAACGTAAAAGTAACCGTTGACTTTCATTAGTCAGCAACTTATACATTGCTAGTTAGCTATACTGACTTGAAGTAGCTATCACTAGCAAGGATGTTTGCCACGCTTACCTAGGTTACAGACATAGTTTCTGGCCAGTGTGCTGGATTTCACTGTTTGTCACAAAGTAACTGTGTACAACATGTAGATAGGCTATTTAATGATATCAATACATGTGAGACATTTTAAACTTTTCATACCTTTCATGACAGAACACGTGACAAGACTGACTGGGAGTTGAATGGCAAGAAATATGAATATTGTTTTATAATCTCTCAGCCTTATAAAGTTACAGAATTGTTAAGCCAGGTCTTTAGCTAATAACATTGATTCAAACGTGAATGTGACATTTCCAGCTATCCAAAATGAGGAAATGCTATGAAAACAAATGTTTTCCCAGCTACTTGGATAATGAAATTCAAACCACCCCTGTGATGAGTGTGGTGGTTTTGTTCCAATGGCTCAGTTGTTTGGTTCGTGAACCTTGTAACACCACGGACCCCATATAAGATATCCAGTTGGCTTTTGACTCAAGCCATGATTTTGAAAGACAAAGCTAATCTCCATTTCATAGTGGATGAAGGCTGCCTAAAACCAACGGGACCTATATACCTAAAGAATGTTGTTTAGCTTTTAGGCTAGAGGACCACAACATAGTCACAAGTTGGTTTTCCTCCATTTGAAGTGAACTGACTCTGTTTGCATATTAAACTTGTAGAAAAAGATCAGAGTTGTTATTCAAAGCAGAATATAGGAAATACTGCAGGGCAACCATTACAGTTTGAAAGACCTCAGAGTGAGAGGGAAATCCCACCACAGGTGTGGGATCACCCCAGCACTTCAGAAGGAATCATTGGACTGTGTTCATTGGACTGCGCTGCTCAGGTGCCTTCTTCAATGCCATTTACACGCCACTTTTTGTCCGTAAATTTTTTAAAAAAAATGCGGATAAGAAGACTTTTTTGTTTTCATATTTTTGCCAGGCAGGTTTCATGCATGTAACTGAAGGGAAATCGATGCAAACGACTGCTATTCATTGAGACATATACATTTTCTCCTCGCAGACATCAATGAGCTGAACCTCCCAAAGACGTGCGAGATCGTCTTCCCCGACCAAGATGATCTGCTCAACTTCAAACTCATCATCTCACCAGACGAGGTCTTCACTCTTTCCTGAAACAATCTGTAGCTACTTGTCAGAGAGAATCCTCCATATGTCATATGTGTTTATTAAACATTTAACTATTGTACTCAAACTTGTACAGTTGCAACTAATGAATGGGTTCTAATGCTAACGTGGTGGCTTATCAACTAATATCCAAAGATAAATACTTTGTACACAATGTATTATTTAGCGCTGTACATTGACATGTCATGCCAACCCAACAAACAGGCTATGAACAGCATTCATAGAAACCCATATGTAAACACATTCTCAGGTTATTTTCTCTCTTTTTAGGGCTTTTACAAAGGGGGAAAGTTTGTCTTCAGCTTTAAGGTAAGGGGGCTTAATGTGGGTGGGCAGACATCAGGACGACATGAGTCACTACACCCTTGCTTTACTGTCACACAAAACTGTTTTTAATGGCATCACACCTGCTTGATGGCTATTGTTTTGTGATGTTTTTAGGGTCACAATTTGGTATCCAATGTTTTTGATGTCAGTTTTGAATGGTTAAAGGCCCAGTGCAGTCAGAAATGTGATTTCCTTGTGCTTTATATATAAACTCAGCAAAAAAAAGAAACATTCCTTTTTCAGGACCCTGTCTTTCAAAGAAAATTCATAAAAATCCAAATAACCTCACAGATCTTCGTTGTAAAGGGTTTTAACACTGTTTCCCATGCTTGTTCAATGAACCATAAACAATTAATGAACATGCACCTGTGGAACGGTCGTTAAGACACTAACAGTTTACAGACGGTAGACAATTAAGGTCACAGTTATGAAAACTTAGGACACCAAAGAGGCTTTTCTACTGACTCTGAAAAACACCAAAAGAAAGATGCCCAGGGTCCCTGCTCATCTGCGTGAATGTGCCTTAGGCATGCTGCAAGGAGGCATGACTACTGCAGATGTGGCTAGGGCAATAAATTGCGATGTCCGTACTGTGAGACACCTAAGACGGCACTACAGGGAACCAGGGCGGACAGCTGATTGTCCTCGCAGTGGTAGACCACCACCAGACCATCTCACCTGCGGGAACAGGATGGCAACAACAACTTCCCGAGTTACACCAGGAACGCACAATCCCTCCATCAGTGCTCAGACTGTCCGCAATAGGCTGGACTGAGGGCTTGTAGGCCTGTTGTAAGGCAGGTCCTCATCAGACAACACCGGCAAGAACGTCGCCTATGGGCACAAACCCACCGTCGCTGGACCAGACAGGACTGGCAAAAAGTGCTCTTCACTGACGAGTCGCGGTTCTATCTCACCGGGGGTGATGGTCGGATTCGCGTTTATCGTCGAAGGAATGAGCGTTACACCGAGGCCTGTACTCTGGAGTGGGATCGATTTGGAGGTGGAGGGTCCGTCATGGTCTGGGGCGGTGTGTCACAGCCTCATCGGACTGAGCTTGTTGTCATTGCAGGCAATCTCAACGCTGTGCATTACAGGGAAGACATCCTCTTCCCTCGTGGCACGTGACAAATCCACCAGCCATACTGCTCATTCTGTGCGTGATTTCCTGCAAGACAGGAATGTAAGTTGTTCTGCCATGGCCAGCGAAGAGCCCGGATCTCAATCCAATTGAGCACGTCTGGGACCTGTTGGATTGGAGGGTGAGGGCTAGGGCCATTCCCCCCACCCCCCAGAAATGTCCGGGAACTTGCAGGTGCCTTGGTGGAAGAGTGGGGTAACATCTCACAGCAAGAACTGGCAAATCCGGTGCAGTCCATGAGGAGGAGATGCACTGCAGTACTTAATGCAGCGGGTGGCCACACCAGATACTGACTATTACTTTTGATTTTGAAACCCCTTTGTTCAGGAACACGTTATTCCATTTCTGTAAGTCACATGTCTGTGGAACTTGTTCGATTTATGTCTAAGTTGTTGAATCTTGTTATTTTCATACAAATATTTACACATGTTAAGTTTGCTGAAAATTAACACAGTTGACAGTGAGAGGACGTTTCTTACTCAGTTTATAATCAGTGGCCAGGTTTTATTAGGTACACCCACCTACTACTGGGTCGAACCCTCATTTGCCTCCAGAACAGCCTGAATTCTTTGGGGTATGGATTCTATAAGGTGTGGTGTTCAAACGTTGCTCAGTTGGTATCAAGGGACCTAATGTGTGCCAGGAAAACAGTACCCACACCATTACACCACTGCCACCAGCCTGTACCAGGCAGGATGAGGCCTTGGACTCATGCAACTTACGCCAAATCCTGACTCTGCCATCAGTATGACGCAACAGGAACCTGGATTTGTTGGATCAGGTGATGTTTTTTCCACTTCTCAATTGTCCAGTGTTGGTGATCACGTGCCCACTGGAGGCGCTTCTTGTTGTTTATAGCTGATGGGAGTGGAACCCGGTGTGGTCGTCTGCTGCAGTAGCCCATCCGTGACACGGTCCGACGAGTTGTGAGTTCCGAGAAGACGTTCTGCACACCACTGTTGTACTGCGCCGTTTGTGGCCCGCCTGTTAGTTTGCACGATTCTTGCCATTCTCCTTTGACCTCCCTTCAACGAGCACTTTTCACCCACATGGCTGCCGCTGACTGAATGTTTTTTGTTTGTCTGCACCATTCTCGGTAAACCCTAGACACTATCGTGCGTGAAAGGCCAGCCGTTTCTGAGATACTGCAACCGGCGCTCCTAGCACGATCATACCACGCTCAGTCGATTAGGTCACTCATTTAGCCCATTCTAACGTTCAATCAAACAGTAACAGAATGCCCTGATGCCTGTCTGCCTGCTTTATATAGCAGGCCACGTGACTCACTGTCTGTAGGTGCAAACCATTTTCATGAACGGGGTGGTGTGCCTAATAAATGGACAACACTATGATGATAGAATAATACTGTGAAAGCTATAATGTCCTTTTTAATGTAAGAGCTGATTTGAAAAGACAGCCTGTTTTAGTGGGACAGAGGTTTGGCCTGTCTGGTGATATCACTAGGTGGACATTGGTTAATAGACAATTGAGGAAGGGATTTCCAAACCTTAATTCCAATAACAGCTAGTTATTTTTTTCCCCCTCCACTCAGAACAGTCCTAGAAAAATTCTTGCTTGAGAAACTGTTCTTTGCTAGGAAGCTGTTTTGGCTTCTTGTTTACCATTTTGAATTGAAAACAATCTCAGTAAGGTACTTATTTGTTACTCAGAAATTATTTTATATTGAGATAAAAATGGCTGCCCTGGACCTTTAAGAAAAGTTGTGCTGCTGCAAGTTTTTAGAATAAAGCTGTTCTCTTTTTGTTTTTTTCTGATTCTAAATGCCTTAAAGAGATTGCCCAGGACTTGTGTAAACTTTTTTGCCAGTAGTTCTGAAAAGTAAAGCTCACAAGAAAAAGTGACCTCTGAAAATTGTGTACTAAATCAAATACGCTGTTACAAAACATTAAGAGCACCTTCCTAATATTGAGTTGCACCTACCCCCTTCAATTTGTCGGGGCATGGACTCTACAAGGTATCGAATGCGTTTCACAAGGATGCTGGCCCATGTTTACTCCAATGCTTCCCACAATTGTGTGAAGTTGGCTGGATGTTCTTTGGGTGGTGGACCATTCTTGATACACACAGGAAACTGTTGAGCGTGAAACCCAGCAGTGTTGCAGTTCTTGGCACAAACCGGTGCGCCTGGCACCCCGTTTAGAAAACTTCACATCCCTCGACTTTTTCCACATTTAGTTATGTTACAGAATTGAAAATGGATTACAGTGAGATTTTTGTTGTCACTGGCCTACACACAATACCCCGTAATGTCAAAATGGAATTGTTTTTTGAAATGATTGCAAATTCATTAAAAATTAAAAGCTGAAATGGCTAGAGTCAAGTATTCAACCCCTTTCTTATGGCAAGCAAGTTAAGTTGTAAAACAAAAAGGGCTTAACAAGCCACAAGTTGTATGGACTGACAGTGTGCAATAATAGTGTTTCAATATGCTTTTTGAATGACTACCTCATCTCTGTACCCCACACATACAATTATCTGTAAGGTCATTCAGTCGAGCAGTGCATTTCAAACACAGATTCAACCTCAAAAACCAGGGAGGTTGCCTCACAAAAAAAGTGCACCTATTGGTAATTGGGTAAAAAAAAATAAAAAATAGCAGAATATCCCTTTGAGCATGGTAAAGTTATTTATTACACTTCGGACGGTGTTTCAATCCACCCAGTCATTACATAGATACAGCCGTCCTTGCTAACTCAGTTGCCGGAGAGGAAGGAAACCACTCAGGGATTTCACGATGAGGCCAATGGGGACTTTAAAACAGTTGCTGAGATAGAAAAGCTGTGATAGAAAATTGTGGATGGATCAACAATATTGTAGTTACTCCACAATACTAACGTAATTGACAGTGTAAAGAAGGAAGTCCGTACATAATAACAATCATGCATCCTGTTTGCAACAAGGCACTGAAGTAATACTTTAAAAAAATGTGGCATAGCAATTAACTTTTTGTCCGGAATACAAAGTGTTATGTTTGGGGCCAATTCAATACAACACATTACTGAGTACCACTCAGTAAATATTCTCAAGCATAGTGGTGGCTGCATCATGTTTTGTGTATGCTTGTAATCATTAAGGACTAAGGAGGATAAAAAAGAAAGGAATGGAGCTAAGCACAGGCAAAATCCTAGAGGAAAGTCTGGTTGTCTTCTTTCCACCAGACACTGGGAGATGAATTCACCTTACAGCAGGACAATAACCTAAAACACAAGTCCAAATCTACACTGGAGTTGCTTTACCATGAAGACAGTGAATGTTCCTGAGTGGCCGAATTACAGTTTTGACTTAAATCTGTTCGAAAATCTATGACAAAACCTGGAAATGGTTGTCTAGCAATGACCAATTTTGACAGCGCTTTAAGAATTTAGAAAAGAATAATGGATAAATATTATACAAATCAGGTGTGCAAAGCTCTTAGACACAGCTGTAATCACTTCCAAAGGTGATTCTAACATGTACTGACTCAGGGGTGTGAACTTATGCAAAAAAAGATTTTTACTCTTCTGAATTCAGGCTGTAACACAACAATGTGCAGTAAGTTGGGTATGAATACTTTCTGAAGGCCTCTAAGTCTTTTGTCTTCCCCATTCAACCTCTGTATGGCACACATACACAATCCATGTCTCAATTGTCTCTAGGCTTAAAAACCATTTTCCCTGTCTCCTTCATCTACACTGATTGAAGTGGATTTAACAAGTGACATCAATAAGGGATCATAGCTTTTACCTGGATTCACCTGGTCCGTCTAAGCCATGGAAAGAGCAGGTGTCCATAGTGTTTTGTACACTCATGGTAAATGAAGATATTTGCACCACGTCATTGCTCTCTCTCTCTGGCTCGGCTGTGTGTGTGTCTTGCTAGCTCGCACTTAAATGGCGAGGGCTGAAGTTCATTGGCTTGATCTCAAACTGCTAGGGGCTGGCTCACGTGGGGGGAAATGATAGAATACGGCTTCCAGAAAAACAGTCACTTTCAAACTAGGGATTTCGTGGCTAATTGAGGTAAGACAGTAATTCAGATCATAGATTATGCATGTATGAACTACACATTGACACATTCAGGCCAAAGCGGGAGGTTTAAAAAATAAATAAATTACAGTCGCCTAAGTTCCCGATCATGTCTTTAACAATCTTGTTGGTAAGCAAGATTTGTTGGTAAGTAAGTTGTTAATAACACGGTTGTAAGTCGAAAGAAAGTGAATGGATATAAGGTCAGAGATGATCCTCCTTTGACTTCTTGTGACTGCTCTGTTTTCCAGGTAGGACAGGGCTACCCTCATGATCCCCCGAAGGTCAAGTGTGAGACAATGGTGTACCACCCAAACATTGACCTGGAGGGCAATGTCTGCCTAAATATCTTGAGGTACACCACCTGCACCGTAGTCACTTTGTTTTTGTTGTGTCATTTGATAATTCCGAATGACTACAGAATTCCACATTTTGACTATTATATTATTATACTGAGCAGTGTCTTTTAACATCTATTTTTCTCTTACAGAGAGGACTGGAAGCCTGTGTTGACAGTAAACTCCATCATATATGGACTACAGTATCTATTTCTAGTGAGTACGGGGATATTCTATTTCCAATTTTGCCTAGCCAAGTTTGATTACTCTTCCTTGTTCACCATGCTTAGAATCAGGAATGTAGCAGGATGTACAGTGTATTCAGACCCCTTGACTTTTTCCACATTATGTCACAGCCTTATTCTAAAATGAATTAAATAGTTTTTTCCTCAATCTACACACAATACCCCTTAATGACAAAGTGAAAACAGGTTTTTAGACATTTTTGCTAATGTATTAAAAATTAAAAATACCTTATTTACACAATTATTCAGACCCTTTGGTATGAGACAAGAAATTGAGTTCAGGTGCATCCTGTTTCCATTGATCATCCTTGATGTTTCTACAATTTGATTGATTGGACATGATTTGGAAAGGTGCACACACCTGTGCATGTCAGAGCATAAAACCAAGCCATGACGTCGAAGGAATTGTCTGTAAAGCTCTGAGAAAGGGGGAGAAGGACCTTGGTCAGGGAGGTGACCAAGAACCCGATGGTCACTCTGACAGAGCTCCAGAGTTCCTCTGTGGAGATGGGAGAACCTTCCAGAAGGACAACCATCTCTGCAGCACTCCACCAATCAGGCCTTTATGGTAGAGTGGCCAGACTGAAGCCACTCAGTAAAAGGCACATGAAAGTCCGCTTGGAGTTTTCCAAAAGGCACCTAAAGGACTCTCCGACCATGACAAACAAGATTGAACTCTTTGGCCTGAATGCCAAGTGTCACGTCTGGAGGAAACCTGGCACCATCCCTATGTTGAAGCATGGTGGTGGCAGCATCATGCTGTGGGGATGTTTTTCAGCGATAGGGATTGGGAGACTAGTCAGGATCGAGGGAAAGATGAACGGAGTAAAGTACAGTGAGATACTTGATGAAAATCTGCTCCAGAGCATTCAGGACCTGAGACTGGGGCGAAGGTTCACCTTCCAACAGGACAACAACCCTATGCACACAGCCAAGACAACACAGGAGTGGCTTCGGGACAAGTCTCTCCATATCCTTGAGTGGCCCAGCCAGAGCCCGGACTTGATCCAGATTGAACATCTCTGGAGAGACCTGAAAATAGCTATGCATCGACGTTCCCCGTCTAACCTGACAGCTCTTGAGAGGATCTGCAGAGGGGAATGGGAGAAACTCCCCAAATACAGGTGTGCCAAGCTTGTAGTGTCATACCCAATTAGGCTCAAGACTGTAATCGCTGCCAAAGGTGTCAACAAAGTACTGAGTAAATGGTCAGAATACTTATGTAAATGTGATATTTCCGTTGTTTTTTTTATTATATAAATTAGAAGAAAAATCCAGAAACCTGTTTTTGCTTTGTCATTATGAGGTATTGTGTATAGATTGATAAAGGGGGGAAAACTATTTGATCAATTTTCGAACAAGGCTGTAACGTAACAAAATGTGGGAAAAGTCAAAGGGTCTGAATACTTTCCGAATACACTGTATAATGGCATAACTTTCAAATTCTGAAAGATTGAGCGACTGGTTGGAGCAGGTAGGAACACCTGGCAAATAACCACGCCCTTCTACTCCTCTTCAGGAGCCAAATCCAGAGGACCCCTTGAACAAAGAGGCGGCGGAGGTCCTGCAGACGAACCGACGGCTCTTTGAGCAGAATGTCCAGCGGTCGCTGCGGGGGGGCTATGTTGGCGCCACGTATTTTGAGCGGTGTCTCAAATAGCTCCTTGCCCATGTCGCTTTTCTTTTTTTTTCTTCCCCAAGACGCATTACCGTTTACACACGCTGAGACACTGACTGATACACAAACTTGAGCGGTCGGGGAGGGAGGGGGTCGATGGAGCCGGGAGGGGAAAGTATTGGGGGGTGGGGTTCACTCGGGGGAAGGGAGGGGGTCCGAAGGTAAAGATGACAGGTTTGCATGGTCAGTGAATGTCGCTCAGAGAATCGGTATATTGCCACTACGCTGATGCCCACAGTTGTTATTTTGCGGAGATAGACATGCCAACTGATCCTCCCACTCGCGGACAAGGACGAAAACACACAACCGAGATACGCACTTAGACACCTCCCTTTTACTAAAGGATCGCGTTGTATGTTTTGAACACTATGCGAGGCCTCTCGATTACGAGAGCTCTGAACCTGACGGATCGCACCCATGTTTGGTGGCGAAACTTATCATATATACACACACACACGCCTCAACAACATGCCTACTGACACGCAAGGCATATGCTATCACATGCGCACACGTGTTTCAGACAGGTACCCATACCAACCCAGATGCATAATACAGGCCATAGACACACTGGCAGAGGACTGACTTGACAGGACTGACGCAGACATAGATTGACAGGATCAGTAATGGAGGCAGGGCTGTTGTGGGATTGGGAGATCTTTTTAGTTTTGTTATGGTTTTCTGGGTGGGCGTTAGATTTCATTGGGGGGGGGGGGGAGGCTTACAATGTTACAATTATATTGTGTATATTGAAATCCCAGCTGTTCACAATGACTGCAATATGAATTATGTTAAATAAAATATCGAACTTGAATGATAATTATTGTAACGTCTATACAAACTACAACTTATGTCAATGCGGCTTTATTGAATTAAAGGTTTATTTTATAACCAAACTCTACCCTGAGTTATACAGCCAATATAACATTTAATTGTACTTTATGAATTCATCAAGATGCTTTCAGTTTGGCTGTGTTCAGAAATGTTGAGGCCATAATGAGTTATTCCCATAAAACAGTGATACAGTAAACTCACAGGCCTATTTAACCAGTCAAGGCTCGGTAATTTAATCATCTCAGGCTGCCAGTGGTGATTAAGCTTATTGAAATTAATTAACCCTTTCAAATGAACCATGCATACTCAGTTCAGTGGCTAGGATTCAACTGACAGGATCCTTTGAAAATTCTGAAAGCAGCTGAACAAAGATGCATTGTTCATTGCCATGGACCGACATAATATAATGCTGGTTTATGTAACGCTTACCATTATAATTGAGCCACGGTGACGCAGTATACGTGCTCTTTTCGCATTTGTCAATGTTGGGAGTTTGGTGCATGATACGACTCATGAAATGCTGGGTTTGAGTTTTCGCCTGCACATAATGGCTGTCCAAGAGCAGGGATGAGGAATAGGCTGCTCTTGTACTCCAGCACCCTCTTGTGGCTGGAATCAACAGCACCTTTTGCAGCTGTAGTGATGTTTTTTATTTGACCAGGCAAGTCAGTTAAGAACAAATTCTTATTTACAATGACGGACCTAGCCCGGCCAACGCTGGGCCAATTGTGCACCGCCCTCTGGGACTCCCAATCACAGCCGAATGTGATTCAGCCTGGATACGAACCAGGGACTGTAATGAGGCCTTGCTTTAGGCAGCTGCAATAATGGGATGGTTCCAATGACCAAGTGTAAAACATGAGGCATTTATAGCAATAACTGAGGCAACCCTCCCCCCAATACATTTTTATTGTTAAAAACATACATATTGGGACTGAACGACAGACAAGCAAAATTGCCACTCAATAAATAAGCAACCCACTGTCAAGGGCTGTAAATAGCCACACAAGATATTGGCATCTTTCACAGCCTTCTACTTGAATTGTGTAAGGATGGTGATTCATCAAATGTCTATGGTCTGCATCTACCATTATTCTCTGACAATGGTAACACATTACACAATGCTTACACAATGCTGCAAACAGGACAAAATTCAACTCCAGATATAGAACAAAAGTAGTTTGTGCAGCATTTCCCCTACCACTACACACCTGTAGCACATGATCAAAGCTTGATTAGTTGATTTGAATCAGCTGTGTAGTGCATACTGAAAAAAAGAAACTTGTCCCCTTAGGGTCCCAAGGACCAAGTTTGTGAAACCCCGAGTTTAGTGTGAAACATTGAACAATGCAAGAAATCCTCAACAGGACCTATCCACCAAGATAAATAAGAACCTTAGACTAAACCATTTTGACACAAATATTAGAAAATTGTGACAAATTAGTGTACCATTGTGATTTCATGACTTACTGATTCCTGACCATGAAGTAATTCCAAGATTACACACGTGTTTTGCCCCATCACCTGCCTTTCAGTGCATCAGTACATTGTGAACCAGTGTGTGTGCAATGGGTACTGGACATAATGCCTACAGTTGAATTGGTGGTCACAGGTAAAATGTAGAGATGAGACTTCTCTCCAAATTATTATTATTATGGTTTGCAAGCCCTGCCACATCCGACGAGCGTCGGAGCCGGTGTAGTACGAGTCGATCCTAGTCCTGTATTGACGCTTTGCCTGTGATGGTCCGTTGGAGGGCATAGCGGGATTTCTTATATGCGTCCGGGTTAGAGTCCTGCTCCTTGAATGCAGCAGCTTTAACCTTTAGCTCAGTGCGAATGTTGCCTGTATTCCATGGCTTCTGGTTGGGGTATGTACGTACAGTCACTGTAGGGACAAGGTCATTGATGAAGCCAGTGTGATGTGGTGTACTCAAAACCATTGGAAGAAGGCCAGAACTAATTCCAGTCTGTGCTAGCAAAACAGTCCTTTAGCTTTGCATCTGCTTCATCTGAGCACTTTTTTTATTGATTGAGTCACTGGTGCTTTCTGCTTTCATTTTTGCTTGTAAGCAGGAATCAGTAGGATAGAATTACTCAGATTTGCCAAATGGAGGGCGAGGGGGAGCTTTGTACGCGTCTGTGTGTGGAGTAAAGGTGGTCTAGAATTTCTCACACTGGTAGCACATTTAACATGCTGATAGAAATTTGGTAAAACAGATTTAAGTTTCCCTGCATTAAAGTCCCTGGCCTCTAGGAGCGTCACCTCTGGATTAGAGTTTCTGTTCGCTTATGGCCGTATACAGCTCATTGAGTGCGGTTTTAGAGCCAGCAATCGGTCTGTGGTGGTATGTAGACACCTATGAAAAATACAGATTAGGTAGATAGTGTGGTCCACAGCTTGAGAGTTTATCATGAGATACTACCTCAGGTGAGCAAGACCTCGAGACTGCCTTAGATATCGTGCACCAGATGTTGTTTACAAATATACATAGACCGCCACCCCTTGTCTTACCAGAGGCTGTTCTATCCTGCCGATACAGTGTATAACCTGCCAGCTGTATGTTATTCATGTCGTCGTTCAGCCACAACTCGTGAAACATAAAATATTACAGTTAATGTCCCTTTGGTAGGATATACGTGCTTGTAGTTTGTCCACTTTATTATTCAGCGATTGTACAGTGGCCAATAGTACCGCAAAGGCAGATTAGCCACTCGTTCGCAGATTCTCAAAAGGCACCCCGATCTCCTTCGTCTCTTTCTCCTGTGAATGAGTGCATGTTCGGGTGTCTGGAGTAAATCCCTCTCAACCGACTCATTAAAAAAAAATTATTGGTGAGTAATCGCTGTTCTGATGTCCAGAAGCTCTTTTCGGTCATAAGAGAGGGTAGAAGCAACATTACGTACAAAATAAGTTAAACAATGTGAGAAAGAAAAAAATAGCACGGTTAGTTAAGACCCCATAAAACAGCAGCCAAACAAATGCTGAGCACTTGTTGGCTGCTTTTCCTTCACTGCGGTCTGACTCATCCCAAACCATCTCAATTTGGTTGAGGTTGGGTGATTGTGGAGGTCATGTCATCTGACGCAGCACTCCATCACTCTCCTTCTTGGTCAAATAGCCCTTACACAGCCTGGAGGTGTGTTTTGGGTCATTGTCCTGTTAAAAACAAATGATAGTCCCACTAACCACAAACCAGATGGGATGGCGTATTGCTGCAGAATGCTGTGGTAGCCATGCTGGTTCAGTGTGCCTTGAATTCTAAATATATCACGGACAGTTCCCCATCACACCTCCTCCATGCTTCACGTGTGAACCACACATGGGGCAATCATCCATTCACCAACTCTGCGTCTCACAAAGACACAGGGGTTGGAACCAAAAATCAAAAATTTGGACTCAGAGCAAAGGACAGATTTCCACAGGTCTAATGTCCATTGCTCGTGTTTCTTGGCCCAAGCAAGTCTCTTGTGTCCTTTAGTAGTGGTGTCTTTGCAGAAATTTGACCATGAAGGCCTGATTCACGCAGTCTCCTCTGAACAGTTGATGTTGAGATGGGTCTGTTACTTGAACTCTGAAGCATTTATTTGGGCTGCAATTTCTGAGGTAGGTAACTAATGAACGTATCCTCTGCAACAGAGGTAACTCTGGGTCTTCCTTTCCTATGCCAGTCCTCCTGAGAGCCAGTTTCATCATAGCTCTTGATGGGTTTTGCGACTGCTCTTGAAGAAACTTTCAAGGTTCTTGAAATTTTCCGGATTGACTGACCTTTGTCTTATAGTAATGGACTGTTGTTTCTTTTTGCTTATTTGAGCTGTTCTTGCCATAATAGGGACTTGGTATTTTACCAAATAGGGCTAACTTCTGTATACCACCCTTCCCTTGTCACAACATAACTGATTGGCTCAAACGCATTAAGGAAAGAAATTCCACAAATTAACTTTTAGCAAGGTACAACTGTTAATTGAAATGCATTCCAGGTGACTACCTCATGAAGCTGATTGAGCGAATGCCAAGAGTGTGCAAAGCTGTCGTCAAGCCGAAGGGTGGCTACTTTGAAGAATCTCAAATATTTATTCTACAATCTAGAAAGTATTAAAAATAAAGAAAAACCCTTGAATGAGTAGGTTTGTCCAAACTTTTGACTGGGACTGTCTGTGTGTGTGTAATATATATATGACGCAATTTAAATTGACCCACCTCGTAGAGACCACTGACTCTTAGTGGTCCGTAGTGTCTGTACACTGGTCATACTGTCGCTCTCCCGTAGGGAAGTAACTCACGTATACTGTGTTATATTAAAAAAACAAATAGGTCGGTCCACAACATACAGTGCAGTATACTTTATCAGGCCCGGTGTGACGGGTTGCATTTCCTTTATGTGTTCATGTTCCTTCTGGTATTTTTACAACCCACGTTTGTCAATGACTCATTCTTTACCAGACCGATGTTGCAACACATGGATGACGGAAGGAATGAGTTCTATTGCCATGAGGTATTGAGTTGGAATGGTATCTTGACTGCTTACAGACTAGGCTGACTTTCAGAGTGACTCAGCAGAATACCGGTCTCAATATTTATCATACACTCAGTAATTTATGAAAAACTTCACCCGAAAACCACAGTAGGGGAAAAACATATGACTTCAAAAGAATAATGTTGTAGATGATCATGAGGAAAAAACAAAATTAAACTACCATTATGAATATTTGGTAACTGACGTTCATTTTGAAAAGGATAATAAATAATGACTACGGTGATTAGGAGATTGTTTTGAACGAAAGTGATGGCGCTACTCACTGGAGACTCGGGAGTGCACCTCCCCCATGTGGATTTAAGCCATACTCTTCTTCAGTTCCCCCAGAACCATCTTCACCTCATTTCTGCCTCTGCATCTAACGCCTGGGTGTCAGAGTCTGCCTGTAGGGTGGGGGGGGGGGGGGGGTACTCACCTCGACTCAGTGGTTTGAAGGCAGGCATTGACATATGTTCAATTGTAAGACTTACAGTTCAGAGTTTAACATGAGTGGAATGGACTCTGGTAATATCTCTGATAGCTTGCACTTAGAGGCCATTGGAACGTATACGTGGCACACCCGGTGCAGGTCCCGTCGCCCTCAAAGTGTGAACCCCACCCAATTGTTACAGCAGACACCCACAAATTATAAAAGGTGCCTCAGCTAAAACAATTGACAGTCCTCCATACCTGGAGGAGACAAATGTGGTAATCAGATGTGACCTGGGCTTCCAATCTGGATCGCCGCAGCTGGCTAAGCTCCGCCTCCAAACGTGTCACTAGCCCCTTCCACCTTGTTTCCACAGACGCCTGCTTCTCTTCCATCCCGCCCACCAGCTCGTCACGGATCCTGTCCACCGAGCGACTCAGCTCCCCCAGCAACTGCTCCCCCTCCGACAGCTCACCCCGTGCATAGTTCTAGAAGAAAAAAAACAGTAGGACTAAGTTGCTCCTTGACACTGATTTAAGGTCAGTTTCTTTCTCTCCAGTTGTGGTCATTATTGTGATCACAGGTCAAAGAAAAAACATTCTGCCAACTGAAAAATGTGTGATTCAAACCCAATGTGTTTTTTTTTGTTTTTTTTTACATTTTAATTGAGTATTTTCTGTAATATATCATAACAGGGGTATGGCAAACATCCTTTTGGTTGACTAAACAGACTGTCTTGACCTGCTAATAGCCACTGCAGTGGGAGTAATGGTCGTTGGTACGTTCTCCTAACACTAGAGGGAGTGGTAGCGTGATCTGATAAATATGAAGCTCGATGTGTTGAGGGGTTTAGTGAAGGGGGTCAAATAGATTGAACACAGTGTTGATACGTTGGGGCCTGTGAATTAGCTGCCTACCCTGACGGTCTCCAGTCGGCTCTTGAGCTCATTCAGACGGAGGAGCTTCCCCTCAATCCTGTTAAGAATCTCTAGTTCTGTCTTCCCAATGAGTTTCTGTGTGACAGACAAAGGACAAGAAAGAGATGGAGGATGAGAGACAAATTGTGAATGCAGTGTCATTGAGAGTAGATTTGGCATCGTGTCTGTTCACTACTTGTCCTAACTAGACAATTCTGCTGGCCTGCTGCTGCTTAAACAGGCTCTTAGGGAACACTTAAGTAAAACGTGCTTTGTGAAATGCAAAAAATATATATTTTTAGATGCAAATAGAAAAACAATGCTCTTGAAATATATATATATATACACAGACACACACAGCAGATAACATAATGAAGTACATTCACTCAGCAAAAAATAAAATCATGCATGTTATTCATTTGCCTTGGGCCAAACCCATTATACACAGATGGACCTAAATCATGTAAAATTGCTCATGTTTTTGGTCAGATGCCTGACCCATAGAGATATTGAGGACTCTAGTGCCCAAGAGCCCATTTTAGCACCATTGAGGACTTTGACCACAGTATGAGTCATAATACCTGTATGTCTTCCTATAGGTTAAGGAAGGATCACATGATTTTGGGCTCCCGAGTGGCACAGCGATAGAAGGCACTGCATCTCAGTGCTAGAGACTTCATTACATAAATCCTTGTTCAAATCCAGAATGTATCACAACCTGCCATGAGTGGGAGTCCCCATAGAGCGGCGCACGATTTGCCCAGCGTCGTCCGGGTTTGGCCGTCATTGTAAATAATAATTTGTTCTTAACTGACTTGCCAAGTTAAATAAAGGTTAAATAAAATATAAATATTCCACCCGTGTCATCAGGAGGAATCAGCCAATGATTGCTACTCATGAGTAAACATTACATAACTGCAGGTGGCAGTAAATCAAACCTTGGCTTTATACCTGTTCATACAACACATTCCAGGTCGCACCCTTCGTTTGTCAACTCAGAAATAGAAAATTGAGTACGTCAAAATAGAGATGGCCTCAATGGAGCTGCCCATTTTCTCAGATACATTTAAGCGATGAGCTGTTCCTTTGTTTTCTGCTCAGAGCCAAATGAGGATGTTATATTTAATGACTATTAAAATAGTGTAACCGGGAGCTGTCAAATTGTGATGCAGTCATTGAAAGGAAATGTGTTGCTAATTTATGTCTATGTCATCTGCATTGCAAGAAGCTGAGACGCCCATATGACCTACAAACTAGTGGCCAATACTCAGTCTTTCAAAGGTTCAATCAAAATCCAAGTTGTAATATTTAAAAAAGTAACCTAAATAAAACACCAGACACCAACCACAGTACTAGAATGAAATTATACTTCTATAAGGAACACATCCAACCCCCCAAAACACACCACACCCTTAAGTAGCCTTCAGACTATAACCTTGGCACAAAAAGCCTCTTTGAGCTGCGTGGGCCATTGAAGTTCTGAAGGGGTGTGTGCTCCAAGAGCCTGATGTGAGAAGGCAAAGCAGCTTTCACCTGTTTGCCGACTGTCTGCACAGACACAGTGTGGTGTGTGCAGTGCTCCTCCAGCACACAGATACAGATCTGGTCCGTGCGGCAGTACACCTCCAGAGGCCGGTGGTGCAGTGGGCAGGTGCGGTCGCGACACGCTTCCCGGGGCTCCAGGAGCTGGTGGTTGGCGTAGAAGGGCGTGTACAGGTGAGACTGCACATGGGCCTCGCAGTAGGATGCCGTGCAGCTCAAACACGAGCTGATCGCCACTTGTTTTTTCCCCCTGTGCACACGTCACATTTGATAATCTCCTCCAGAAAGTGGTTGCTGTTGGCCATGGCTCCCGGTGTCTTCATGCCCAACATGTGTGGCTTTCCCGTGCCATAGCGAGCTTTTTTAAATTACTCAGCGATATGGGCGAAGACTCGGTTGATGTTGAGCTGAGGCCGCTCCGGGAACTGATGCTTGCAGAGCGGGCAGGTGCAGGTGGAGCTGGAGGCAAAGTAGCCTCCGATGCAACCCTGGCAGAAGTTGTGTCCACAGGGTGTCGACACTGGGTCGTTGAAAAAGGTCCAAGCAGATGGAGCAGGTCAGCTCCTGCTCCGAAAACATCTCCAGGACCCCTGCCTCAGCCATCATTTTCTCCTACCCGAAGCCCTACAGGTGAAACAACATACTCAGTCACACAAAAACATTGAACTAGGCCCATAGGTCAACACACAGGTCACAAATATTGAACTAAGCCTATGCAGAGAAGAGGTTAGGAAGAATCTCACCAACAGGAAACACTTTGAAAATCACTCCTGGATAGTTTTAGAATGGGCTAAGGCCTATTGTCCCTTACAAGGCAAACAAATGGTCACAAAAGACAAGTGCTTATAAACAACTTAGTCCAAAATGTGTCTATTACAGTAAGGGTTGCATCACAAAAAGTTACTCCTATTTCTATCAAGCATTTTGACTAAGCATTCTAAAACATAACTAAACTTGACCGTGTCTAGGTGAATATTTTTGAGTTAGCTGAACCCACCTTAACCGATCCCAGAGAAGTATTTTAAAACTGATTTCAGACTTGTTGTAGATTAGAGACAAGAGGTGTGTCTGACAGTGGACAAACTATCACTGATATGCACAGGTGCATTGTGGGCCACCTCCACTGGGATTGGCCTAACACCTGTTTACGATTAGTGCTGATTCACACCAAGGGTTTATCTCAATAGTCTAAAGTGACTACTTCTCCTCTCTTCCTTACTTTCTGTAGTGCAGCTACAAAAAGGAGATATTGAAAGGAAGCCACTTTAGGCTATTGAGATTAACCCAGAGGCACATTTGTGTTCAAGAAAGAATTTGGGAATCTTACAATACTTGTTGCCTTTGATCATTAATGGACTAAAGGAGCCTAATGTTACTCCTTATCGTCCAAGGACCTTACATGCTCTGTTTAAAAGCAAATTGTCTCTGGAAGCCAAAACAGGCAAATAGTCAATTTAAACGTGAATTGATTCTCATTTGCGGTACGTTTCTAGAAACATAAATCCCTCTACTTTCATATCACATCAAAATAATTTCACAAATGCAAAATAAACACTGTTTTTACACAGTATTTTTCAGTGACATGTTTGTGGCGTCCATCTTCCATTTACATACGGGTGTTCAGAGACGCCGAGGGCTAATTAGCACATGTAGTCCACTCTGTCTTCCGCCTGTTTTCAGTAAACAATCCCTGTAACGGAAATATGGCTGTGTGGGAACATTAAGCCTATACCGGTGTGTAGTAAATGTACTTTAAAAAAAAAGTATTTCTTGCTAATATGAAAGACACGTTCCTTATGTTTGCAAAACCGATCCGCAAGCATCGGGGCTCTTAACAAAAATCCCACGGTCAGAAGATACTATCGCCAATAGGCGCTAACGCAGTTACTGTCTATGAATGGGGTAGTCTTAGCCGAGCCTGCATTTTTTTTTTTTACGTGGGTGTAAAAAGTGAAATGTACACCATGAACTCATGCAAGTCACGTACCACGGCAAGGCATTGTATTGACTCCCAAAACAAACAACGGGAAACAAATAAACTGTGGAAAATGCGATGATGATGCAGAAGTCTGTGTCTGTTTTTTCAGAATGCTCTCTATTCTAGTCCATTGATATTTCTGGTCCTACAGCATTCCATGACATTTTCAAAAGACTCTCTCTCACTCCTATGCTGTGTGTGTGTGTGTGTGTGTGGGTGTGTGTGCGTGCGTGTGTGTGTGTGATTTCTCAACAGAATTCCTACAGTGCACCTTGTGTGCGCTCATAATTCCTCCTGAAAGCACAATAGACAATTCTTCCCCACATAGGCCTAATGGGAACACACAAATGCAAGAGAGGTCGAAATCAATATTCTGCCATGATACTGACAGACAGATAAACGTCATCCATACAATTTAGACTGATGTGTGAGCTCATGGCTTTTATCCCACCACGTTTTAAGAATCGAATAGTCACCGAAGAATAGTCTTTGATTTCAGTACTTCCATTACCATTTGAACACAGGTCTCTGACCACAGGTACATTTTCAGACAGACAGGCTGGCATTGAATTTCCAACATTGCCATAATATCATTCTCTGCTTCGAGGCGGAGGACTCCATACTTCCGATGCTTTCCAACTCAATTTAACATACAATCTGTCAGGTTCTTCATTACTTATTTTGTAGTTTGTCCCAAAATAAGACTCCCTTGTCCAACCATTAATCTACCTGTGTGGCGTGCAAGTGATTTTCCTCTTGGTGACCTGAGAAATTATCAGGACACTGTGATGCCACAGAGCTTCACATCTGAGCCAATGGAAAATAACAGGTGTATCTCTGTATGCTCTGTAGACTATAGTCAGTTTTGTTGCGTGTGGCTTAGATTGTCTCAGACATGAGTGAATGTGGACTATAGTCAGTTTTGTTGCGTGTGGCTTAGATTGTCTCAGACATGAGTGAATGTGGACTATAGTCAGTTTTGTTGCGTGTGGCTTAGATTGTCTCAGACATAAGTGAATGTGGACTATAGTCAGTTTTGTTGCGTGTGGCTCAGATTGTCTCAGACATAAGTGAATGTGGACTATAGTCAGTTTTGTTGCGTGTGGCTTAGATTGTCTCAGACATGAGTGAATGTGGATGTCATACCACACATGCTGTCAATGCATGTGAACTCCAATGCTCCATCTCCCTCAATAAAAACAACAATGGCCTCTTTGTGATGCAGTAAATGACTCTTTCAACCCTAAGACCTTTAAAAATGTATTTATTTGGAAAGTGATCCGTGAATCCAACAATTAAGTTATATAACCTCAAAAACATGGGGACATACTTTCAAGCTTCCTTGCCAGTCAGGTAAACAATATCCCAGGTTTTATCTACTCTAATCTACTACTGACAACTGCAGGCTGTCGACAGGCCGATTCTTGTGTCCCATTCATGCGGCCTCTCTCAGTTTGGCCCAAAGCTAAACGGCTGTCCAAAGCCCAGGTTTAATTTACTGTATCCAGTCGCACCATCCAAAATAACATGACACATGCATTGTGCTACTAGATTTTATACTTTACATGATTGGCGCTAGCTTGTCAAACCTGTTCACCAACAAATTGCGGTGAGGTTCATATGTAACCAAGACTAAACTCAGCAAAAAAAAAGAAACGTTCCTTTTTCAGGACCCTGTCTTTCAAAGAAAATTAATAAAAATCAAAATAACTTCACAGATCTTCGTTGTAAAGGGATTTGGAGGTGGAGGGTCCGTCATGGTCTGGGGCGGTGTGTCACAGCATCATCGGACTGAGCTTGTTGTCATTGCAGGCAATCTCAACGATGTGCGTTGTACGTTTGATTTTGACCCCCCATTTGTTCAGGGACACATTATTCAATTTCTGTTAGTCACGTCTGTGGAACTTGTTCAGTTTATGTCTCAGTTGTTGAATCTTATGTTAATACGAATATTTACACGTTAAGTTTGCTGAAAATAAACGCAGTTGACAGTGAGGACGATAATTTTTTTGCTGAGTTTATGTTAATGGCTGTTTACGAATGGAAAATAAACTAGTCAATGAATGTCCTGTACTGAGGTCTACCTGGAAACTTCTCAGTGACTAAACCATTGTCAATCAAGGAAGAATGGTATCTGCCAAACTGGGATGCTCACTGTTATAGGTTAAGATAATGTCACTATATAGTTGTTTAATTTAGAAATTTACCGAACCCACATCAACAGACAGACGATTGGTTGGAATGAAAACATAAGAATCGTTGCTCTCATAAAGTACTTATAGCACTGTAACTGTACAGCAGTTAATATTGCTACACAAAAAAAAACATTGTATGAGCAATTGGTGTAATTGTAATACAATACATAGGTATATTTCACATACAGATACTTGTAAAAAAATTGCTATAGGCTACTCTTGATCCTGTTACAAAAATTGTTGACACACAAACTTACCTTATATCGATCTTTCTTCTGGTTGTTTTCTTCTGCAACGGAGTTGAAATAATGAAATAGGTCTGTGACTGTCCTGCAAAGCTGCTGTCATCACTGCCAAAGGTACTTCCAGCTAGTCAGGTATATGTGTGATTGTGCGTGGGTATGTGTTGTGACGGGGAGTTGACAGCAGCTTGCACAGTAGTCAGGTGAGTTGGTGAAACAACTACAGTGCCCTCAAAGTATTCACACCCCTTGACTTTTTTCAATTTTTTTTGTTACAGGCTGAATTTAAAATGCATTACATATCGATTTTGTGTCACTGAACGCAATACTCCATAATGTCAAAGGGGAATTATGTTTTTAGAAATGTTTACAAATTACTAAAAATGCAAAGGTGAAATGTCATGAGTCAATAAGTATTCAACCCCTTTGTTATGGCAAGCCTAAATAACTTCAGGAGTAAAAATAACAAGTTTAACAAGTTGGATAAATTGCATGGACTAACTGTGTGGAATAATCGTGTTTAACATTATTTTTTAATTACAGCCCCATCTCTGTACCCCACACATACAATTTATCTGTAAGGTCTCTCAGTCGAGCAGTAAATTTCAAGCACAAATTCAACGAAAAAGACCAGGGAGGTTTTCCAATGCCTCGCAAAGAAAGGCACCTATTGGTAGATGGGTAAAAAAATAAGACATCAAATATCCCTTTGAGCATGGTGAAGTTATTAATTACACTTTGGATGGTGTATCAATACACCTAGTCACTACAAAGATAAAGGCATCCTTCCTAACTCAGTTGCCGGGGAGGAAAGAAACCGCTCAGGGATTTCACCATGAGGCCAATGCACAAAAGTAATACTGCAAAAAATGTGGCAAAGAAAATGAACTTTTTGTCCTGAAAACAAAGCATTATGTTTGGGGCAAATCCAACACAACATTAAGAGCACCTTTTCTAATACTGAGTTTTTAAAAAGATTAATGGGCAAATATTGTACAATCCTGGTTTGCAAAGCTCTTAGTGACTTACTCAGAAAGACTGCCAAAGTTGATTCTAACATGCATTGACTCAGGGGGTTGAATACTTATCTAATCAAAATATATTCATTTTTTATTTTCAATTAAATACTCCAAAAAGTATTTTGTGTAATCATTGACAAAAAATGACAAATCCATTTTAATCCCACTTTGTATCACAACAAAATGTGAAAAAAGTAAAGGTGTTTGAATACTTTTTGAAGGCACTGTATTTCTCCTTTAACATGCGTGTGAAAAAGAGACATACTGTGTAAAAAGATATAGCTAATTAGTGTAGATCATTTTGTTACTAGCACATATATTCATAAGAGATAGATTAAGGAGTTTGTGGTTATTTTGAGAGGTTCACCAACTACACAGCTTCAACCTGCTGCTGAAATCGCAAATCTGTAAATTAGTCAGACAGACCAGAGAATAGATAGAATCTGTGTTTATCCTAAACCTGTATTTACACAAATTATCATTAATTTCACAACTGCAGCTATTTTTCCATGTCTGATCTGCAGGGCAAATATATTGATTTCCGACTCTCAAGACATCCTCATGAGAACAAAAACGAAGTAAAATGCTGACGAGGCTCAGTATTAGTTTCTGCACTTCCCACCCATTAAGTTTCTGTTGGTTTCTGCATTAGGGGGTCTACAGGGGAAAACTATTTTGTTTGTTTGGTGTTAAGGTTAATTTATCATAAAGACATTTCTCCAGCCTATTATATTACAGGAGTACCTCAGGACAGACCAAAACAATAAATGTGATAAAGATGCACTGAAAACACGAGGGGAAGAGAAATGATTTGTCTGAATGCAGATACAAACGACTAGGGAGGACGCAGTGCTTCATCTTTTACTAATGAGGAGAAATGTAGGTGTTGGAATGCTGCCTATCCTGACTGACGTCCTAAAGGAGGATCTAATGTATGTAACACATGGTGCTGTGACTGTCATTCATCTGGAGTCTGTAGGTGTGCGTTTCTCTCAAAGCTGTGGCTCAGCAGGGAGGTCCCTTTAGTGCAGTACAAAAACTAAGCAGAGTCAATTTCACAGTGCGAATGGCACCATCGAGCAAACTGTTCTATGAGCCATAATGGGAGCATGAATGCAAAGTAAGGGTTTATATTAGCTTCGCTTTCTGATGTGCCTCTCTGGCCTGGGTCTTGTTCTGCTGATAAACTGGGTCAGATAGGCTGTGCCTTCAGAAAGTATTCATACCCCTTGACTTGATTTTTTTCTCTCCGCAGTTTGGTCAGAGGTCCAGCTCTAGGCAGTGTCTGGGTAGTCCCAGATTTTTTTCAACTTCCCAATGATGGAAACGTTCAACGCTCTGGAAATTGTTTTATACCCTTGCCCAGATATGCCTTGTCACAATTCTACCTCAGCGCTCTATGGTCAGTTCCATGGACATCTTGGTATGGTCTCTACTCTGACATGCACTGTCAACTGATTGACCGTATATAGACAGGCGTGTTTATTTCTAAATCATGTCAAAACAATTGAATTGGCCAAAGGTGGACTCTAATCAAGTTGTAGCAACGGCGCAAGGATGATCAAATTAAAATTGGATGCACCCGAGCGCAATTGGGTGTCACAGCAAAGGTGTGTGAATACTTGCGTAAATGAGATATTGCTGCATATAATTTAATACATTTGCTAAAAATATTTAATCAATTTAGAATTTAGGCTGTAACAACTAAATGCGGAATAAGTCGAGGGGTGTGAATACTTTCTGAAGGCCCTGTACGTTAAGTATTTAATCCAAAGTTGTGTGAAAATGATCAACTTCAAACACCATCAGATTTGGAGGAGCGCTTTGGTCAAAATGGAATTCACAGTGAGTAGTTCTAATCCATTATTGTGGCTGGTAGCAACAGATTTTCAGGTCAACATGGAGTAGACTAACGGGGCTTTAGTGCATAGAAGTTTGACAGCTTTTCTATACTAGTTTAAGCATTATAGTCAATCTATAATGTTATTGTTCTCCGAGATATCTAGAAACAGAAGAAACTATAATAATAGGCAAGTATCAAGGAAATTAAGTTGTATTTGATCCATTATACAAACATTTGTCAAACCCTAAAGTAGACAGAAAGAAATATAGAGGACATGCATTTTGAAAACAGAACACTTAAAAAAATGTAATCACTCAAATTTGATGGGGGAAAAAACAGGATAACAAAAACATGGTATCTTGCTGTGACACTTTCATAGATGAAATTACCATAACTGATTTCACAATTCAAATCATTGAAATGTTTACAGTCCTTTTCATTGTAAAATGTCTTCTTGAAGACAACGGTAGTTGTATTGAGGAAGCTTGGTCTCTTGATGTTGATTACGAGCATGCTTGTGATGCTCTTCATCAAAAGTCTTTGTAATGCAACAACCTGAAAATAAACCTAATTATTATTCTAATATATTTATTTTTGTATCAAAAGTCACCCATAGTGTTGATGTTTTTTATTTTCCGATGTCTGAAAAAACAAGACTCACCTGAAGAGAGGGGCATGGCCCTTGTTGTTGGCCAGAGAGAAGAAGCCGCTGTTCGGGGAGAAGTCCAGGCGGTGGGCCCTGTATATGGTTTTCCTCTGGAATATGGGGAAGTTGGAGAACACCGTGAAGCTGGGGATATGAACCTGAAATGAGAAGGGTAGACATATGGCACTTGGAGAGACTTGATGACATCGAAAGAGAGACATGGTTTTAATTCCTTTTAAATCAACTCAAACTTGATTACTATCCAAGTCATGCTGCAATAAAACCTCGTATTCACAAGAGAGCAGGTGTAGCTGTTATGGTGACAAAGACAACATTGTGTGTGAGAGAGAGAGAAAGAGAGAGACTAACCAATCGGGCAGCCTCGTCGTCAGCCCTGGAGGCAATGGCCAGGATCTCGGTGGTGGGGTTGAAGCGGAGAGAGGTGGCAGAGGTCACCAGGTTCATGATGGTCTTCAGAGGCTTGGGGTTGTTCTGCCGCATACACTCCTCCTGGGAGTACACGTTCACCACACCTGCCGCTGACCTGAGATGATAGAAACGGTAGAAAAAGAATGTGAACTTGTGTGCTACATCTATACGAAAAAATAGAATTGGGTTATTCCATGAAATGGGTGCCTTTGGCATGCCGTTGAAATTTTAAGTAGAAAATGTGCACATATATTACAATTTAAAAGCCTGTTATGTTAAATGAAGTGCCCTTTAAACGTAGACCACATGGAGAATTCAATAAATCCTTTAAAAATTATTTTTTAAATATGAATAAAGTGCCAAATCTAGGAAGATTTTAACTCACTTAACCCCAACATTTCTCCAAGTTTCACCATCATTGTGCAGCCCTAGTAATTTTGTTGCTTTGACAAAGTCATTTCTGAAGATAATTTATTTCATGTGATTCATTTACATGTTTCCTTCATTTTAAGATCAAACACGTTACTTGAATTCTGGTTTTAATATCGTGAAACTATTCCTTTTAAAATAGTTTTCGTCCTAAAAAAACATAGAACATCGAAGAGTCAAATCATAGAGTAAAAGCAGGTGAGCTGGTTCTATTCTTTTTGGCCATTTTCCGGTGTTTTGTGGTGGAAAACTGAGCCGGTCGAGCATAACATGTCAACCCTGTTACCCACGGACAGACAGGCTAGAAATGTTTTAACTACATTTTTTTTTGTGTGAAGCTTGCATTTAATTAACACTTCCTGTTGCACAAAACAAGATTCCATTCCCCCCGTCACGAGGAAATGTATGGCTGATTAAAGATGAAATCGTCAACCCTGTTACTTTATTTGGCACATAATAGGCACTTACTATAAATGTTTTATTTAATCGCTTAAAGTGGGATAACATGTTTTTTTTATTAAGTTGAACATGCTCTTTGTGACAGAATGTTAATATTTGTTACACTTCTTAAAAAAGGCACCTAATTGGTGGAACGACCCAATTATCCTGAAGGTTTTGTGGCAGAATCATGCATAAAAACAAAAAAAGACATCTGAAGGAAGACAAACAGGACAATACAAACATTGCAATGGTTTGATCACAAAACGACAGGGACTATCGCTGCGGAATCACATCAGCAAGGAAATGGATGAATTCATAAATAAATGAATAAAGCTACACACCAACAACCTTACATCACAAAACGACATGGAAAATGTTAAAAACAAAATGGCTGACTCACCCGCAGGCCAGATACTGTCCGTTCTTGGATGCAGCCATGGAGGTCCCACTCACACAGCCATCATCTGTGAACCTGTTCAGGCATTTACTGCTCCTCATGTCCCATATGTACACCTCACCCTCCTCTGCAACATCAAAAAAGTTTGGTACATACAGGTACCCATGTACAGCTTTTAAAAAAGGTGCAATATGCAGAGGTGCAATATGCTAAAATGCTAATAGTTCGCCTAATTTCAGTTTGTGACAAAACAAGCAGTGGTCACTTCCTTAGTCAAAATTCAAAGCCCAGATCTACCGCTCAAATTTTTTTTTTTTTTTACATTATTATTTTTAAACATGACAAAAAATTAAATATTAACCTATTAAAAACTGTTCTGTAGCATTGAGGTTTGTAGTAGGCAAAATGCCCAATACATTATCACTACAAATTGGTTATGCTTGAATTGCCCTGCCAATGTTGTTCTTCTCAGATCATTTTGAAATTATATTTCAAAATTGTAGGTATAGGTATACAGCTGAGTGAGCATAATCATTTGCTTTTATTTATTTCACTGGACTGATGGCCTGCATCCGATGGTCAGTCTGAGGGGAAGGAGAGAGCAGCGGTGAGGCTTCCAGCCGACGGCGAAACTCAAGTCGCACTGCATTATTTCTGCCTCGTGCACCAATTCACGTTGTTAAATCAGATAGCCAGTTAAAGGGAAATATTACTATATATTAAAAAAGACACGCCGCTAATAACACTTTGCTATACTGCTTGCAGTGTGAGTGGATGTAGGGAGAATAACAACTTCAACATGAACTTAATCATAAAAACAGCAGCGCTCTCTAGTCTCTCTAGTCATGGCTAAAAGTTTTGAAATATCACAGTATCAACTTTGCTGTGCGCTCGAGGCTTCTTTTTACAGTCTATGGCTCGAGTGCATACACAGTGATCTGAGCTATCTGATTGGCCAGCGGTAGGCATGAAGGTGCACTTGATTTGCTCTCTGGGCCTGCTGGGTAAGTGGAGTTCTACCTTCAGACACATGATATTTTTCAAAATGGGAACACTTTGCCTTTCCAGTGCTAGGGCTGCTGAATCAAGTGCACCTACCACCAACAACACGAAACAAATACAAAAAATAGGAACAAGGATTTATCGTTTTTTTTTTTTACAGAAATGTTTGGTGACCAACTAGGACCACTGGTGTAGAGAATCATTGTACCCTTTTCTGTTAAATATATTTTCCATAAAGAAAAATATTGTTTGAAGCTGGTGTACAAAACCAAAAGTAAAAGACAAAAACTAACTTAAGAATGTGAAGCATAGAAATAGCACACATAGAACAAATCTACTGCTTCTTAGAATTGCTTTCAAAGAGAATGACAGATCTATAACTCACATTTCGATGTGAATTTGGCCAGGTCGCCCAAAGTCACATTTTGAAGCGTTACCTAAAATCTAAAAAAGGCTTTAGGATGTGATTGGGGTGTTAGGCTGTGTGTCTTAGACCAGGGTAAAACCCACCAGAATTGGTGAAGACTTTGCTGCCGTCTTGGGAAAAAGCCACTCCCACAATGTTTCCGTTGATTTTCATGCTTTTCACTACCTCCTTTGTCTGAAAAAAAAACACAGATATTTATGCAATGCATGTATGCGCCTGATCCAAAATGGAGTCTTACATTTTGATCCATTTTGGATGTGTGGTATACCAGGTATTTGCCATCTACAATCACTTACCTTCATTGTTAACACATGGAGGTATCCGGAGGTGCCAGTGAGAAGGAGGGATTCTCCATCAGGGGAGACTTCAAACTCTTTCACCCTCTGTTCCCTCAGACCTGGGGGACAATCATAATTGTTACTGCACTCAATCACACAACCAGTCATTTACCCACTACCCATTTAAAAAAAGAACAGTCTGGCTGAGAATATATAGCGATTTTATCTTCAAACCAATCACAGAACACAATAATTTGCGCAGTAATAACTAGGCTTGGGCGGTATACCGTAAAACAGGGTATTTGGAAAAAGCCATGGGATGGTTTTCAATACGGTCAACACAGTTGAAACCTTCCTTTTTATACATTTGAATATTTGTAGTTACTTTTTAAGTAAATACCTGCAGTCAATTTGTGCAATACGTTAGGAGATAAAGCAGTTCCCATTCTTAATTTCAACGGTCACATAATATTTCATTATGAAGCTTACCGGTAGCTCCCAGTCACATGGTGTTTGGTTTACAAGCACACAACAACGAGAGAGACTGGAGCCTTGTGAATCACTCAATGTTTTGCACCACGTGCCAGGTGATCTAGGGGCAGCAGGTAGCCTGGCGGGTAGGAGAGTTGGGCCAGTAAACCAAAGGTTGCTGGATTGAATTCCCGAGCTGACAAGGCAAAAAATCTGTCATTCTGCCCCTGAGCAAGGCAGTTAAACCACTGTTCCCCGGGCGCCGTTGACCTGGATGTCGATTAGGGCAGCACCCTGCACCTCTCTGACTCAAAGTGGTTGGGTTAAATTTGTTAAGGCACATTTCAGTTGAATACATTCAGTTGTACAACTGACTAGGTATCTCCCTTTCCCCTAGTTACACAACTAAATGGTTGCCAGCTAGATATCAAATCAAATTTGATTTGTCACATGCGCCGAATACAACAGATGTAGACCTTACAGTGAAATGCTTACTTACAAGCCCATAACCAACAACGCAGTTAAGAAAAATTAAGTGTTAAGAAAGTATTTACTAAAATAAGCAAGTAAAAACACAAATTAAATTAAAATTAAAAAAAGAGGAACAATAAACTAACAATAACGAGGCTATATACAATGTGCGGGGGCACAGGTTAGTCGAGGTAATTGAGGTAATATGTACAAAAGCTGAAGAAAATACGCACATCCAAGTACTTTCAGCAGGTGTTGGAGGTGTAGGCAAATGGGAAAACAGAAAGGAAAACACCGCACACTGCTGCTCATGATCCCAGGTGAGGTCCTGGATGGCAGGAAGCTTGGCTCCAGTAATGTACTGGGCCGTACTACGCACTACCCTCTGTAGTGCCTTGCGATCGGAGGCCGAGCAGTTGCTATACAAGGCGGTGATGCAACCAGTCAGGATGTTCTCGATGATGTGGTAACATTCGCAGAGTACGACCCTGCCTCACGCAGGAAGTGGCGCAGGTCCTAATCCAGGCACTTGTCATCTCCCGTCTGGATTACTGCAACTCGCTGTTGGCTGGGCTCCATGCCTGTGCCATTAAACCCCTACAACTCATCCAGAACGCCGCAGCCCGTCTGGTGTTCAACTTTCCCAAGTTCTCTCACGTCACCCCGCTCCTCCGCTCTCTCCACTGGCTTCCAGTTGAAGCTCGCATCCGTTACAAGACCATGGTGCTTGCCTACGGAGCTGTGAGGGGAACGGCACCTCCGTACCTTCAGGCTCTGATCAGGCCCTACACCCAAACAAGGGCACTGCGTTCATCCACCTCTGGCCTGCTCGCCTCCCTACCTCTGAGGAAGTACAGTTCCCGCTCAGCCCAGTCAAAACTGTTCGCTGCTCTGGCACCCCAATGGTGGAACAAACTCCCTCACGACGCCAGGTCAGCGGAGTCAATCACCACCTTCCGGAGACACCTGAAACCCCACCTCTTTAAGGAATACCTAGGATAGGATAAAGTAATCCTTCTAACCCCCCCCCCCCCCTTAAAAGAGTTAGATGCACTATTGTAAAGTGGTTGTTCCACTGGATATCATAAGGTGAATGCACCAATTTGTAAGTCGCTCTGGATAAGAGCGTCTGCTAAATGACTTAAATGTAATGTAAATGTAATGTGGCTGTAGAACTTTGAGGACCTGAGGACCGATGCCAAATCTTTCCAGTCCCCTGCGGGGGAATAGGCGTTGTCGTGCCCTCTGCACGACTGTCTTGGTGTGTTTGGACCATGGCAGTTCGTTGGTGATGTGGACGCCAAGGAACCTGAAGCTCTCAACCTGCTCCACTACAGCCCAGTTGATGAGAATGGGGGCGTGCTCGGCCCTCCTTTTCCTGTAGTCCACGATCATCTCCTTTGTCTTGATCACGTTGAGGGAGAGGTTTTTAATCCTGGCTCCTCCCTATAGCCTGTCTCATCGTTGTTGGGGATATAGGCCTACCACTTGTTGTGTCGTCAGCAAACGTATGGTGTTGGAGTCGTGCTTGGCCATGCAGTCATGGGTGAACAGGGAGTACACGAGGGGACTGAGAACACACCCCTGAGGGGCCCCCGTGTTGAGGATCAGTGTGGCAGATGTGTTGTTACCGACCCTTACCACCTGGGGGCAGCCCGTCAGGAAGTCCAGGATCCAGTTGCCGAGGGAGATGTTTAGTCCCAGGGTCCTTAGCTTAGTGATGAGCTTTGAGGGCACTATGGTGTTGAACACTAGTCAATGAATAGCATTCTCACGTTCCTTTTGGAGTGGGTCTAGGGTTTCTGGGATAATGGTGTTGATGTGAGCCATGACCAGCCTTTCACCGTAGTAATTTAGGCAGTTTACTTTAGTGTTCTTGGACACAGGGGCTATGGCTTGAAACATGTTGGTATTACAGACTCGGTCAGGCACAGGTTGAAGATGTCTGTGCAGACACTTGCCAGTTGGTCAGTGCACGCTTGCAGTACACATCCTCGTAATCCATCTGGCCCTGCAGCCTTGTGAATGTTGACTTAAAAAGGTCTTACTCACACCGGCTATGGAGAGCGTGGTCACACAGTCGTCCGGAACAGCTGGTGCTCTCATGCATGTTTCAGTGTTGCTTGCCTCGAAGTGCGCATAGAAGTCATTTAGCGCATCTGGTTCGCTCATGTCACTGGGCACCTCGTGGTTGTGCTTCCCTTTGTAGTCTAATAGTTTGCAAGCCCTGCCACATCCGATAAGCTTCGGAGCCGGTGTAGTAAGATTCAATCTTAGTCCTGTATTGACGCTTTTCCTGTTTGATGGTTAGTCGGCGGGCATAGCAGGATTTCTTATAAACGTCTGGGTTAGAGTCCCGCTCCTTGAAATTGACAGCTCTAATCCTTTAGCTCAGTCTGGATGTTGCCTGTAATCCATGGCTTCTGGTTGGGGTATGTACATACGGTTACTGTGTGGATGTCATCAAGGCACTTATTAACGAAGCCAGTGACTGATGTGGCGTACTCCTCAATGTTATCGGAAGAATCCCGGAACATATTCCAGTCTTTGCTAGCAAAACTGTCCTGTAGCTTAGAATCTGCATCATCTGACCACTTCCGTATTGAGCTAGTCACTGATACTTCCTGCTTTAGTTTTTGCTTGTAAGCAAGAATCAGGAGGATAGAGTTATGGTCAGATTTGCCAAATGGAGGGCGAGGGAGAGCTTTGTACACATCTGTGTGTGGAGAGTAAAGGTGGTCTAGAGGTTTTTTTGCCTCTGGTTGCACATGCTGGTAGAAATGAGGTAAAAAGGATTTAAGTTTCCCTGCATTAAAGTCCCTGGCCACTAGGAGCGCCACCTCTGGATGTGCATTTTTCTTGTTTGCTTATGGCCTTATACAGTTCGTTGAGTGCGGTCTTAGTGCCAGCATCGGTTTGTAGTGGTAAATAGACAGCTACGAAAAATATAGATAAACTCTCTTGGTAAATAGTGTGGTCTACCGCTTATGAGATACTCTACCTCAGGCGAGCAAAACCTTAAGACTTCATTTATATCAGATTTCTTGCACTAGCTGTTTTTGACAAATAGACACAGACCGCAACCCCTTGTCTTACCGGAGGCAGCTGTTCCATCTTGCCAATGCACGAAAAACCCAGCCAGCTGTATGTTAACCATGTCGTCGTTCAGCCACGACTCGTGAAACACAAGTTATTACAGTTTTTAATGTCCCGTGGGTAGGATAATCTTGATCGGAGCTCATCCAGTTTATTATCCAATGATTGCACGTTGTCTAATAGGACTGATGGTAGAGGCGGGTTATCCACTCGCGGTCGGATTCTTACAAGGCACCCCAACCTGCAGTACCAGTCAAAAGTTTGGACACACCTACTCATTCAAGGGTTTTTCTTTATTTATACTATTTCCCACATAGTAGAATAATAGAGAAGACATTAAAACTATGAAATAACATATGGAATCATGTAGGAACCAAAGAAAAGTGTTAAAACAAATGTTTTAGATTCTTCAAAGTTGCCACCCTTTGCCTTGATGACAGCTTTGCACTCTTGGTATTCTATCAACCAGCTTCACCTGAAATGCTTTTCCAACAGCCTTGAAGGAGTTCCCAAATATGCTGAGCACTTGTTGGCTGCTTTTCCTTCACTCTGCAGTCCAACTCATTCCAAACCATCTCAATAAAGTTGAGGTTGGGTGATTGTGGAGGCCAGGTCATCTGATGCAGCACTCCATCACTCTCCTTCTTGGTCAAATAACCCTTACACAGCCTGAAGGTGTGTTAAGTCAATGTCCTGGGTCATTGTCTTATTACAAAATAAATGATAGTCCCACTAAGCCCAAAACAGACGGGATGGCGTGTCGCTGCAGAATGCTGTGGTAGCCATGCTGGTTAAGTATGCCTTGAATTCTAAATAAGTCACAGACAGTGTCACCAGCAAAGCACCCCCACACCTCCTCCTCCATGCTTCAGTGGGAACCCCACATGCGGAGATCATCCGTTCACCTACTCTGTGACTCACAAAGACACGGCATTTGGAACCAATAATCTAAACTTCTGACTCATCAGACCAAAGGACAGATTTCCCCCGGTCTAAAGTCCATTGCTCGTGTTTCTTGGCCCAAACAAGTCTCTTCTTATTTGTGTCCTTTAGTAGTGGTTTCTTTGCAGCAATTCGAGCATGAAGGCCTGATTCACGCAGTCTCCTCTGAACAGTTGATGTTGAGATGTGTCTGTTACTTGAACTCTGTGAAGCATTTATTTGGGCTGCAATTTCTGAGGCTGGTAACTCTAATGAACTTATCCTCTGCAGCAGAGGTAACTCTGGGTCTTCCTTTCCTTTGGCGGTCCTCATGAGAGCCAGTTTCATCACAGCGCTTGATGGTTTTTGCGATTGCACTTGAAGAAACTTTCAAAGTTCTTGAAATTTTCCAGATTGACTGACCTTCATGTCTTAAAATAATGGACTGTCATTTCTCTTTGATTATTCTAGCTGTTCTTGCCATAATATGGACTTGGTCTTTCACCAGATAGGGCTATCTTCTGTATACAACCCCTACCGTGTCACAACACAACTGACTGGCTCAAACGCATTAAGGGAAAGAAATTCCACAAATTAACTAGGCACACCTGTTAATTGAAATGCATTTCTGGTGACTACCTCACGAAGCTGGTTGAGAGAATGCCAAGAGTATGCAAAGCTGTCATCAAGGCAAAGGGTGGCTATTTCGAATGATCTCAAATATAATATATATATCCGGCGCCATTAAATGCCATTCAAAGATAACTTATAACTATTAAGTTAATTGTCTAAAATGTGCTAAATACTCTGCAGTTGTGCATTTGGTTTGCTAACTTACAATAGATACAGTGGGGCAAAAAAGTATTTAGTCAGCCACCAATTGTGCAAGTTCTCCCACTTAAAAAGATGAGAGGCCTGTAATTTTCATCATAGGTACACTTCAACTATGATAGACAAAATGAGAAAAAAAATCCAAAAAATCACATTGTTGGATTTTTAATGAATTTATTCAAATTATGGTGGAAAATAAGTATTTGGTCACCTACAAACAAGCAAGATTTCTGGCTCTCACAGACCTGTAACTTCTTCTTTAAGAGGCTCCTCTGTCCTCCACTCGTTACCTGTATTAATGGCACCTGTTTGAACTTGTTATCAGTTTAAAAGACACCTGTCCACAACCTCAAACAGTCACACTCCAAACTCCACTATGGCCAAGACCAAAGAGCTGTCAAAAGACACCAGAAACAAAATTGTAGACCTGCACCAGGCTGGGAAGACTGAATCTGCAATAGGTAAGCAGCTTGGTTTGAAGAAATCAACTGTAGGAGCAATTATTAGGAAATGGAAGACATACAAGACCACTGATAATCTCCTTCGATCTGGGGCTCCACGCAAGATCTCACCCCGTGGGGTCAAAATGATCACAAGAACGGTGAGCAAAAATCCCAGAACCACACGGGGGGACCTAGTGAATGACCTGCAGAGAGCTGGGACCAAAGTAACAAAGCCTACCATCAGTTACACACTACGCTGCCAGGGACTCAAATCCTGCAGTGACAGACGTGTCCCCCTGCTTAAGTCAGGCCCGTCTGAAGTTTGCTAGAGCGCATTGGGAAGATCCAGAAGAAGACTGGGAGAATGTCATATGGTCAGATGAAACCAAAATAGAACTTTTTGGTAAAAACTCAACTCGTTGTGTTTGGAGGACAAAGAATGCTGAGTTGCATCCAAAGAACACCATACCTACTGTGAAGCATGGGGGTGGAAACATCATGCTTTGGGGCTGTTTTTCTGCAAAGGGACCAGGACGACTGATCCGTGTAAAGGAAAGAATGAATTGGGCCATGTATCGTGAGATTTTGAGTGAAAACCTCCTTCCATCAGCAAGGGCATTGAAGATGAAACGTGGCTGGGTCTTTCAGCATGACAATGATCCCAAACACACCGCCCGGGGCAACGAAGGAGTGGCTTCGTAAGAAGCATTTCAAGGTCCTGGAGTGGCCTAGCCAGTCTCCAGATCTCAAACCCATAGAAAATATTTGGAGGTAGTTGAAAGTCCGTGTTGCCCAGCAACAGCCCCAAAACATCACTGCTCTAGAGGAGATCTGCATGGAGGAATGGGCCAAAATACCAGCAACAGTGTGTGAAAACCTTGTGAAGACTTACAGAAAACGTTTGACCTCTGTCATTGCCAACAAAGGGTATATAACAAAGTATTGAGATAAACTTTTGTTATTGACCAAATACTTATTTTCCACCATAATTTGCAAATAAATTCATAAAAATCCTACAATGTGATTTTCTGGATTTTCTTTTCTCCTGTTGTCTGTCATAGTTGAAGTGTACCTATGATGAAAATGACAGGCCTCTCTCATCTTTTTAAGTGGGAGAACTTGCACAATGGTGGCTGACTAAATACTTTTTTGCCCCACTGTTTATAGCTTCTTGCAGAAAACAAGCTTCTCTTAGTAACAGCAGAGAATCCCTTCCTGGATCAAGCCTTGCCGTCTAATATTTGTTTTGTGTGTGCAGCGAACCGTGAGTAGTATTTCTTGTTATTTGTATAACTGAGTTGGGATGTCTGTCCTGCAAATCATTTGGATCAGAGACTGTATAAAATGTTCGCACTGAGATTTTACATGTACTTGTTAGCATTGCTAACCTTCGGGTTTACAAAGGCTCAGCGTGGTTTGTGTTCAGTACCAGTATTACCGGATATCCTGGGATGGCACAAGGTCGGTATGAAGGTTTGACAATCTCGACACCGCCCAAGCCTAGTAATAAAAGGCTATGTCACTACCTAACAGCCAACTGGTTAGATTACTACCGAACAGCCTTGGGGTTCTAGTGACTCCCCATGGCTTCCTCCTCCTCACCTCTGACAGCGTGGACAGGGATGACCTTGCCCTCCATCATGTCGTAGATGTAGAACAGCTTGTTCCTGAAACTGGTGGCCACCACCTGCTCCCCGTCCACGCTGAACTGGGCCTTGTGCACCGGGAACTTCTCCAGGTAAATACTCTGAATCTTAGGGTTGGTCTTCCCATCAACCTGGAGAGGAAGGAGGGACATTTAGAGTGAGGTGGATGGTAATTAATATTAGTACAAACTTGTCTGTTAGTGTCACAGATTTACTAAATAACCATCAAGTAATCATCCGTAAGGATGTTTGGTGGTCCATCGAGTTTTTTTTTGTGTGTGCTTAGTTTGTATGGTCAAAAAAAGGTCTGGAGGATATTATTAAGGATATATGACGTTCCCTATACCATGTCTCATGATGACTGCCACAAGAATGACTGAGAGAAGACTGTAGCTGATGAGTAAAATGAATACCTGGAACAGAGAGATGTACTGGTCGATCCCTGCTGTCATGACAACCTGGGCAGAGGGGTGGAACTGCACCGTGGTCAGCCTGTCCACAGACGGCCGGTCGTTGTTGGCGTGTAGGCACTTCTTCATCTGCAAGAGAGTTAAATACATCCATAATAAATGTACTAGCATCACATGTAAACAAAACCACATGATCTAATACTGGACAACGTAATGGTTTTGTAACTCCCAAACCTCTAAAAGTACTCTGGTTTAGAGTCCCCCTTTGCAGTCAGAGAGAGACCTGGATGTTTTACTCTAACTTAACCTCAAATGTAGTAGTGGTGAGATGATGGGAGAACAGAACTCACCCGTATGATTCCTTTGGGGAGGCTGTCGGATGAGCCCACAAAGTTGCCCGTCTTCCTCATCAGGTCGTCTCCATCTTCATCCTCATCATCAGAGTCATCTTTAGTTTTTGGAAAATAGACATCTTTTATTGAAAAGACACAAATGTATACTATATAGCAGGGCTCAAACTAGATTCAGCCGCATGCCGATTTTTTTCTTGAGCCGATGGTCAGGAGGTCAGAGCATAATTACAAATCATTTGTAAACTGCAAATTGTCCGCAAGAAGCCCAAACATATATACAATTGTATTAAAACAATCATCTCAAACCGTCTATATCATGAAAAGAGCAGGTGTTCATAATGTTTTGTAGACTCAGTGTGTATCTCTCTATTATGTGTGGGAACACTTTGGAACGGATATCCAAAATTAAAATCAAAATAATTTGTTGGTGTTTTTACAGTCTTTTATGTCAAAAAAATAAATAAATGTACTTCAGAAAACTTGGAGGGCCAAATAAAAATCACCAAAATTCGGCCCGCGTTCAGTTGGGGAACCCTGCTGTACACACTATATCACCATTATATAGTAGGTAATCATAAGTGATGGGCACCTCTCATAACATATTACATGGATCATGAAGATGTTTATAACCAAAATGTGGGAGTTTACCTTTTTTCTTATTCTTTTTCTTGACTTTTGTCTCTGCCCAGGACGGCATTCCACCCATTGCTTTTTGGAACCTGGCAAAAATGAGTTGGAAGTGTGAGTTTGAACCACCAGATCCCAGTGTTATTTACTCCATGGCTGTGTTACTAATATCCACGTACTGTTCTTTCATCCTCTGCTGTAACTTCTGTTTGGACATCTTGGCCTCTGCGTCACTCTTGGTCAGGTCTCTACGGAACCGTTGTGTCATGTCCACTCTAGCAAACAGGAGGGAAATATCATGAATGAATGAATTAAAAAACAGTGACGTAACTACTAAGGATGTAACGGTTCACCGAAACGCATCGGTCCCTGGTTCCAATGTTTAAGATACAAATCGATCTAAATGTACCATGCATCGGTCAGAAAATCGACTCAAACGTTATGAATCGTCAGTTCACTAAAAAGGTTTTGCTCATGTTACTTTCTTTCTACCTTCCGAAAATAACTCTGATCTGTTGTGAAAACTGATGCTTCCTCTCCTTCATTGTCAAACTAAGCATGTAACTGCGTTGACAGTCATTGATTTTGGACACTGTGTTAACAAACCTCCAAACGCATTTCAATGCCATACAACACTCCTTCCGTGGCCTCCAACTGCTCTTAAATTCTAGTAAAACTAGACTCACATCTCCCTCTCTAACTTTAAGCATCAGCTGTCAGAGCAGCTTACCGATCACTGCACCTGTACACAGCCCATCTGTAAATAGCCCACCCAACTACCTCATCCCCATATTGTTATTTATTTTTGCTCTTTTGTACCCCAGTATCTCTACTTGCACATCATCATCTGCACATCTATCACTCCAGTGTTAATGCTAAATTGTAACAATTTTGCCACTATGGCCTAGTTATTGCCTACCTCCCTAATCTTACTACATTTGCACACACTGTAAACTGATTTCTATATTGTGTTATTGACTGTATGTTTGTTTATGTGTAACTCTGTGTTGTTGTTTTTGTCGCACTGCTTTGCTTTATCTTGGCCAGGTCGCCAAATGAGAACTTGTTCTCAACTGGCCTACCTGGTTAAATAAAGGTGAATTATATATATATTTTTAAATGGATCTACAAGTCATTTTGCATGATGAACAACCCCAGGGAATATCAGTAGCCTAGTCAAACTGAGCGCTGCTTCGCACGCTGACCAATAACGCCTCGACCACACGGATTGCGTCATTGCATTTTGGTACACCAAAAGGTGAATGTTGAACTTTGGTTGCACACATCCAGATGATGCTGCTTACCGTTTAGCACAATGACTCTGTAGGTGTGACCGAGGCTTAACAAAAGTTCCACATTCACCTTCTGCTACCCTTTCTGTCAAGATGTCTACGCAAAAAGCCGCCCCCAATCTAATAGTGGGGTGGTAGATGCCCACTATTCTCCCTTATGGCTCAGCTCAGGTGACTACATACACCATAGACATTTACACACATCAGCTCGAACAGATCCAGCTCAGAAAGGCCCAGCCCATGAGCTCCATCAGCAGCAGATTTGAATTTAGAATGGAAAATGAACGTGTTTATGTAGCAAATGTAGCATCGAATATTATCACATCAAACCAAATCGTATCGATTCGTTCCTCTCATCAAACCAAATCGTTGCAAACTAAAACGTATCATTCCTGTCAGTGCTTGACTTGGGTAGGAGCTCACCGGAGCTGAGTACCGGCACCTCAAATGTTCTACTGCTTGAGCTCCTCTTCATCTTATAGAATATTAGCTCAAAAGTATTGTGGGAGCTCCTGCACCTAAATATAAACAGTACCGGCACCCAAAATGAGTACCGGAAGCTATTTCCGTCCAGGTCAAGCACTGGTTTCTATATCATACTGGAGCCCATGTATCTAGATACGTATAGATTCGTCTTCAAAAGGGAAAGATGCATATCACCAGTAACTGCCCATACAAGCAATGTTTGATTCACATATCCATGTAATTGACATTAGGGTTACATGACTACAACTAATGTAGTTACATGAAGTGTGAAGCATTGTACATGATGACATCAATGCTGAAAAGACACAATAAGACACTTCTGCAGTCCCAGGTACTAACTCTTCCTCCAGATCATCATCCTCATCCTCCCATACTGCTGTCCTGGTTGGCTGAACCTTCAGCCGTGCTTCATTCTCTACATCGGAATCGTCATCATCCAGAAGTGTGGCACCTCCATCCTCTCTGTCCTGTTGACAAGAAATTGATTTGATAAAAACTGACTGCAATGAAACTAAAAGTAAATGATATGGATATATGACACTGGAGATGATTAGTCTATTACCTGGTTGTAATTAACTATCAATCAATATTGGATTTATATCTATGCCATGCTGACAATGTGGCAACATAATCCACTGAGCATCTGGCAGGCAGCATCATCATTCTGTATGGAATCAGAGGTGTATTCATTACTCCGATTTTTCGGATTGGAATGGCAACCGGTAAAAGTAACTACAACTTCCGTTTAAGAACCCAACAGATTTTACGTCACGTTGAAGAGCGTTTGGAGTTGTTGCAAAACGTTTTGTAACAGACGAAACGTTTTGCTACAGAATCGGCGTAATGAATACACCCCATATGTAACTAATTAATTCCTACCTCCACGAGCCTTTCCACAAGATCATCTTCAGCACCAAAAACAAGATCTTCAAGAAGTTTTACAGATGCATCTTCTTCGCCCAAAACAGTCACTGCCTTGGCGTTTTTGCGTCTTTTTAGCACTTCTTTCTCGTAGTCAGGCTCTGGTTCAGAGACTCTCTTCGTCGTCTTTGTCCCCTTTCTAGAGTGTTTACCGACTTTGTCCATGTTTATCGTTTAAACCTTAGCATATGAAACGAATTATACGTTGTTTCAGGATACGCTAGAATTTAACAAGATTCAGTAGACTCATAAATGTGTTCGCTAGTCTTTTACAATAACATGCCTCATGCACCCAATGTTTTCCACATGGGTAGCTGCAACGCTGTGCTAGTTGTGAGAAAAGGGAACGTGCGGCTGCACTATTTCACAAAGTTGCAAAGTATGTGCACAGAGAAGAACTCATGGCCCACGCAACGCTCCAACAGTGTACATGTTTTATTAGTCAGCGGTTGAGCGCAGGATGCGCGCAAAATTCGCTATTACGCTATTACGTGTTTCCGTTTTCTTGACCCCTGAACTCGGAATAAATTGTTTATTTTTCTCTCTTTACACACAAACGTTCTGGCAAAGAAACTTGCGCCCTGTTGTGCATGGATTGTAAAATGATCTTCAGATTTTGCATTTGTCATTGATGAAAAGTTTTGGGGAAATCTATTTTGAATTTAATGCTCCTTACTATTTCATAAATCTTTATTTATTGATGTCTTCTTTGAGAGTGTACATATCAGTGTAATCATTGGGTATGTGTGAAAGTATGTGAAAAACAGGCAAGAGACATATACAAATGATACAAAATAAAGATATAAGACTATGCATAGAAAATGCATAACAGTCATACATAATGGAAAAATATAATCTTAATATACAGTATTGGGAATGGGAACTTTCCTATATTTTCACATACACAAATCTGTATTCTCTTACATTTCCCTCCTGGTACCCCTCCATCTATAGGCCATAGTTAAGATAATTATTATGTAAAAATACTGCAGGTTTAGAGAGGTGATCATAAATCAAACTATCAAAGGGGTGCAAGAGAGACAGAGGGATATTATATACTATAATATGATATTATATACATTGACGGAAGGAGCAAGGGAACGCAGAAGCTCTAAATAGCAACTGTCAATGACCCATTTTCAAGCCCACTCTTGGCCTCCAACCAGCAGATACCTCTCAGGCTGACCCTAGCCCCTATTAATGGACCCTTCTTCATTACAAAGACTGTATGATCAGCAGGATTATAATAGCTCCACTTTGACCTTGGCAACCTCTCCCGAGAAGCTGTATAGAATATGATGGGCCTCAAACCATACCCCTTCCCCCACTGGAAATATATGCATCTAAATGTGTTGAAAAAGCCACTCATTGTATTAATATTGTGTTTCAATATAATTTAAACACATTTTCACCAAGGTCAATACAAACAAAACTAGTTTGAAATACCTTCTCAGTTTGCAAGTATATTACAAATATTGAAATCATATTCTTAACACAGTAAATGGAACATACAAATCTGGTGTGAAATGTTCAGTTGGGCCAACCCCTTATCACTTCAGTGTTTGCAGATAGGAAGGAATCAAAAAAGAATAAGCAATATGGTAGAACCAATGCGATGGCAGGTAGCCTAGTGGTTAAAAGTGTTGGGTCAATAACCAAAAGGGTACTGGTTTGAATCTTCAAGCTGACTAAATTAAAAATCTGTTGATGTGCCCTTGAGCAAGGCACTTAACCCTAGTTGCTCTGGATAAGTGTCTACTCAAATATCCATGTCAAGAGAGTCTATTAAATTTGACTGCAGACACAATACTGTTTATTTGATGTTGATGGCTAACCCTTTCCTAATTATTCCTGCAAAAAGCACAGCCCTTGAATGGTTTCGAGATGGCTCTGGAAATGGCCCGGAACACCCTGACCAACAGGGGACAATTACGGGACTCCTGTGCAGGTGCTGGTGGCAGGTCGTCCTCAAGTTGGGGAATGAATGGGACAACATGATCATCATCTGTGATAAGAGAACATTGCAGGATTAGAATTGAACATGGCAAATGTACTTTCATTCTCTCCAACCACAGTCTAAACCAACCAGACAAACGGTAATACATCAAAATGACAGCATCAATGATTTTGACCTTGGGAAATGTAAGAGTTGCTACAATGTTTGCCTGACAGTTCGTCAAACTCAGTGGCCTTGATCAGAGAAAACATTATGGGACCAGAGATTAATAAAACTCAGCATTAAACTCAGTAAAGCTGCATTCACTCTGACCACTGGCCACATCTTGGCAATGCTTTAAAAGAAAAGGATCATCATTGTGTGTCGCTTACCCAGCGCAACTCGAGAGGTGCTGAAACGCTGTGAAGGCAGCTCCTTTTGAGTGAGGTCGCTCTCTGGTTCCACTCTGCTCTTGAACACCTGTTGCCGGGTAAATTCATCCTTCCATTAGTCGCCCCACAATGTCTCACTCTGACCCCATTAGCTTTGGATTCTATTCCAGCCGTAATGAAGGGCAAAACCCCCAAACATGGATCTCCAAACTGACCGTTGGCAACGTTGGGCTCTTCTTCTTCACTCTGGCAGAGGGGACGTGACGAGTCTCTGTATCGGCAACAGCTGTAGAAGTGCACCTCACAGGCATTGCAGTGTCAGGGCGGTTGGAATGGAGCTCAGACATGTCCACAACAACAAAGTCACTGGAGGCCTGGCTAGTGCCGGACCTGTGGGTACTTGTGGCCTGAGAGAGACATCTCTCTGACCTGTGCACAATATCTGGGGGCAGAAGAGATAAAATAATTAAGCTCAGGATTATGTTGTGTATGTTTTACAATAATACACAATCTTGAAAATCCAATGAACACAATTGCAATACAATTATTAAGCTCAAAATGAGTGAATCCTACATGACAGGAGTTCATCAATTTAGTGCATACTACAAAATAAAATAAATGAAAAATGTTCATTTTACTTACCATGCACAGAGGCAGACACATCATCGGTCAGCGGGTCCATCGCCTGGTTACTCACCACCATACAAACCTGAGTGTCACGCCCTGACCGTAGATTGCTTTGTATGTTTATATTTTTAGTTTGGTCAGGGTGTGATGTTGGTGGGTATTCTATGTTGTAGGTCTAGGTTTTCTATTTCTATGTGTTTGGCCGGGTATGGGTCTCAATCAGAGGCAGCTGTCTATCGTTGTCTCTGATTGAGAGCCATACTTAGGTACCCTGTTTTCCCACTTTTGTTTGTGGGTGGTTATTTTCTGTTTAGTGTATTTCGTCACCTTACAGGACTGTTCGGTTTTTGTTCAGTTGTTTTATTAAAATAATGAACACTTACCACGCTGCACCTTGGTCCTCCTCTCCTTCTCCAGACGATTATCGGTACACTGAGAGGTTTTAGATGAGACATCCTGGTAGCCGTCACGGACCGACATCACATGAAGATGATCCTCTTCACCCACATCAGGCTCATCATCTTCTAGTCTGTTCAGAATGAAGTCCAATATCAAAGTGTCATTTCCACTTTGAAATTTCTGACTTGATTTTCCCTTGCAAAAAAACTATCAACCCCTACAAAACTGTCTTAATTATAATCCAGATAATAATTCACATTTCCTGTTGCTGCAGGATTATTTTCCTGCTGTAGCAAACTTAAGATCCTACATCTGTATTCAGTGTAAATAAAACATTTTAGAGAAGTCATTATTTATACACAGTGAAGAAAATAACTGTTTCAACCATTATGGGGAGAAATAAGCTTCTGGGGGGTACATACGAAAGTAGGGAGGGGAAGGGAGTTGGTTTCCGTCTGCTGACACCAGTTCTATGTCTAGTGATCTCGCTTGGCCAATGAATTGGCCCAAGACTGAATCTGACACTGCGGCATGTGGGGGCTGCTTTCAGGGCAGCTTTCCGATCTGCTACATTGATTACGACTGAAGAACAGGAGGAGGAAGTTGATGAAGATGATGATGATGAGTATTCCCAGGGCAAATCCATGCTGAGATCAAGGGCAGGGACCACCACTGTTGAAGAGGCCTCCTTCACACATGACACAATGTTCTTGCACTTAGCATAAGCCTCAACTACAGTGAACTGTAATGTAAAAGAACAGCCGGGTAAGGTTGTCCTAAAATCTAACAAGATCTAATATTCACTTAAGTCTGTCTACATTGTGCTGTTAGGCCCATGTCTTTATTACCTAATCCGAATGCCACAACTGAATTGATTAAATAAAGTTATTCTATTCTATTCAACTTCCTCCTTGTTTTTGAGACATAAAGCCTGCTCACCTGGTTCCCATTGTCTAGACTCAAAGTGCTGATTCGCCAGCTCCTGGTACATTTACTGTAGTATTTTAATAGAATATCTAGGCCAGGGATTGACAACTTTTATAGGGGTGGGGGCCACAAAAAATCTGAAATCATCATGAGGGGCTGCACTGGCTCGCGGGTCTGCATACCCACATCCATACCCACACATGCAGTCAGAGTTGGCCCTTGCGTTTTGGGGGCCCTAAGTAAAATTTTGTTTGGGCCTGCCCCCCACTTTGCGAGCAAATGATTTTAGCGGAACCCCTCTTGACAGTGGAGAGAAGTTTTCGAGTTCCTTCCTGCAATTCTACACATTTTGCCATGGGGAGTAGAGAAAATGTTGCCGTTTTAAAGCAAGTTTGCTGTAATACTACGCATTTTGCCATGGGGCAGAGAGAACATCTTTTAATTTTCTAACTACTTTCATTCAATTCTACTAATTTTGCCATCGGACAGAGAGAAAAAATATGATATCTGAGTGAGCGTGACTAACAAAATCAATGACCCCCACGCCCAGTCGGTAATTCGACCTTGACTACTACAAGTTTCGATAGCTAACTTACCTAACTTAGACTAACTTACCCCACCAAAAATGTTTTAATTTACATTTTAAATGACATGGGCTAATTGAGTGACTATCAGTGACTGACACAGAAAGAGAAAAACTGCTGATGCAAAACCACATTTTTTAATTGCACCTTGTTTATTCTACTATTCGAACTCTCAACAATAAGTTGAGACCCCAACTTATTATTATTTATTATTGATCCATGGGCTTACAAAAGGGGATCCGCGGCCGCTAGTTGCCCATCCCTGATCTAGACTATGTCCCAAATGGCACCCTACTCCTTAAATAGTGCCCTGCTTTTGACCAGGGCCCATAGGGTTCTGGTCAAAAGTAGGGCACTGTATATGGAAAATGGCACCATTTGGTATGTACCCAGAGCGTATTTTACCGTCTTCCTGATGTTAGAAATTCCAGAGCTAACACTAACTCACCCTTTCATGGATATTGTCAGTCAAGATAATCCATTGCCTGCAAAAGGGGTAAATAGATGAGTACTGTTAATTATTAAAACGATCTAACCCTTGACCTCTACAGGACTAGCCTATATACATGTACACCACAAACACACGTTCTGATTGGTTCTTTGGTCAGTTGCAGAACATACAGCATAGAGAACAGGTGGTAAGTATGGGGAAGACAAAGAGCAACCTACTTCTCAGTCATCTCCTCCCCTACGAATTTGAGTTCTGAGGAGGAGCTTCTACGGGCCAAGGACAGGTTGTCCTCCATCTCTCTCTCTGCTTCAGTCTCCTGTGACTGAGATTTTACATATCACCTTTCCCAAACTCATTTATTAGCCTACATTATTTATCAAAAGGTTGTATAACCTTTGACCTCTGACCCCAGAATGTCGTCAGAAAGTCCTATGCACAGTGTCACCTTGGCGATCACCTTTACCCAATTACTCACTATTTCTGACTTTGGCAGATGGCAAGACTTATCTTTAATATAATAAAATACATCTCTATAAAAAAAAACAATGCCTACCTCAACTTATTTCTTCTCCATATTCTCTCCAGTTGTATCACAAATGAATGCTTTAAAAAAGGATGGCACAATTAAATAAAGGTTAAATAAAGACATTGCAATAAAATGCGGGACAATACATTTTCGACCACCAACTAAACCAACCTGATGACTGAACGAATGGTCAAATGTTATCTGATCTCAAATGTTATCTGATCTATTTCAAACATGATCACGTATGACGTAATAGATATACATCACAGACGTCATTGTGCGCTAACTGCAACAGTCAGCAGGTGGCGGCAAAATCAAGAATGAAAACAGCCCTTGTCGTGAGTTGTCACACAATAATTCCCGGGTTCTCAGGAATTATTGCTTAAATGACATCAACAGATACCAGACTAGACACTTTTCCAGCCAAATCAATTCTGCCTCATAAAACATATGTTTCGGCCACCACAAGCAGACCTCATCCACAAAATATGTAAAGGAAAATAGTTTCATAGTGTGTTTGTAAAATGTGAGGCTCTGATATATTTACACCTACACCTGTTTCTTTGATCAAAAATAAAACATGTCCACCCATTTCAAAACCCACACACCCCTTGCAACAGATACCGTTTTGGTTAGTGTGCTGATATCAACCATTGTCTCGACTCGAATATTTGACAGCACATATGGATATCAGGCACACCATTAACTGTTGTGTTGCGCTAGAATGCACAGAAGAACATGGATGATTAAAAGACACGCAACATGTCAATCAATTTTTGACCTCATCCAAGCCCCACCCATTCACTCCGCAGCCTTTATAAACTAGCTCTCAACATCGTTTCGTCCTCACTGATTGTTACTCTTCACAGAACGGTTGTCTCACGGGTCTTCTGTCAGTCTCAACAACGCAACTTTAAAGGTATGCTTCTTGAATGGTGGGGCCACAACGCCCTTGATTTTGCGTTTAATCACAGCGTTGTGTTTTGCGTTTCTTTATCGGTTCTATTCCTTTCATGTTTTTAGGAAGTTGGTGGACGTCGCTTGTTTTCTGCCTTTCGCATTGACTAGCTAGCTAGCATGCCACGTAATGGCGTGGTTCTTCACCCGTTTCTACCCAACTAAGTTAGCCAGATAATTGACATGCATTGAGTGACAGTTAAGTCCCATCCTAATAGTAAACCAATGACTTGCTGTAGTTTGTAGTTAGTTAATTGAAAATGTAAGGCGTTAGAAAACACCACCGGGGCTGTCCATTTCAGTTTCACCAAACGTGACTGATTTGCGGGGTGAAATTTGCTTATTCACATGGCTAATTAGCTTAGCCTTACAGGTTACCATAAGCCAATTATCTGTTACTATAAACTCATTTGTAGGTGAGAAGTACTTTACAATTAAGCCAGACTTTAATCTACTTGGAGTTTATTTCTTTAACGACAGTGGAAAGCCGGGCCATGTGGCATGGCATCTACCAAATATGGCCGCTTTCAACAATGGAATGTGCGCAAGTTCATGGCGCTGCTAGCGTCCTTAACTCTCTTTGAAAGTGAAATGAATGCCGGTTAAACACACAGATCTGTATTAAATCTGGACGTAGCCAATTAACTAGCCACTTCGTTGTTTACTGTCAAACGCTAGGCCTATTCAACAATCAGGCCATCGTGATGTAATAATATCGAGTAACTGTACAATTCGTATGGTTCCGCAGGGTGTGGTTGTGATCTTAGATGACTTTTTTAATACAGGTAAAGACTTATGAATTACAATCTTCTTATTAGTCATTGAAGTGACGTTTACAACGGACAGTTCAACACTGCGCTGTCACACTGCTGCAGCATATGTTAGCAGTTGAATGTAGTGAACCTTTTAATATATCTCAACCGAACAAAACTAAAGCATGAGGTCACTTTGCGCGACAGTAATTACGCTACAATGCCAGTAAAACAAACTCGTTTGCCCATGTATGAAACATGAGTTGCATGTTGGCAACGAAAGCAAATTGTTCATCCCCATTCCATGCCTATGGGGTATTTGGTATGTGGGAATACTTTCCGGAGGATGGGTGATGAGAATAGATTTGTACTGTCCTTGGCCACAAGTTACAGTACCGGTACATCTGTTCACTCCATAGCATTCTAGGTGACATTGAAGCGCTGTACATTGATCAAAGGTTGAGGTGTTGTGCAATGGCCTGGCTTACTCCAGCTAATTCAGCAATTTCATTTTAAAAGCGTGTTTGAATCTCCTAGACAAACTATGCCATTTGTCCATTGTTAATGTGTTTCACTGACGGCCCACTGCCATCTTTAGTTACTCAATATCGAATATCCTCTTGTTGCAGCACCATGTCCAACACCGAACGTACCTTCATTGCCATCAAGCCCGATGGTGTCCAGAGGGGGCTTGTGGGAGATATCATTAAGCGCTTTGAGCAGAGGGGCTTCAGGCTTGTGGCCATGAAGATGATCCAGGTATGTGAATATCTGTCTATTCAGCGGTGCTAATTGCTGTTTAAACCTATTAACTACTAATATTGATTTTGAGACACTGAACAATTTTTTGGGGGGGTTGCAGGCATCTGAGGACCACGTTAAGCAGCACTACATTGACCTGAAGGACATGCCCTTCTATGGCGGCCTTTGCGCCTTTATGCACTCCGGTCCCGTTGTTGCCATGGTAACTATCCTTCCAACATGTGCACTACGCACATCGCCTTTGAAAATGCTTGCTCATTGCTTGATGTATAGTGGTTCACTGCTAAAGCCACCGAACCACAATACTTCCGATACTCTTGATCAGTGGTTGTGACATAATGAATTGTTCCGCTCTCAATGCGCCATTTTACCCCTCCTTTGCGTTCAGATCTGGGAAGGCCTGAACGTTGTGAAGAACGGTAGATTGATGCTGGGAGAGACCAACCCTGCTGACTCCAAGCCCGGCAGCATCCGCGGAGACTTCTGCATCACGCTTGGCAGGTATGTGTCCACTGATGCCTGTTTATACAGAATCTGATTTGGAAAGTACTAAGTGCTCAACCAACAAGAGGTACAACCTGAGTGTAAGAATCATTGGACAGGAATCTGATGCAATATAGCTTTAATGCATTTTGTACAATCGAACTGGCATGTATTAAGGAATGTAATATACCCTGCTGACTGTAGTTCCAATAAACCTCAAGCCCATGATGCGGAGTTGCTGATTTGTTTCATTTGCCGTTAAAGGAACATCATCCACGGCAGTGACTCCCTCGACAGTGCCAATAAGGAGATCGCCTTGTGGTTCAAGCCAGAGGAGATGGTCGAGTACAAGAGCTGCCAAAATGGATTCCTGTATGAGTAAATAAAATGAAACTGGAATAGTTTTCTCCTCACCCATCAAACCCATTCTGAATGCTGTAATCTGGAATTTGTTTATGTACATTTTGACTTCAGAGCACTTAAAAATAATGTCAATAAAAATCATGGAGTAGAGTACGTGAAGCTTCCTAGTGTACTTTGAAACTGTTCAGGGGCTTTAGTAGGGGACTGGGAAAGTTTGATAAAAGCATTAATTGGTTCTGTCCCCTGGGTAATTCTTTACAAGCTTTGTATACATGGCTTGTACAATATTTGCACATTATTAAAAAAATTGCTAGACAGCCATTTTCAACTCTTGCCAAAGCTTTTCAAGATTTAAGTCAAGAAATTCAGTGCATGTGGGCCTCTAGTGAAGGGGCTATAATATATTCATAACAAATGGCAAGGCATGCCATGGAAAATTATTTCAATAAATAACTATTTGCAAGATGTTATGTACATGCCATTTAAGGCATTTCCCTTCAGGGTGTCCTATAGCGTTGCTGAGTATACTCCAGTGATTTCGGGGGCCATCTAAAAGTGGGCGGTGGCAGCAGTGGGTAGACTTAATTGTGTCAACCCAATTCACCGTGTAGAAAGTGTCCATCAGTGGGGCTTGCCTGATGGGATGTTTTGGTAGACATTAACTTGAGCATGTTTGGTCAACAGTACAGAGAAATGGGAAGGTATTAACTGCGTTCTGGATGTTGACAATACACCAGTTGTCGAAGCTGTCCGTTTCCCTATGCTGCATTGGCTCAACTTTAATGTTCACTACAGCAGGGGTATTCAACTCTTACCCTGAGGTTTGGAGCGTTCTGGTTTTGTATTCTCCCTTAATTGCACCCACCTGGAGTTTTAGGTGTGAATCTGATTTGAGGGCACTCCAGCAACATTTAAATCCAGATTAAATGCATGATTCATTGTGAACCGCTACTTTACATCTTGACAGAACAATATTTTGGGAGGCCCTTTTGTCTACTTCCAGTGTCGGATGAAGTGTTTTTGTCCAGTGAAGTAAGTTGGCATTGGCTCAGGAAACTTTAGCGCATGCTAGACACCATAGACTTCCAGTCATAGCATGCTAGCAGATCCCATAGACTTCCGGTCATAGCATGCTAGCAGATCCCATAGACTTCCAGTCATAGCATGCTAGCAGATCCCATAGACTTCCGGTCATAGCATGCTAGCAGATCCCATAGACATCCAGTCATAGCATGCTAGCAGATCCCATAGACTTCCAGTCATAGCATGCTAGCAGATCCTATAGATTTCCAGTCAGTGAGGGCTCACGAAACTACCTATAACTTCCTTCCTACGAGACACACAAATGGTATCTAGGAGTTCATCTGACTCTGGGGAAGTAGATAAAGGACATCAATCCCAAAGTATCCATGCTATGACTGGTGTGGTTAACGAAACAATGGACACTAGCTTCTCAATACTGTACTTTTATGCAGTGTAAAAAAAGTTGTGAATTATTTATTTTACATTAATGCTTTTTCCACAAACATGCTGCAAGATTCATTAAAAATATTAAATGAAAGTAAACATCTAAATATCTTCAAATACATATTTAAAAAACACTTTTGTAGTTGATATACTGTAGCTTAGTTAACTTAATGTTCACAGCACATTTATCATGGAAACCAAGGAACAAAAACGAAATACTTGGATGTTTTTTTGTTGTGTTTTGACAGTTAATTCATTACAAATCTTTCATTATAGTTGTATCCAAAATACGAGAAGAGAACTGCGTTTCTCCACTATGGTCACAGTTTCTGAAAATCATTTCATTCTTAAAAGGTTATGATTTTATCAAATATATATATATAGCACCAGAATACAAAGACGATATGATGAACGGGTTTCACAATAGAAACAAGCACACATACACACAGACCTGTGTTAGTGCAAAGACCAACAGTTACACATAAACCAAGACCAACTAGTTAAGCACAAGAGGACATGATGTTCACACTGCTGCATGCACATATTTTGGTTTCAACAAACACACCCTCTAAGTCTTTTCTTATATTGATGAAATAATGCATTTGAAATCAATGAACGTCATGATCAGAATAGTGTAGCCCTATATTGAGTCCATTTGTGCGTTTATTTTTTTCTTCATTCAAATACCATGAATTCTCATGTCTAACATTTGTGTTACAAGGACGACGGAGACAATGTTTGTCGCCTCAAAACAGTCATGCCATATATTAACATAATGTCATGTATATTTCCACCATCCAGTCTTTGATGCACAGTGTGAAGTTTGAGTGAAAGTACAGCTAAAAGCTTATGATCTCACTGTCTCCCAAACCTGATGTAGGGTGAAATTGGGGTGCATTTGCCAGAGATATGCCTCTTTACCATATATTTAGCTACTGTGTGCCTGTCAAACCTTGTTCATTATTATGACATTTAGGGTAAAATGTAAAGTTAGGAGAGTACTGTGATAAGACGTTATTGCTTGACAGTGACCTTAGGCAATCTTTGGCATCACCAAGGTCACCTGAGCTGGTTTACACCAGCCAGCGTGTAAAATGTACATTTTCATTGAGACTGTAATACTAGTTTGAGTTTCACTCAGGACCAGACATTGAAACATACAGTAACAACAGTAAGACAAATCGACAGAGCTAACATTTAACTGAACATTTAAAAAAAAAAAAAAAAATTCAAACCAAACACCTACACATTATCAAACAGTGACATACAGAAGGGTAATCCTACCTCTAGAGACAGAATATATGACAAATCCACTTAAAATGGGACCTTGTATCACAATCAAATAGGTCTCTACATTAGTGAGATGGTTTACCAAGTGACACATTTACTTTACAACCAATCTTGGACTAACACATTTTATTAATACTGTTGACCACATCAATCTCTGAAGTCTAATTCCAGCATGCCAACAGCCAATGACAACACCTTTCTCAATAACCTTAACAACGAAGAAGAAGCCTATAATACAATACCCTAAGATTTCCTGAGAGTAAATTGTCAACCTTACTGGTATATAAAGTGAGACAACGGAGTGCAGTCATTAGTTTATATAGTATGTAAATTATAATCCCTCTTTAATTTCTCATATGGCACAAAATAAATCACCATATCATGTTTGTAAATTGGCTCTGTTATATACTGCATGCTTTGTTCATAAATACACATTTAATGTGATATATTTTGTTTTATAAATCAATATTGATATTCATTTAATATCTCCCAATGAAAGGATGGCCTATGAATATAATGTATGATCATGAGTCAGTGAGTATGACAATTTAGCCCAGGCCTACCAATCACTTACTAGGAAATATGCACACATAGCTGTCAAAGTGATTTAAATTGTAATGAAAAATCCCCTTTACGTATGGTTAGACCAGAATCTGAAAACCTTGCAACAGGAGATTACATTAAAGTTGTAAAAGAGGTAGAGCAAACAGCATTATGATGAAGTTTTTCTTTTAAAAAGACAGTAAATTCTCTAGATAAACGGTTCTCGTGTTGTTGGTGGTAGTGATGAAACACATCCCGACTGTTACAGTGACTTGAATATTTCCTCTACTCATATTTATAGTATCGCTCTGAATTATGACATAATTCATGTAGAATAATGCTATACGTTAGATATAAAACATTTCACATAGATCTCTATTACTTGACACAAGAGTCAAGGTTTGCATATCATTGTGTAGTAAACCGTGATAGAACTAAATAGTAGAATTGTTTAGATTTGACAACAAAATTTGCCTGCAATCATCTGGCCAAGAGGAGTAATATTTGTAAACATATTTTAAATAAGGCATGGTAAATATAGTGATAGAAAAGGGTCAACTAAAGATTTGGGTCTCCCCCATGTCCCAGTGATAGCTGTAAGTCATTATTGGCTATCACACAAATGGGCCGCAAGATCCAGAGAATGTGGTAAGCTGCTCAAATCTTAGTTGAATGTGCGGAACTGGTATGAAGCTGATTGGTGGGGTGTTTCTACTTTATATCTGAGTGATTGTTTTATATCAGTAAGGTTTAGTCCATTCAATACCTACATACATACACCCTGTTTTTTGGAAAATCGGATTATATATATACACAAACATCACACAGTTTATCCATCAAAAGATTACCCTACCTCAAAGTAACGAATAAGAGAGATGCACAAAAAGATATCGGATTAGAAAAAAATCGTATTAAAACTTTTTGTTGAAGTACAAAAAACTGAAGTGAAACGTAAAGTTATTGTCGTTCACGCACCAATCTTTTTCCCTTTATTCTCTACACTCCTCTCCCCGTTTGCGCGGTCTGTTTGGAACTAGTCTTTGAGTCGTTCTGTCCCAAGTCTCTATGGGCACAGCTTGGAGCCCCCTGGTGACCTTCCATGTTAATATTGTGGGGATGCCACCCAGGGGCCATGGTCTCTGGTGCTGTGGAGGGAGAGGGAGGGGACTGGCTCCTTCTTTCCCCCAGGCTGGCCCTCCGTTGGTGGGTGCAGCAGTGCCCCATGGAGGCTCAGGTCTCCTGCTTGATGTAGTAGCTGCCGCCGGAGCCGTTGCTCTCCAGGTCGGAGGCTGTGCCCTGCGGCAAGGGGAACTCGTCTGCCTCCTGAACCTCCTCCTTCAGCTGCAGCGTCACCCCTTGGGAAAGGAAAGAGGGCCAGTATAGAAGTATGAAAATAAACAGGAAGGAGAGGATGAATTATAAAACTCGGGAGATAACGGAGAAAATAAGTTGCCTTGTTCAAGATGGGGTAGAGTACTTGACCTACTACACCATTCTCTTTCAGTAGGGGACATCCCTACCCAACTACCAGGCTTAACATGAGTTTCTAATTTGAGTTCAGTTAGCGGGTTGGTTTAGGTTACCTGGCTTTCCATTGGGGCTGAGTTCCTGGGCTGCCGAAGGAGGCTGTGCAGTCCCAGAGGCAGATGCTGGCGTGGGAGGAGATGGGTAGTCTGGCGGGGTCATGTTCTCGTCTCCAGATAGGTTCCTCTGGGGCACTCCACTCAATACCACCCCCGACAAACTCACAGGTCTCTTACCAATGGGGATCTTCCTCTCTAAAAACCAAGACAAAAGGTCAAATGGTTGATCAGCTCTTCTGTTACTTTGTCATGTTTCTTATGCCTTTGCTCTTTTGACGTGTGACTACTTAAGTGTTATTAATCATCAATAAGGTCAAATTTAAATATTCCAATTTAGGTAAAAATGTTATTCAGGAAAAGCTTGATGTAATGTCCGGCATGACTAACAAAGACTGAATGAACATATAAAAACCAAGCATACCATAAAAAGATCTACATAATCAAATAATTTGTATTTTATTGCAGGCATTGAAGATTTTTCTTTAGCCTGAGGTCTAATCCTCTAATGACAGCTTCACACTGGTACGAAAATTAATCCGGTGTAGGAGAGTTTTGACTTGGTTTCAATGCTCTGTTTTGGTGTGAATAGAGATGCCCGCAGAGAAAGAATCGCGAAGAGCCGTGGCGAGTGCAGCTTTGCCCTTAAATAGAGAAAGAAAGAGGGAAAGGGGAGTGTGCATGGGAGGAGGTGGACACACAGGGGCAGTAACGAGAGGGGGAGGGTGCAGGGGGAGGGGGCTGAGGCATGGGGCGAAACGAGGGGATGGATGACCTACTTTTCTTTTGGCCTTTGTACTGCTGGGATTTCTTCTTCTGCTTTGTCACACTCGGAGGGAGCTCTCTAGAGGCTGGAAAAAAAAGCACAAACCGGAGAACAACTCATTCATTCATACATTCGTGTTGCACAGCTCGTCTCAACTCATTTAAAAAAAAGCCAATGCTTTAGCTCATTTTTCCTACATTACTAGAATTAATTTCAGATGAAAGGTTTGTGTTAAAGTCGCAATGTTTTGGTTATCTGAAGGTTTCTGTGTTTTGGTTAAATGAAGTTGGATGTTTTGACTGTTTCTCTTGGTTGTTTTTGTTTTGCATTTATTGGCAGTTTCAAAGCAGTTCCACCTGTATTGGTAGTTTTGGTTATTTGGGAGATTACAGTCAAGGTCATTTGGATGACCCTAATGAAAAATCGGACTTTGTTTCCCAAAAGGTTATTTGGGGCTAGACTAGAACGAGTGCAGACATTGCACTACGAGAATGTATCTTTGTCCATCTTTATCTTCGTGAATAAATGCTGAAAAATCCCAATAAAACTCACAGAGCACAGCTGGTGGCTGTAGCTGGTAGCCAGTCAGCTGACACCAGCCCACAGGGTAGAGGTCAGGTGAGTCACAGTCCACCCACTGATCATACTCGTCCTCCCAGCCGTCAAAATGGATGCGCAGCAGTCTATGTACAATACGTGTCACTGTGGCAACACACACCAGCCGGGGCTCCATCAGGTCCACAGCCTCCAGCTTCATGCCAGGGCGGAACCCATGGTTTGGAACCTCCTTCAGAGTCAAGAAAGAGAAGGGGACATTCAGCTGGTGGACTCAGGGAATTTCTCATAACACTACAACTACAAGCATACGACGTTGTACATTGGTGGGCTACTAGTCTTTCTTAACTTCACTGCACTCAGATGCGCTTGGTCATCCTTATTTCGGACTAATATCCTGTAACGACTACACTACTGAGAGAAATCAAGCAAATTGAAAAAGCCAAAGTGCAAAAACAATCAAATAGATGAAATCCAACAGGTGAAAAATGTAAAGGGTTACTCAGACAAGCAAGTAGTTGGTTTTGACAACAAATTCAGTCCAACTAACAGACTGAGAACAAAAGTAAAGAGCCAAAACAAACTAACAGGCAAAATAGCTAGCAGACCAAAAGCTGAACAAGGTTACCTTGTTAAAGAGCTTCACCGGAGCTGCCACTGTACCCGTTTCCCTGAGGTAGTCAAACCATCTGAATGGGAGTTTTGTGTACCCTGCAGAAAAGACTTACTTATTGAGGCTACAAGTAACAGCAACTGGCTGGCCAATTGAAATAGCCACTGTGAGGTGAGAATCAGTGGTGTGCACTCTCTTGATACTACAAATAAACTCAAATAGACAATTGTGATGATGCTTTTACCACACAATGTAATGTAATTCAGTATGTACCACGTGGAGGGGTGAGTTCAATTGTGTTGATTTCACAGAATCCAGCAGGAAAGATAGAGGGAGAGGTGGAGTGATAGCAGAACCAGTCAGAACCATCAGCCGCCTCGGAACCATCAATTCCAATCATGAGGTATCCATCTGCCAAGACCTGGAGGAAGAGAAGGCAGGGAGCGTGAATTTGTACAAATCTGTTACATGTGCAAGTTCATTTGTCTTTACTTCCCTTATTTCTCTGTCAGTCATATTTCTCATCACGATTATAAGGCTTACCTTTCTGACAGTAGCAACACAAATAGCTGATAGATTCAGAGGGTCAATAGCCTCCAGCTTCATGCCATCTTTAAACCACTCCCCGCTCTGGTCAACATCCTTCACCTGAGAGAGATTGTGCCGCGTATCAAACAAAATGTCAGAGACCAGAAGAATCTTTGAATCAACTGAGTCAAGTGGCAGATTGAAACATTTATTTGAACTCACCTTTGCAAAAAGCTGCCCTGGGGCATCTACTTGGCCATCAAGTTTCTTTGAAACATCTGAAACAATAATATCATCAACGTTTGAAACACCTGAAACAACTAGAATCTTAAAGTGCCTGTAAGCGTTTCATCCATGTTGAACTTTTCAGGATCCTTAAACCCCGAGCAAATCTTTACCCTTATGTGTAAGACCCGCGTGCCTAGTCCCGCTTGCCCTCCCCACTATGTCACTGACCAGATCTCTTGAAGCGGTGTCCAATGCCGCGGGACCAGCCGATGCTGTGTATCAGTGGGCTGTACATGTGGCACCAGAAGTCGTCCGAGCCGTCCTCGCACTCCTCGTAGACGAGCCGAAGCCGACCTCCGATCACCTGCTCTACCAGGGCCACCCGCGTCCGGCACAGGTGAGTCTTATCCACCACCTCCACACGCATCAGCTTCTTAAAGGGGAACTGCATGCTCTGCTGCACCTGAGGAAGGGTGAGGAGGTGAAGATTCTACAAGGTTACCTGACAATCCAGTTAGGCATTATAGAATATGTCACTCTACAATAATACATGCAACTCATGTTTGTACTGGTAGTGCCATAAGGTTATTAGTGTTGCATTTGTGGAAATAATACAAGCATATTCATCTTCTCACATTGATATTTGATGCATGTTTGTACTATGAGTGAGGTGTTGGGAGTGTCTTGTGATGTAGAGTTGGAGCTCACCTTGGTGGAGAAATCAATAGGTAGAGTCTTTGCTCCTGTTAGGCATTTCACAAGAAACGCTTTCCAGTTGGTGCACTTGTGCTGAATGGCTAAGGTGAAACAGTCAGACAACGTTTGGCAAAGGTTAGAAAGGATTCTCTCAAACCGGTCAGAAATGATAAATGACTCAACACTTGTAGCACAGCCTATATCCTTATCTTGGCAAAACAAAGTACAGTACTATTCTCGCTGTTAGTCTTACACTTGGGAGGAACCAGGGGCTTTCCTCCCGCTGCACACCACCCCACCGGGTGGATGTCAGGGACACAGATGTTACACCAGAAATCCCTGCCAGAGTCACCATCAAACCCCTCGTACCGTAGCAGTGCCTTAAAGCCTGCGGAGAGAAACACAATGTTTTAAAATTACGAAAACCACTGAACCTTATTTGTGATTTTCAGATTCTTTTTTTCCTGAAATACCATTAAAAATCTAAATCATAGGAGTATTATGGATGAGAGAAGTATCTAAGTTTCCAAACATTGTGTGTAGGCTACATCTAAGTGTAACATGTCTATGTGTAAACAGAGTTTGATGAATGCAGAGAAAGTACACCGTCATCTATGAATCCAACCAGGTGCATTTTAGAGCGAAGAGGATTCTCTGTGGCTGCTTTGTTACCTGCTAATTTGATAACTCCTGCTATCCAGTACACCTTCATTGGCAGGCCGCTGTCTGTATTGGGCACCTCTACCCTCACCCCTTCTGCAAGGTCACCCCAAGAAGTTCCCATGGGAACCTAAGGCAGAGAAGACAGCACATGCTGAACACAGAGAATGACATCATCACAATACAAATATGTCCACTCAAAAAGGACAGCTGTTAATTAAAACAACCAAACTCATCATGGCAAGCTAATATTATTCATGGTCACCTATCCTCACAATTAGTGCAGCTTCAATAATGTAAAAAACAACAAAAACTACATTGTTTTCATCACACTGTTCGATGGGTCAATAGGGATGAGGTACACGACCATTCAAAAGTTAGAAATGTCCTTGTTTTTGAAAGAAAAGCCATTTTGGCCATTAAAACAACATAAAATTGATCAGAAATACAGTGTAGACATTGTTAATGTTGTAAATGACTATTGTAGTTGGAAACGGCAGATTTTTTAATGGAATATCTACATTGGCGTACAGAGGCCCATTATCAGCAACCATCACTCCTGTGTTCCGATGCCACGTTGTGTTAGCTAATCGAAGTTTATCATTTTAAAAGGCTAATTGATCATTAGGCAGAGTCAATTAGTCTTTTAAAATGATAAACTTGGATTAGCTAACACAACGTGGCATCGGAACACAGGAGTGATGGTTGCTGATAATGGGCCTCTGTACGCCTATGTAGATATTCCATAAGAAAATCAGCCGTTTCCAGCTAGAATAGTCATTCACAACATAAACAATGTCTACACTGTATTTCTGATCAATTTGATGTTATTTTAAATGGCCAATTTTTTTTTTGCTTTTCTTTCAAAAACAAGGACATTTCTAAGTGACCCCAAACTTTTGAACGGTAGTGTATATTCCAACATACTTGCTCTGTTGAGTTTCATTGTACTGGAGCATAAAAAGTCTTACAGGGTTACAAATCAACACATCAACACAATCAACACACAATCTACTTCTTTATAATAAACAAGAAAGGCGCAAGCTGAAATTCAATGACTTCGTATTTATTGTAATATTAGCCCCTTAATAAGCACTCGTCATGAGAGGCAACCATAGATGCTTGCATCATTCATCCACTGAGCGTGATCTCTACTTTAAAAGCATAATGTCAGTTAAGACATACCACATTGGCTGTGTCTACATCTTCTGACTTCCACACACTGTCACTTTTCATCAGCAACCCTTTGGAGTGTTTGAGCTGAGCGTTGCTTACATGTTTGAAACAGCCGACAGGTGCCCCGTTAATGTCGCCGGTGCCTATGTAGCGTCCCCAATCAAAGCCTTTCACAGGAATCACTGCAACCGCCACAAGTATCGTCGTGAGAGATAGAGAACAAAAGTCGACTACCTTATTATCATCACCTTCTTTATTTACAGTGTGAAAGACATCCTCTCAATCTAGTCCTAGTAGAATCATCCTTGAAGACTGTTGCACCTATACTGTAGTCATTTGTCATTGTTGTCATTTGTAATTGGTAATAAATGCATTTCACGTGTCATGGACTTTTTACATGGAACTTACCTGTTTTTGACTTGACTTGATTCTGTTGGTTGGCTTGGTACTGGGCATAGGCAGCCAACTTCGCCATGAGAGGCTGCTTCTGTAATACTTTAGCCTTTTTCGTTGGTGGTTTACCCTTTGAAAATAATAATAATAAAGGAACGAATATTGAGAGAGATAGAAGAAGAACCGTACAAGCTAGGCAGGTTTCCTTTGTCCAAGGTTTATTCGACAAAAGAAATCATTGCGACGTGTGTAAAGGAAACGGCAGATTATAGAATACATTTTCTGAAGATCAACATCATTTGTATCAGTTCGACTGGGATGGATTTTTTTGTCTAACTTTCTTTATTGTGAAAAATTATGATGGAAACTGTTTTTTGAAAAAAAGGATTGCCAAATAATTTTGAATGTTTGTGGAGAACATGATGTCAAAAACAAAAACGATCCACTCAACATTTAATTCTAAATACCTATTGCTGACAAATTCTATTTTTTCACCGTTGCAATACATTGGAACATGATAATTATTAGAATATGACAAAAATTAGTAAATTATTGCAGTATATCCATGCTGGCTTTTGCGGGCTACCTGAGACATGAAACACATAGGTGGGAGGGCATATAGCCTGTCAGCAATTTATTAATGCTCAATTTGCCTAAAATGTTAATGTTAACACTTTAACCACTTAATTTGTATTCTTTTTTTTTGTTGGTGTCATTACTTCCAGACGTTTTTAAATCGACAAGATAGTTAAATGGAAACTGTAGCAGGCAACTGTTGCATCTATTTTCTATACAGACTTTCTAAATGTCAACAACAACAACGAAAAATCCCTGGACCAGTTAATGGAAACATAGCTACTTATAGATACACAGAGGATGATACACAGAGGAAGGAATTCAAATGAAATAAATACAACCTGTTTTCACACCTTTTCAATGTCAATTGAACTTAAAATGGTGGTTATAGAGGAACATGCAAGGACAATAGAAGTAGACTTAGTGCAGTTCGCATGTTACCTGCAGTCTGGCCAGTATGCTGGCTTTTTTAGAGTTGGATGAGTAGCTCCTTGAACAGGATACACTGCAGAAGCGCTTGGTTTTGGAGTAGAAAGCATCTCTCACTCCCACCATCCCACACATCTCACAGGTGGCTGAGGAGAGTGAAACACACACACACACACACACACACACACATATATATATATACACACACACATATATACACACACACGGAGGGATACCGAGGTGTGAGTACTGTTCAGTCGAAGAGATGGCCATATAATAGAATGCTAAAATCTCAATTCAACCCTGTAATAACACCATCAGCAGTTATGTTCAGTAGGCAGAGGCAGCCACAGTACTACTTACCCATTCCTGCCTTCCCATCGGGGTAGGTGTAGACCTGGCCGTTGGTCTTGATGATGGGCAGGCTGGCAGGGAGGGAGGGCACCTCTTCATCACTGTCCTCTGAGCTCGAGCTACTGCTGGAATCCTCACTGCAGCTGTCATAGCCATCGAACATCCCAAACGAGTCCCGCCTCTTCCTTTCTGAACGAACAGTCCGTTCAGCCTGTAGGAGAGAGAGGATTGTGTCAGCTAGAGCTAGCACAGCGCAGTCAATGCAGTCTCACTTACCCGCATGCCACGACAGGTGGTTGCTTTGCATGATAAACTACTGCTGATCATTTTTTCAGATAAAGGCAAAGCAATCACTGCAACCATAAACCTTGTTAGATAAGCCTACATATAGAGGTCCAAGAGAATATGTAGCCTATGTGCAATGTTTCCATGCACCACGGACAGAATGAAGAGTGAAGGGGACTCTGAAAGTATAACATGTCAATTCAATAGCTACATACCAATTAATTAATCTATGAATAGCACTGCATTGAACCAACATGGAAATTGCTCAGAGCTCAACATGTTAACCAATTATAACCGTAACACCCACCACCACATATCTGGTGGTAGCTCACTTACCATTTTCACACTAAAACAAGTCTGTTCTCAGTGATCAAAACAGCGACAACATACAGCAAGTAAGCTACATGACAAACACTTTGCACTGCAGTAACAGATAGCTAATGTCATCGGTGGTGCACCGCCCCCTTTCTATTCAGAACCTCTGTTGCCAAAGCACAACATTGAAATGACAGCTGCACGCACTGGCTCATGACCTGATATCCCCAGGAATTAAAGTCTGCAAGAGACCCCAATACAGCGGCAAAAATCACTGCAGTGCGGTCTATTTAATATGACGGGCCTGCCTTCTTGCAATTATTTGCTAGCCAGCTAACGTAACGTTAATGGTAGCTGCTGGATCCTGCCCGTTATTCAAGCGGACAAGCTGCCCTAGAATGTAGGAGGAGTGTTGAAGAAGCAGCACAACAGCATGCCAACAACAACGGCTAGCTTTATAAAACAATTGAAAAGCAGGCAATGCTGGAATAAAGCTGTCTGTTTTCTTTTCTGCAGCTACAGTAACTATCTGGCACTACTACTGCCTAGCATAGCTAGCTAAACTAGCTGCTGCAGTCTGACAACCACAACAAAGGGGAACTAAGATTACACCAGAGATTTACACAGAACACAATAATAGCGCTCACCGAATCTCTTGCGTTTTCCATCAGCCCGTCATGCGGAGCGTTTTCTGGTTTATCTTGATACAGTGGCGAGACAGTGAAGAGAGTAAAGTTAATGGTAACCTAATATGCAAAAACAACTCCGCTAGCTAGCATAGCATATCAACAACATCCTCATATTTCAAACGCGCAGGCGCGGAGTACAGACGATTTTTGCCAATTGTGCAAGAAATTCTTCTTCATCTATTTAGCATGCAGGTTTAGCCAAGTGAAAGTACTTTACCGCCATCTACTGTACTGTATGCACATACGTACAGTAAAATGCATCAAAGTAAATGCACTACATGGCTGAAAGTATGTCGACACCTGCTCGTCGAACATCTCATTCCAAAATGATGGGCATTAATATGGAGTTGGTCCCCCATTTGCTGCTATAACAGCCACCACTCTTCTGGGAAGGCTTTCCACTAGAAGTTGGAACACTGCTGCAGGGACTTGCTTCCACTTAGCCACAAGAGCATTAGTGAGGTTGGGCACTGATTTTGGGCGATTAGGCCTGGCTCGCAGTCTGCGTTCCAATTCATCCCAAAAGTTGTCTATGGGGTTGAGGTCAGGGCTCTTTGCGGGCCAGTCAAGTTCTTCTAAACCGATCTCAACAAACCATTTCTGTATGGACCTCACTTTGTGCATGGGGGCATTATCATGCTGAAACAGGAAAGGGCCTTCCCCAAACTGTTGCCATAAAATTGGAAGCACAGAATCATCTAGAATGTCATAGTATGCTGTAGCGTTAAGATTTCCCTTCAGTGGAACTAAGGGGCCTAGCCCGAACATTGAAAAACAGCCCCAGACCATTATTCCTCCTCCACCAAACTTTATAGTCGGCACGATGCATTTGGCAGGTAGCGTTCTACTGGAATCCGCCAAACACAGATTAATCTGTCGGACTGACAGATGTTTGAGCGTGATTCATCACTCCAGAAAATGCATTTACACTGCTCCAGAGTCCAATAGTGGCGAGTTTTACACCACTCCAGCCGAGGCTTGGCATTGTGCATGGTGATCTTAGGCTTGTGTGCAGCTGCTCGGCCATGGAAATCCATCTCATGAAGCTCCCAATGAACAGTTGTGTTGACGTTGCTTCCAGAGGCAGTTTGGAATTCGGTAGTGAGTGTTGTAACCAAGGACAGACAATTTTTATGTGCTGCACACTTCAGCACTCTGCGGTCCCGTTCTATGAGCTTGTGTAGCCTACCACTTTTTGGCTGACCCGTTGTTACTCCTAGACGTTTCCAATTCACAATAATAGCACTTACAGGTGAACGGGGCAGCTCTAGCAGGGCAGAAATTTGACAAACTGACTTGGTGGAAAGGTGCCATTTTATGACGGTGCCATGTTGAAAGTCACTGAACTCTTCAGTATGGGCCATTCTACTGCCAATGTTTGTCTATGAAGATTGCATGGCTGTGTGCTCGATTTTATATCCCTGTCAGGAACAAGTGTGGCTGAAATAGCCGAATCAACTAATTTGAAGGGGTGTCCATATATTTTTGTATACAGTCGTGGCCAAAGGTTTTGAGAATGACACAAATATTAATTTTCACAAAGTCTGCTGCCTCAGTTTGTATGATGGCAATTTGCATATACTCCAGAATGTTATGAAAAGTGATCAGATGAATTGCAATTTATTGCAAAGTCCCTCTTTGCCATGCAAATTAACTGAATCCCCAAAAATAATTTCCACTGCATTTCAGCCCTGCCACAAAAGGACCAGCTGACATTACATTTACATTTAAGTCATTTAGCAGACGCTCTTATCCAGAGCGACTTACAAATTGGTGCATTCACCTTATGATATCCAGTGGAACAACCACTTTACAATAGTGCATCTAACTCTTTTAAGGGGGGGGGGGGGGTTAGAAGGATTACTTTATCCTATCCTAGGTATTCCTTAAAGAGGTGGGGTTTCAGGTGTCTCCGGAAGGTGGTGATTGACTCCGCTGACCTGGCGTCGTGAGGGAGTTTGTTCCACCATTGGGGTGCCAGAGCAGCGAACAGTTTTGACTGGGCTGAGCGGGAACTGTACTTCCTCAGAGGTAGGGAGGCGAGCAGGCCAGAGGTGGATGAACGCAGTGCCCTTGTTTGGGTGTAGGGCCTGATCAGAGCCTGAAGGTACGGAGGTGCCGTTCCCCTCACAGCTCCGTAGGCAAGCACCATGGTCTTGTAGCGGATGCGAGCTTCAACTGGAAGCCAGTGGAGAGAGCGGAGGAGCGGGGTGACGTGAGAGAACTTGGGAAGGTTGAACACCAGACGGGCTGCGGCGTTCTGGATGAGTTGTAGGGGTTTAATGGCACAGGCAGGGAGCCCAGCCAACAGCGAGTTGCAGTAATCCAGACGGGAGATGACAAGTGCCTGGATTAGGACCTGCGCCGCTTCCTGTGTGAGGCAGGGTCGTACTCTGCGAATGTTGTAGAGCATGAACCTACAGGAACGGGTCACCGCCTTGATGTTAGTTGAGAACGACAGGGTGTTGTCCAGGATCACGCCAAGGTTCTTAGCACTCTGGGAGGAGGACACAATGGAGTTGTCAACCGTGATGGCGAGATCATGGAACGGGCAGTCCTTCCCCGGGAGGAAGAGCAGCTCCGTCTTGCCGAGGTTCAGCTTGAGGTGGTGATCCGTCATCCACACTGATATGTCTGCCAGACATGCAGAGATACGATTCGCCACCTGGTTATCAGAAGGGGGTAAGGAGAAGATTAATTGTGTGTCGTCTGCATAGCAATGATAGGAGATGACATCATGTCAGTGATTCTCTCGTTAACACAGGTGTGAGTGTTGACAAGGACAAGGCTGGAGATCACTCTGTCATGCTGATTGAGTTCGAATAACAGACTGGAAGCTTCAAAAGGAGGGTGGTGCTTGGAATCATTGTTCTTCCTCTGTCAACCATGGTTACCTGCAAGGAAACACGTGCCGTCATCATTGCTTTCCACAAAAAGGGCTTCACAGGCAAGAATATTGCTGCCAGTAATATTGCACCTAAATCAACCGTTTATCGGATCATCAAGAACTTCAAGGAGAGCGGTTCAATTGTTGTGAAGAAGGCTTCAGGGTGCTCAAGAAAGTCCAGCAAGTGCCAGGACCGTCTCCTAAAGTTGATTCAGCTGCGGGATCGGGGCACCACCAGTACAGAGCTTGCTCAGGAATGGCAGCAGGCAGGTGTGAGTGCATCTGCACGCACAGTGAGGCAAAGACTTTTGGAGGATGGCCTGGTGTCAAGAAGGGCAGCAAAGAAGCCACTTCTCTCCAGGAAAAACATCACGGACAGACTGATATTCTACAAAAGGTACAGGGATTGGACTGCTGGGGCCTGGGGTAAAGTCATTTTCTCTGATGAATCCCTTTTCCGATTGTTTGGGGCATCCGGAAAAAAGCTTGTCCGGAGAAGACAAGGTGAGCGCTACCATCAGTCCTGTGTCATGCCAACAGTAAAGCATCCTGAGACCATTCATGTGTGGGGTTGCTTCTCAGCCAAGGGAGTGGGCTCACTCACAATTTTGCCTAAGAACACAGCCACGAATAAAGAATGGTACCAACACATCCTCCGAGAGCAACTTCTCCCAACCATCCAGGAACAGTTTGGTGACGAACAATGCCTTTTCCAGCATGATGGAGCACCTTGCCATTAGGCAAAAGTGATAACTAAGTGGCTCGGGGAACAAAACATCGATATTTTGGGTCCATGGCCAGGAAACTCTCCAGACCTTAATCCCATTGAGATCTTATGGTCAATCCTCAAGAGACGGGTGGACAAACAAAACCCCACAAATTCTGACAAACTCCAAGTATTGATTATGCAAGAATGGGCTGCCATCAGTCAGGATGTGTCCCAGAAGTTAATTGACAGCATGCCAGGGCGGATTGCAGAGGTCTTGAAAAAGAAGGGTCAACACTGCAAATATTGACTCTTTGCATCAACTTCATGTCATTGTCAAATAAAAGCCTTTGACACTTATGAAATGCTTGTAATTATACTTCAGTATTCCATAGTAACATCTGACAAAAATATCTAAAGACACTGAAGCAGCAAACTTTGTGGAAATTAATATTTGTGTCATTCTCAAAACTTTTGGCCATGACTGTATATAGTGTATGTCTGTACTAGTATGAAAATGTTGGTAATTATATGAAATGCAATATATTTCTGAATGATTACCCTGTGTATCCTATAAATCGATTCATAAAGAAATAAGGCAGAGATTGGGAGAGGGATCTGAAAAAGTTGAAGACTTTAAGTATCCCTTTGAGAACAGTCAAGAATTAAGCAGTGGATGGTCTATCATCCTAGACACAGTAGATCAGGCCAGCATCACTGAGGTGCATGGCTCATCACCCAGTGGCCAAAACCTTCCATTTAGTTTGCAACCGAGTAGTGAAGTAATAAAGAAGTGCCTGATGCAGCAAAGAACTGGCAAACCTATAGGCCTATCTAACCAGCTTTAGCCAGACAGAGGAAAACCAACCACTGTCGAGAAGATTACCTTTGACCTTGCTGGATGAATACACAAGCAAATGCCCGAAGCTACACTAATGCTAGAACTTCAAAAATTATTTCAAAAAGTATATATTACAGTTTTTATCTTGGGAATAGACTGTTCTCTCTACTATCGCATGGCAAGCGGTACATATGCACCAAGTCTGGAACCAACAGAACCCTGAACAGCTTCTACCCCCAAGCCATAAAACTACTAAATAGTTAACCAATAGCTATCAGGACTATCTGCATTTATCCTTTATGCAACTCTTTTGACTCATCACATACGCTGCTGTTACTTTTTTATTATCTATCCTGTTGCCTAGTCACGTTATTCCTACCAATATGTACAAATCTACCCCAATTACCTTATACACTTTCACATCGACTCGGTACTGATACCCTGTGTAAATAGCAGTGGTGGAAAAAGTACCCAATTGTCATACTTGAGTAGAAGTACAGATACCTTAATAGAAAATGACTCAAGTAAAAGTCACCCATTAAAATCCTACTTGAGTAAAAGTAAAAAAGTATTTGGTTTGAAATATACTTAAGTACCAAAAGTAAAAGTATATTTCATAATTATGTCTGAGTGTTGAAGTGTGGCCCTGGCTATCCGTAAATTTAAAAATCACGAAAATTGTGCATTCTGGTTTACAAACAATAAAGCATTTGTGTTTAGTTAGTCCGCCAGATCAGATGCAGTAGGGATGACCAGGGATTTTCACTTTAAGTGCGTTAATTCAACCATTTTCCTGTCCTGCTAAGCATTCAAAATGTATCGAGTACTTTTGGGTGTCAGGGAAAATGTATGGAGTAAAAAGTAAAAAGTACATTGTTTTCTTCAGGAATGTCATGAAGTACAAGTAAAAGTCGTCAAAAATATCAATAGTAAAGTACAGATACCCCCAAAAAAGACTTAAGTAGTACTTTAAAGTATTTTTACTTAAGCACTTTACACCACTGGTATATAGCCAAGTTATCGTTACTCGTGTATTTATTCCCCATGTTATTATTATTTAATTATTTCTCTATTTTCTCTCTGTATTGTTGGGAAAGGCCCGTAAGTAAGCATTTCACTGTTAGTCTATGCCTGTTGTTTACGAAACATTTGACAAATGACATTTGATTTTAACCCATTTGGCAGGGTCACCTATCAATATTTGAAGACCCATGTTTCTGCTGGTCATTCCAAAATAGTGTCTGCAGCTTCCTGACTTGTAATTTGGGCACTATTTACTTAAGGGAGGGGTGTGTTCTAGTGGAAATGTCTGATCTATGCATGAGTACTAGCCTGGGTGTAATTCTGTTTTGTCTTATTCATCATGACAACGACAGAGCAGAAAAAGACTGGCACTCTGGCTATGTGAGTACAGCTGCGAGACCCTACACGTAAGCCTGCTATAGCCTCCTCATTATGACCTGATCACAGGTAAGGGATACATTGATTTCTGTCTTTCTCACATTGTTTGATTGTTCCAGTAGCCATGTGAATTAACCCACTGGGCACAGATATCAATTCAATGTCTATTCCACTTTGGTTCAAGGTAATTTCATTGAAATGACTTGGAAACAACATTGATTCAACCAGTGTATGCCCAGTGGGAAGATACTACACAGTACTCATCCTGGCAACACAAGAATATATAGCTGTATTCCTCATGATTCACATTATTCTGCACACAGAAAATACCCCCTTGTATGTTATACCAAGTGGCCCAAATTTGGCCATAACATATAGGTCATCATATGAGGTTGCAATTCAGAATAAAACATTTCCAATTTTTCAAGTAGTAATTGACCAATTATTGTCTGTCTGATAGCCTCTACATTTACAATGAAACTCATGGGTGTTTAATTGGATGTGGAGCTTTATCGTGGACAATGGCATCATTAGGCCTGGGCTTCCCGGGATACAGACCCAAATGTTTTTGATCCAGCCTGAAACCTTTTGATGGTCTAAGAATTGCACAATTTCAGGCTGTATGTCTGAAATTAGTTCCCATAACGGTGCATCACTTACACACTAAGTAGTATGCCATAGAGGAAAACTGAGCACAGCTTCGTGACTGTCATGGTTTCACCATTACTTTACTGAAAACCGTGTATCCCTAGCCCAAACCGTTCAAAAGATATGAACCATTTTACTGGAGCTATATTGGGTGGGTTCTTTCTGTCGCGAATTCACAGGAAGTAATTGATAAATAAACAATGTCCCGGGCCATTATAAAACTAGGCTACTCTCAAACCGCAAATTAGCTTACAGTGCATTCGGAAAGTATTCAGACCCCTTGACTTTTTCCATTGTTACAGTCTTATTCTAAAATAGATTAAATAAATGTTTTCCCTCATCAATCTACACACAATACCCCAAACCGAAAACAGGTTTTTAGAAATGGTAGAACATTTATTAAAAATGAAAAAAATATATATATACATATTTACATAAGTATTTAGACCCTTTGCTATGAGACTCGAAATTGAGCTCAGGTGCATCCTGTTTCCATTGATCATCCTTGAGACGTTTCTACAACTTGATTGGCGTCCACCTGTGGTAAATTAAATTGATTGGACATGATTTGGAAAGGCACACACCTGTCTATATAAAGTCCCACAGTTGACAGTGCATGTCAGAAAAAACCCAAGCCATGAGGTCGAAGGAATTGTCCGTAGAGCGCCGAGACAGGATTGTGTTGAGGCACAGCTCTGGGGGAGGGTTTCAAAAAATGTCTGCAGCATCATGGCTTGGTTTTTGCTCTGACATGCACTGTTAACTGTATTGTGTGCAGATTGAGGGATTAAAAAATAATTTTAGAATAAGGCTGTATCATAAAATGTGGAAAAAGTCAAGGGGTCTTGTATACTTTCTGAATGCACTGTGAGTATATATATATTTGTTGCTAGCACATTTTTACTCATTACAATTATATATATACAGTATCTATTTTTTCACTATTATTACAATTTATTTTATGCAGTGCTCCATCACTCTCCTTCTTGGTCAAATAGCCCTTACACAGCCTAGAGGTGTGTTGGGTCATTGTCCTATTGAAAAACAAATGATAGTCCCACTAAGCGCAAACCAGATGGGATAGCGTATTGCTGCAGAATGCTGTGGTAGACATGCTGGTTAAGTGTGCCTTGAATTCTAAATAAATCATCCGTTCACCTACTCGGCGTCTCACAAAGACATGGCGGTTGAACCAAAAATCTCAAATTTGGACTCATCAGACCAAAGGACAGATTTCCACTGGTCTAATGTCCATTGCTTGTGCTTCTTGGCCCAACCAAGTCTCTTCTTCTTATTGGTGTCCTTTAGTAGTGGTTTATTTGCAGCAATTTGACCATGAAGGCCTGATTCACTCTCCTCTGAACAGTTGATTTTGAGATGTGTCTGTTACTTGAACTCTGTGAAGCATTTATTTGGGCTGCAATTTCTGAGGCTGGTAACTCTAATGAACTTATCCTCTGCAACAGAGGTAACTCTGGGTCTTCCTTTCCTGTGGCGGTCCTCATGAGAACCAGTTTCATCATAGCACTTGATGGTTTTTGCAACTGCACAAATTTTCCAGATTGACTGACCTTCATGTCCTAAAGTAATGATGGACTGTTGTTTCCCTTTGATTTTTTGAGCTGTTCTTGCCATAATATGGACTTGGTATTTTACCAATTAGGGCTATCTTCCGTATACCACCCCTACGTTGTCACAACACAACCGATTGGCTCAAACGCGTTCACTTTTAACAAGGCACACCTGTTAATTGAAATGCATTCCAGGTGACTACCTCATGACGCTGGTTGAGAGAATGCCTAGAATGTCAAAGCTGTCATCAAGGCAAAGGGTGGCTACTTTGAAGAATCTAAAATCTATGTTGATTTGTTGAACACTATTTTGGTTACTACATGATTCCATATGTGTTATTTCATAGTTTTGATGTCTTCACTATTAACAATTTTCTTTAGAAAATAGTAAAAATAAATAAAAACCCTTGAATAAGTAGGGGTGTACAAACTTTTGACTGGTACTGTATATAAAATAACTGTTTTAGATTATTAAATATTCCTACAATATTCATACTGATAATGATATACAATAATAATAATAAAACAAATGATAAATAATATTTTACTAAAATGCAGTGTCCTATAATCAGGCTTAGGTGACTACCTCCAGGCTCCTAGGTAACTATAGATTTTCAAAGCAGAAACAGAAATCTCGTGGATCAAATGGAAATGTCACTTATTGAACAATCATAAATGATTGCAATAGCTTTGAATGACGGTTAGGAGGCCTACATCTGTGGGCCAAGAAACATATATGCCTTAGAAATACTAATAGATTCACAAACACAATGGCATAAAATGTATTCGATGGCTGTGAATTGTCAACTGATACACTTGATTTCTATTTCACAAGCAATATTGTTGCATGTGGATCACTTCAAACTAAATTGGGAATAGGCTAATACAAAACAGATTAGAACACAGTGAAGCACATTGGACAGCCTGAGAAAATTAACTACAGGTTACCAAGTGTTGCAATCTAATAAACTAAATCATTTTGGAGTATTATACTATCATTCCCAAACCATGAAAGAAACAATGACTGTAATTTACAATACCATAGACAGACATAGTGACCTCAGAATGTCATTTCGTGTTGCAATCTAATAAACTAAATCATTTTGGAGTATTATACTATCATTCCAAAACCATGAAAGAAACAATGACAGTAATTTACAATACCATAGACAGACATAGTGACCTCGGAATGTCATTTCCTTCATGATCCACGAAGCAAAGGCTGTTTTCACGGGAATCTATTATGAGCAGCGCCTGCACCAACTGTGGATGTTTGTCTGATTTGGATTAACAACATGATTGAGCGCGCATCAGCAAAATGGACAAGTTACAGTTTCTGGAGAGCAAAATACAGTACAGCATGCAAAAAAGTAATCTGTTATTAAAAATATAGGTGTTTGATGCAGACTAAAATGTTATTCTGCGCATGATGACGCGCAAAAGTACGTATGTCTCCGCTTCACACGGCTAGCTAGCAGGAAGTATGTTGAATCCGTGGAGAAAAAAATGACCGAAGAACCAAAGTCGGTTGTTGATCTGAAAAAATAACAAGTCTCCTAAATGAGAACGCAAATGCTGCGTTTTTCAGGTTCGGCATCATTCGCTCGGGTGCAAAGAACGTCATTAAACGGGTAAGTCGAGTGCGTAAAACGTATAAAAAAATATGTTTTCCATCAATGGGCCAGAGTGTATTTGTCGAGATCTTTGTTGGTTCTAGGCTAGCGCACGTTAGCCAGCCAGCTAACATTTGCGTGCCACGGTTATTTGGCTTGCTAAGGCATTAATTGAAATAATATGTTCTGTGCAGATAAGGGAATATACATACATTTGTGCAGAATGTGCATCTTATATTTATTTGAGCTTGCAAAATGTAGAGTTAACGACTTCCGTTTTCCTTTTATTTTTTTAGCATCGTGGGGGGTACTTAGCTAGGCGGCCGCGCTAGCTAGTTTGTCGGGTCGGTGCAGATTATTAAATTAGTTTGCCAGTTTAATTGTTCCTTAAGGTGAAGTAATGTCTCACATTTAGCTGCACTTGAATTAAAATAACATAATATGCATTTATATGATCCGAAATAATGTATATTCATAACTTGACCTAGCTAACAGGCTAATGTTTGCACAGCTAACTTAGCTAAAATGCGGCTAGCGTACTAGCTAGTTGCAAATAGGTTCTTAGAAAGCAATTTGATGGAAATGTAGTCGTTCTGTTTAGATTTGTGTGCAGCGAATTCACATTATATTTCAACATTTAATAACTCGTTGTTTCAGTTAACTATGCATTTATGAGCAAAATGTCATAGTTTATGCTTTCTCGGTCCTCCGGCCTTGATGTTGCCTAATTTGGGGAGTCGTCCGATGGAAAAGAGCACGGAATGTCTCGCGGATCGGCGGTAAAGATGCCCTGCTTTTGTCTTGAAAAATGTACGCTGTGTGAACTCAGTAGAAAAGACAAGCCAAGGTCATGGATCGCGTTAGAATCGCCGCCCACCACAAAACCAGATTATACTTCATAAAAATTATTTCGAATGACAGTTTCTTGGCCCTCCATAATATGAAAGAAAAACATTTTATTTGTTGAAATGTAGCTCCAGACCCAAGTCGTCGGAGCTCTCAACCAAAACAATGCACGTGTAAACATCGAGTCACACTGAAAGTAAATGTAAAAGATATTAGCAAAGGCAAACGGTGTATGTACAACTATTTGCGCGTTAAATGTAAAGATGGTTGTGATTTCACTGTTTAAAATAGTTTCTTCTGCTATCAAATTAGTTTCGCTTGTTTTCTAGGCTAACTAGTTACATAATTGTATTTGACAGTTCTTAGACATTGTAAGTATTTTTTTGTTTGCATTTAGTTGGGAATTAGTCAGTGGTCATTATTCCAAAGTTGTTTATGCTTCACCTCCCCATTTCTTACGTTTTAATAATTCTGCTACTTGCATCATTCACACCACGTTTGATAATGGCCAATCGAGCTGAAGTGGGAACATTCACATTACATTTTCCTCCCCAAAGAGAACAGAAACTCTGGCTTCTGTAGGCCAGAGATTTATATCAGGTCACTTTTTACACCATGGGCCCATTGTGATTTTTTTTGTTATCATTTGAATAGACATATGCCTTTATTCCAACCTGGACTCAGCTCAGCAATGAATGTGCTTCAAAGTGTAAAAAACAGATGACAGACAACCCAAACTGTAGACAAAGTGCTTTTTGTGATGTTAGACCCATCTGCTATTTCGCTACACAGATCTTGATTGACTTGATGAGCCTAGCACATCCAGATGGCCTGGCATCAGGGTACCTTCCCAGAGGTTATGGAGCTTTCACATGGGAGCTGTAAGACTAACCCATGCAGGGTATAAAGTGTATTCTGTTGAGGTGTTGAGGTCACTTGACTGCGGGAACAAATACTGGTAGGCCTATGTCAATAAGCCATTCTGGAATATGATGCCTTATTCAAATATAGGTTGGGGGGGGAATGATGAAAAGCTCTAGAATAGTGGATTGAGCCTATATTTGACTATTAGACTACTAGGCCTATGTTACTGACAATGACCAATGTTGCATTTGACCCATTTTTTTAAAATTAGAATTGTGTGTACAACTACAATATCAATCTTGCATTAGCTTATATTTTAGGCCAACATCTCAAATTTGGATGAATTATCACAGAACATAGTTTTTTCACAACGTGAAGTTATGAAATTAGGCATTCAACAAACCTTTGTATTGTCTTTTGCGCTGTAAATGTGCAAACTATAGGTGTGGTTCCCAAGATCCTTCAGGAAGAACTTGGCACACGACACATTGGTCAGCCTGGCGGAAGCGAACACAAGCTGCAAACGTGCCACGTCCAATAAAACAAAAGCCATGTCTAAAAGTTCTCAACACAAGTCTTTAGTTAGCACATATGCCTAAATACAATCAGTAAGACTTTGAATCCACACTGACTGCTGTCAGTAGATGATAAATCATATGTACAAATAAACTATAGACTAATTTGAACAAATGTCCTATTCATCAAACATTGGCAAAACATAAAGAAATGAATTCTATAAATGTAAGACAACGTATATTTTTAAAGTTTGTCGATACATATTCACAGTTGTAATGACTCCAAAGTAACCTTTATGGTGTCCAAAGAGGTTGTGAACTGATATCATGTTTTTTCACCCCACAATAAAGCACAAGTGTTGAATTTTAAAAGGGCAGTGCAGTTCCAAATTATATATTTTTTTACATCTCTATGTAGGTCAAAATAACACATTGAAATTGTGAAAATTATGTTAACGCCCCTTTTGTGTAAGAGCTGTTTTTAAAAATCCTGGAATTTCAGCCTGTTCAGGTGGGATGGAACTTTTGGCCCACAACATGATGTTACAATGTGATCTGAGTATAATAGACCAATGACAGTTCATCTGATGTGGATGGGCTCTGGACCAGCCTTTCAGGGCTGTGTAGGTAAAAATCTTCCAATTTGTGTCTGCCCTAACAGTGGGAGTTGTCGGAAAGGCAGGCGTGAGGGGGAAGATCAGGTGGGAACATTCTAGCCAATGAGAGGGCAGCTACGCATGTTCAAAACAAACAACTATATACAATTTCATTCACTTATCACTAAATTCGTAACAACCTAAACTTTATTAAACTTCTATTTGATCAAATAAGCTCCCCACTTGGTCTGCTTATTGCTGTGTTCTCATGTGGACAAATTGACAGGAGTGGAGCCTCGCTTCGCCTGTTCTTCTTACCAGGGGTAGGCAACTAGATTCAGCTGGAGGGTTTTTGGCGGAGCTGATTGTCGGGGGGCCGGATCATAATAATTTAAAATGCAAATTGACCAAAATTTAGCCCCTCAAAAATAATTAGTGCGACGATTTTTGGCCTGCGGGCCACCTGTTTTCGAACCCCTGACCTAGACATTTGTGGTGATCTGAGAGGATTGAACATGTGGAGGAAATATGTCAAAATTCCACCAAGTCTATCAGAGGGCAAGGTAAAGCTTTTACCATATTGCCTCTTAGATCTCCAAGTGTCTAGGGCAGAGATATAAAAGTTTTACACTACGAGGTCAGGACTACTGCTGGTTTTCTGTTCGACCTGATAATTAATTGCACCCACATGGTGTACCAGGTCTAAATCAGTCCCTGATTAGAGGGGAATAATTTTAAAAAGCAGCGATACTGGGTCTAGGGCACTCAAACTAAGCTCTGGACCTTCAAAGCCAGTTCCACCAATTTTTTTTCATTGTTCCCCTCTAATCAGGGACTGATTTTGACTTGGGACACCAGGTGTGTATAATAAATTAAGTATTAGCAGCCTCCAGACTAACTCTGTCCTAGGGCACTCGAGGGAAGTACGTTTTGGTTTTGCCCTACCACTACACAGCTGATTTAAAATGATCAAAGCTGGATGATTAGTTGATTATTTGAATCAGCTCTGTAGTGCTAGACCGAGTTTGGGAAACCATGTCGTATGGTCAGAGTTGAGTACCCCTGGTCTAGGAGATATGGGGCTAGGGGTTGGCCCAATCCCAAATTGAACCTTAAACCCTTCGCCCAATGCACTTCTGGAGACCTGAGAGGATTTGAATGGTATAAGCAATATGGTGAAACTTCCCCCTGGCCTATTAGAGGGCAAGGTAGCGCTATTGCGATGTTACTTAAAGTACACCTATCAGATCTCCACAGGTGTATAGGGGCCGATTTGGGATTGGGCCTTTGTTTCTGGACAGCGCCCAAATTTCAGGACCATTGAGCATGAAACACAGAGAATCAGACTGCCGATAGGTACTTATCACAGTGGGAAGGCCGTTCCTTCTCTTGCTAGAACAAAAGCGGTACCTGCTGCGTGCCGACCCGGTAGCGATGGACCTGCCGTTTCTACTTGTAGGATCGCAGTGCTCGTCAGTGGCCAACAACTTTACTACCTAACCAGAAACCGTGGATAGATGGCAACATTTGTGCAAAACTGAAAGCGCAAACCACTGCATTTAACCATGGCAAGGTGACTGGGAATATGGCAAAATAAAAGCTGAATAGTCATTCCCTCTGCAAGGCAATCAAACAGGCAAAACGTCAGTATAGAGACAAAGTGAGTCGTGATTCAACGGCTCAGATGTACTGTATGTGGCAGGGTCTATAGATAATCACAGACTACAAAAGGAAAACCAGCCACATCGCGGTCACGACGTCTTGCTTCCAGACAAGCTAAACATGTTCTTTGCTCGCTTTGAGGATAAAACGGTACCGCTACTAAGGACTGTGGGCTCTTCTTCTCCTTGGCCGACGTGAGTAAGACATTTAATATTTGTTAACCCTTGCAAGGCTGCCGGTCCAGACGGCATCTCTAACCGCGTCATCAGAGGATGCGCATACCAGCTGGCTGGTATGTTTACGGACATATTCAATCTCTCCCTGTCCCAATCTGCTGTACCCACATGCTTCAAGATGGCCACCATTCTTCCTGTACCCTAGAATACAAAGGTAACTGAACTAAATGACTATCGCCCCGTAGCATATCACCTCCACCTTACCTGTCACCCTAGACCCACTTCAATTTGCTTACCGCCCCAATAAGTCCACAGACGATGAAATCGCCTGCACACTGCCCTATCTCATCTGGACAAGAGGAATGAATACCTATTTAAGAATGCTGGTCATTGACTATAGCTCAGCATTCAACACCATATTACCCTCCAAGCTCATCAATAAGCTTGAGGCCCTGGGTCTCAACCATGCCCGGTGCAATAGGGTCCGGAACTTCTTGACGGGCCGCCCCCAGGTGGTGAAGGTAGGAAACAACACCTCCACTTCGCTGATCCTCAACACTGGGGCCCAACAAAGGTGTGTGCTCAGCCCCCTCCTGTACTCCCTCTTTACCCATGACTGCGTGGCCAAGCATGTCTCCAATTCAATCATCAACTTAGCAGACAAACAACAGTAGTAGGCTTGAGTACCAACAACGACGAGATAGCCTACAGGGAGGAGGTGAGGGCTCTGGGAGTGGTGCCAGGAAAATAACCTCTCACTCAACGTCAACAAAACAAAGGAGATGATCGTGGACTTCAGGAAACAGCAGAGGGAGCACCCCCTATCCACATCGACGAGATAGCACGGGAGAAGGTGGGACGTTAAGTTCCCCGGCGTACACATCACTGACATACTGAAATGGTCCACCCACACAGACCGTGTGGTGAAGGAGCAACAGTGCCTCTTCAACCTCAGGAGGCTGAAGAAATTTGTCTCGTCACCTTCAAACTTTTACAGATGCACAATTGAGAGCATCCTGTCGGGGCGTATCACCGCCTGGTATGGCAACTGCACCACGCACAACCTCGGGGCTCTCCAGAGGGTGGTGCGGTCTGCACGACGCATCACCGTGGGCAGACTACCTGCCCTCCAGGACAACTACAGCATGTCACTGGAAGGCCAAAATGATCATCAAGGACAACAACCACCAGAGCCACTGCCTGTTCACCCCGCTATCATCCAGAAGGTGAGGTCAGTACAGGTGCATCAAAGCTGGGACCGAGAGACTGAAAACAGCTTCTATCTCAAGGTCATCAGACTGTTAAATAGCCATCACTAACACAGAGAGGCTGCTGCCTATATACACAGACTTGAAATCATTGGCCACTTTAATAAATGAAACACTAGTCACTTTAATAATGTTTACATATCTTGCATTACTTATCTCATGTATACACTGTATTCTATACTATTCTACTGTATCTTAGTCTGTGCCGCTCTGACATTGCTCATCCATATATTTATATATTCTTAATTCCTTTACTTAGATTTGTGTGTATTGGGTATATGTTGTGAAATTGTTAGATATTACTCGTTAGATATTGCTGCACTGTTGGAACTAGAAGCACAAGTGTTTCGCTACACCCGCAATAACATCTGCTAAACACGTGTATGTGACCAATAAAATTTCACTTGGCTTTGAGCCAATCAGAGAGCACAAACGTGGGGAAACCAACAAGAGTGACAAAAATTGTATTTTCTCTACATCCACGGATAAGCCAGTCACACTTCATATGCAATTAGGCTATGGGATGGTAGCTAGCTAAGTGCACAGACGCAATGCACACAACACTAAATACTTCCTCCAAGCTAGCTAACCACTATAGTTAGTATTGATGTTCTAATTAAATCACAATGGAATAGTTTCCATGAAACAGCTTCCTGTGTTAGCTGCCGAGCTAATGCAGTGTCCTTAGCCAAATGTTTAGCACAACATAGCTAGCTATGTGCTGGCACTGGGATTATGTAGAGTGAATTGAATTGTTTCTTCATCATCTTGTTAGGTAGTTATCTAGTTGATACTGGCCATTCTACAAAATGGCAACATCAGCGCAGCTAGCTAGCTAGCTAGCTAGCTAATGTTGGAATCTAGACCATAAACTAAGCAAAACACACGGACATGCATTGCCAAACAACGCTACTGCCTTCTGGTTTGTACTATTTTAAGGCTTTGTGACTGATGACTTCAAGTTCTTTGCTCTGTGAACACAGAGATATACTGCCGACACTCTGTTCAGAAGTGCAAATTACTCTCGGCTGGCGTACGGTAAACAATCCTGTGTGTGTTCCTGCTCTTACATGTAGGTGTGCTTCATTTACCCTGCCCAGCACCCTTGATAGGTAGAGTTTCAATGTTGGAAACATTTTATTTGTCTGAATGACTGATGTGGCGGATTTTTAACCGGTTGGCTTTTGCCAGACCATTACTATTCCAATGAAAGTGTTCTTTGTCATATTTCTTGCGGTATAGAATAGATAACCTTTCCACATTGACAGTGCAAATGGCTAGACGTTCAGTATGTATAATCGTTTCTGGTTTGAGTCTCTTCTCTTCGAAATGATTCAATGCCTCCTTTGTTTTTCCTATTTCAACAGTGCTCTTCCAGTGCCTGCTCCGTGTCCAGATCCTTCCGGTGCTGCCCTGACGGGGTGGTATTGAATGGCTGAAAGAGAAGACTTTCTTCAGCTCTGGGAAGAAAATGGTTGACACCACAGAATCCAAGAGCTAAGACTCTATTTTACTCTTGTCTACTTTGTTTATTATCTTGAGACTTGAATACCCCTTAAATGTATACGCCTACTATGGCAATGCATGATATGAGCCGTGTCAAGGGTTTCCCCTGTAAAGAGTGTGATATGGTTTGCCCCAGTACCCCTAGTCTGTTAGAACACATGAAGGCTCATTACCAGCAAGAAGAGAATGGCAGGTTTGAGTGTGAGCAATGTGGCCGCATCTATAAGCATGCTGGCAGCCTGGCCAACCATAAGAAATCCCATGAAGTGGGTTCCTTTCAGTGCCCGGTCTGCACCAGAACCCTGCCCAATGCTGTGGCTCTGAAGAACCACCTCCGTATCCACACCCTATCCCCAAGCAGTGCCCAGGCAGAGGAAGACGGCGGTGACGAAGGCGCTGAAGACGGACATGATGAGAGGAACTATGGTCTTGCACAGGACCTGTCTGATGGCTTTGCCCGCAGTCACCTGAACAACAGTGGAATGGGTCATGGTGTGATGTCACATGACCCAGATGATCATAAGAAGTCACCTGTAACCGATGATGCCTGGGATCGTCCATTCAAATGCGATCAGTGTGATAGAACCTACCGCCACCATGGGAGCCTGGTTAATCACAAGAAATGTCATCAGGAAGGGGCGTTCAAGTGCACCGTCTGTTACAAGCAGTTCAACAACCTGGCTGCTCTCAATGGTCATGAGCGAACCCACTCAAAGTTTAAGACTCCTGGAGCATCGATGGTTAACAACATACACGATTCTGTGACTGATCAGCGTTCGTCTGCGCCCCAAACCGATGATGCAGCTAACTGCTTCTGCCACCTGTGCCAGGTAGCTTTGCCCAACAAGAGTGACTTCCAGGAGCACATCCTGTTGCATAATGCAGCCTCCTCTTCACTGGGTCTTTCCCGTAGTTTCCCTGGGATAATGGCGCACAATCTCAGCGCTGTCCGCTCCCCAGCATACACACCTGCCCTGGGTGACCCTCTGCCGCTTCCTCCTTTGCCAAATGATAAACGTGGCCCCTTTGACCCAATGCTTGGCCCTCCTGTCAATAACCCCATTTACACTTGTGCATACTGTGGGGCTGGGCATCCTGATCTGGAGAGCCTCAAAGTTCACTACCTGACCCATGACCCCCACCCAGGCTCCCATGGTCAGGATGGTATCCTGAACACTGATGGGATTGGCTCTAACTCTAACCCATCACCATCTGGAGAGAGAGTGCAATCTTCTTCTGATGATGGCGAACGTCGTTTCAAGTGTCAGGATTGTGGGAAAAGCTACCGCCATGCTGGAAGCCTGGTCAACCACAAGCGTTCCCACCAGACTGGCCTCTACCAGTGCACCATCTGCTGCAAGCAGTATCCGCACTTGGCAGCCTTGCATAGCCACCTCCGCAGCCATAAGGGAAGAACATCCAACCAATCGTCCCTCAACACTGAAGGCGACTGGCTCTCCTCTGAACCCCTGACACTTGACTCTCAGAATAGTTATGTGCAGGAGGGGAGCGGCGCAACCACCCCCATCTCCCTCCCCGGAAATCTTGGTGACGCTGCTCACTTTGTACCTGATGGTGGCCACAGCAGCGGTTTGGATTCACTGGAGTTCCATGATCGATTTGATGGCTCCCTTGCCCAGAGCAACTCTGGGCACTCCCCTCTTCCCCAGAACCACCGCCAGGCTGATAGACACATGTGCACTGACTGTGGAGAGATGTACGGGGACATATCTGGCATCAAGTCTCACATGTGCCCCCAACGGCGACAGAACCAGGGGATGTCCAATGGATTCATGGGAAACATGAGTGGCTACAACAGTCCTGGAGGCGCTGCTCTCCCTTCAGGTGGAGGAAATGTGAAAGAGAGCAATGGACAGCGCTCTCAGTATGGTTCTCAGTCCCATGCCCAAGGAGGGGGAAAAAGGATGAATAAAGAAGATGATGATGATGGTGAAGTGTACCAGTGCTCGGTGTGTGGAAACCATTATGCCAGCCTCAGAGCTCTGAGGAGTCATCTGCGCAGCCATGCTAACAATCCCACAGGGCCTGGGACTTCGGCACTTTCTCCTAACGGTGAGGCAGACTGGAGGATTATCTGCAGCACCTGTGGCCAGAGCTTCTCCAGAAAGCAAGATCTGTTAAACCACCAACTGATTCATGGGCCACAGAGGTCAGATGCAGCAGCGCAGAGCATGGGGGCCGATCCCACCACTACTAATGGCAAAATGGATGGTGATGGGAGGAATCACATTTGCGTTGACTGTGGCATGTTCTTTGCTGATCGCCATCACCTGATCACTCACCTGTGTCCTGGAAAGGGAAGAGGAGGAGTGCTGAGCAAAGAAGGGTTGAATGGCGCTAAAGGGATGACTGGCGGAGATGGAGTTAGTGGCGGCGGAGTTGGAGGACCTGGAGGCAGTCGTGACATGGGAGGACAGGACCGTAGACAACAGATGCCAGATTCGGAGGATCGACCCCACAAATGTGACCAGTGTGGAAGGGGCTACAGGCACCCTTGCTCCCTGCTCAACCACAAGAAATCTCACAAGACCGGAGTCTTCAGATGCCTTGTCTGCCAGAAGCGCTACTACAACCTGCTGGCCCTTAAGAACCACCAGAGGACCCACTTTGATTTAAAAAGGTAAGCTTTTGTTTGATGCTTTTCCCATTGAGACTTGTTTGTCTTTGTGGGCCTATTAATAACATAAGATCTGTTTGCATAGCTGAATTTGGTCCAAATTTCCAATTGACATCAATAGGACAGATTACACTAAAATCTGGATTGTACAGTATCTCTTCCATCGATTGGTCTTTATTTTCTCTGAAATAATGAGATGTGGTATTTTTCATTGTAATAATACTAGATATGAGTTGCTTATCGAGGGCCTCCGCATTGATATAAAAAAAATAGGCATTCGATTTGTTGAAGAAAACACACCGCTTTTCCCTCACTGTACAGCGGCACAGCTGAAAAACTAACAACATTGTCATTTTAATGTAAGAGTCTACTCTGTGCTACAGTCCAATCTGTAAAGCTAATTTAAAAACCAAACACCCCTTAAGCAACCCTGAGGAACCCAAGAAATGGCCAGGCCATGACGTTTTTGAATCAGTTCTAAACGTAAAATGTATTTCTGACTGGTGATTTCCCTTTATTGGCTTGCTACAGCAAGGCTGCCGCTGGCACAGGGAGAAGCGGTCCCCAAGTGGCACCCGATTCCGAAACGATGGCTTTACTTGAATGGTAATTAACCTTCCCCAAATGTGCTTTTATCATCATTACTAAATGTAGCTAGTGCCCATTCAGCCAGTAGGCTTGTCCACTCATGATGTTAGGAGCGAGTTGAGTGGCTGGCAGATCGCGGAATAGGGAAAAGGAGTGCTTACCAGTTCCTAACCCATCTTTAATTTGGTCCTCACTTTCTTTTGCAGGCACAAGTGTGAGGAGTGTGGGAAGGCCTTCAAGATCCAGAAGCAGCTGGAAAACCACCTTCGGCTACATGAAGAACACCGAGCAAAGGCTCACGCCCAGCTCGCAAAACTAGGCAATGGAAGGTATCAAGGAGGACCCTCTGGCATGCAGGCCATGAGAGGAGAATCGTCCAAATCCCAGAACCCTGGCATGGGGGAAGTCAAGTATGGACAACAACAACAAGGCTTCAAGCAACCCTACTCAGAGGCTGGCACTTCAAGGGCTCAGAATTTTGATCTACAAGAAGGGGGACGACGACCCTTCGCCTGTGACGAGTGCGGACGGAGCTATCGTCATGCAGGTAGCTTGGCCAATCACAAGAATCTTCACAAAATTGGCGAGTATCACTGCAATGTCTGCAACTCCACTTACCCGAACCGCCTGGCCATGAAAAACCATCTGCGTCTTCATTTTGCCCTCAAGAAGCACACTTGCCAGGAATGTGGCAAAGGATTCCGTACCCAAAAGCAGCTGACCACCCACCACTCTGCACAGCTCTGCAAGGGGGCTGCAGGAGCTGTTGCTCAAATGGATTACGAGTGTGATGGGTGCTGCGAGGGTTTCGCTACTGCAGACCAGCTGGCTGCACACGACTGCCCTGCTCAGCAGCTCCCTTCGTCCTCGGCCTCCCTCAACAGCTCAAGCCTCAGCATCGATGGGGCTGACCTTGTGCCAGATGAACGCCCCTACAGCTGTGACATCTGCAACTGCTCTTACAAACATGCCAGCAGCCTGCTGAACCACAAGCACACACACAAGACGGGCACCTTCACTTGCACCTACTGCGACAAGCCGTACTCCAACTACATGGCGCTGCGCAACCACATGCGCATCCACACGCAGAAGAAGAGGCACATCTGCCACCACTGTGGGAAAGCATTCCGGCTAGCCAGATTCCTCCGCAATCACCAGAAGGTCCATGAGGAGGGCCACACACGCTTTGGCTGCACCAGCTGCGGGAAGAGCTTCCAGGGGAGGTCAGGCCTGGCGAGGCACCGCTGCGGGGAGAACCAGGTAGGCAAGGAGGGCAGGAGGATGGCCACTGCAAGCACGACAGGGGGAGAAGAGTGCCGGTACACGTGAGTTTTCGTCTGTTGTTTGTGTTTCTTGAAGTGAAAATAGTGAAGATCATAGGTTTCTACATGTCTATTACAGGTATATGATCTCCAATCCGGCTTCCTTGGGACCATACGTGCACCGGAATTCGGATATTTCTGAAGTTTGGACAGATTGATTAGTGGAGACCAGATAAGTCACCCTGTTTGCTTTCAGTTAGATATACATTCGTTTCCTAGGCTACTATGAATCAGACTTGATTTGATTGTTCAGTTGGATGTTTTATTTTCTGCTTTTACAAAGAATACTGCCATTAATTGATATCAATTCAAACTAGCTGACATAGTATAATAAGTAAGATTTATGATTTGTGTGTTCCTTGTACTTGTTATGAATTGTAGTGCTCCTTTGTTTGTGCTTCCCTGTCTCTTTTTATAGGTACATTGTACATTTTAGGTTGTTGGTAGTGTAAACCTAGTTTAGTGGTTTTCTTTGTTTGACAAAGTCAAGGCACAAAAAGCTGGTTAAAATGGTAAAAGACCATAGAAGTGAAAAGGTTCTTGTATGTTGTTTTTTTTGCTGCTATTACAGTAAAGACTACATTGATAAAGAGCATAGGCCTATCCTTAGACCCACAGTAAGTATTTGGAGCTTGCTACACTGCACATGCTTTGTTGTAATTTAGTGATTTTATGGGGGTGGGGTAATCTGCACTAAGCCACCATATTTCACCACAGTTGCGGCCAATAAGAAAGTCGGAATCATTTCAATAACTTTGAAAGTGTGACGGAATTGTTGTATCCAAATGTGCAGTGCAGGGAGCCACACATACCTTCTAAGACTCAATCAAGTAATTGAAAACTAATTTAATGCTTTGTTTCCACCAAAAGGTGTCCCCCTTTTACTATGTGTATAAATTGACTATTTCTTCTTGCAGGACATGGTAAACCACTTATAGTCATCTCCAAAGCTTTAAGCCGGATTCCAGATCATATACCTGTACAAATTATTTTGAGATATATAAGTTTTATCTAATGGAAAAGTGGTAACCAGCCAATTAGTTTTGTTAGATTAGTAAAAAATGGACCGCAAGCAGTTACTAATTTCTTCTTCTTCTCTTCTGTCTCTCCACAGATGTGACCAGTGTGGCCGCTCCTACGCCCATGCCAGCTCCCTCCTCAACCACAAAAACACCCACACCGTCGGCATTTACCACTGTGCTGTGTGCCTCAAGACCTATTCCAACCTCCTGGCCCTCAAGAACCACCGGCGCATCCATTCAGAGATACGGCGTCACCGCTGCCCAGAATGTGGCAAGGCTTTCCGTGTCTCCTCCCAGCTCAACAGCCACCGTCGCGTCCACCTAAAGGAGAGGGAGCTAACTTGTGGCCCCTGCCAGCGCAGCTTCCCCAGCCAGGCCAGCTTCCGGCTCCACCAGGAGATCTCCCACGGCCAAGCCCCCAGGCCCCCCCAGCAGAAACAGGCCAGGGCTGGGGGAGCCTCTGGGGGCACATCCGGGGGCGGGAGCTCAGGCCTTAACTGGGACTCTGGCCTGGATCTCACGCTGTTGCAGGCCCAAGGACTGGTCCCCAATGGACTACCCAAAATGAACTCCCTGTCCTTCCAAGGCCCCAGTGGCAGCAGGAGCCGTGGGGCGACGGGGACCAAGTCGCACGTCTGCAACCAGTGCGGCCGCTGCTACCTCCACGCCAGCTCCCTCCTCAACCACAAAAACAGTCACAAAACAGGCGCCTACTTCTGTAACTCCTGTCAGAAGGAGTTTCCCAACCTGATGTCCCTCAAGAACCACCGGCGCATTCACACTGAGCCCAAACGTTTCCAGTGCCCTGACTGCGGAAAGTCCTTCCGTGTGTCCACCCAGCTCATCTGCCATAGGCGCATCCACACAAAGGAAAAGCCCTTTTCCTGCCAGCAATGCGACAAGCGCTTCTCCAGCAAGTCCAACCTGCGCCACCACCAGAAGGTGCACTGGAGCAGCTCAGCGCCCCCCACCATGGCCATGGGCGCTGCCAGCTTCTTGGGTATGCCCTCAGGCCCATTTCTATAAGTATGGGAGGGGGTGGGGGTGCTAGTGTGAGATGCATTGAAATGCCAAGGTTTTAGAGGTGCCAAAACTTTTAGTCCCCTTCCTTCTCATTCACCACCATCTCCCTCTTGTTGTAGAGTGTGAGGTTTATATCTGTAGATTTTCAGAGCAGATTATGTGTTTTAGAGACACAGGCCCTGCATGCAACCTGAGACAAGGGAGGGGGGAGGGGGAGAGGACTGACTTGGCATGGACGACATCTACACTGGTTAAGACAGTCTGGTTGCAAAAGCTTCCCCCATCCGCTTCATCCCAACCAGCATGCCTACTCTTGCTTGCATTCACTCGATGGCCTTTGCTAGGGGACAAGAACCCATTCGCCTGTAATGGTACACAAGGATTACTGCTCACTCAGTGTAGGATGTGTGCTAGACTTCTCTGTTCAGCCCTTTAGAAACCTTAATGATATACTGTTGTCATAGCCCCTGTTGCATGCTACACGGTAGATGATGGTAGATTTCTCGGTGTTTTATTGACAGTTAAGCCCCAGTGTCAAAGAAGTTACAGCAAACCTGGCACAATAGGAAGAACATCCTTATGCCATGCCAAGAGTGTGGCGTGAAGCTCACCAAGTCAACCACATTGATGAATTTGACCAATGTTAAGTTTTTTTTTGTGGCATCTTTGCAGTTTGAATGCATTGCACATCATGACATCCCATTCCATATCTGTTGATTTTGGATAAAGCCTTTGCATGCGGCCTTTGTCATGTTCTACAAAACATCTTAACCAGTAAGAACATTTTATTTTCGAACAGTATCTCTGAAGTGAGCAATATGTTGGAACAAAGAGTTGCGATGTACTTTGGCATTGTAAAAATGTCGTTTTTAACGGTGAATATAGTGGTTGGAGATGTCACATTTCTGTAATATAGAACTGACCTGAGGGTGTATTGCTCTCTTGTGAGGTTCTAATCGTTTTCTAACTTGTGTGTTTCTTGCAGCACGAAGATGAGCTTCAAACTTTATTATTCTGCAGATGACAGCAATGCTCTTTATCGGTTGCTTCTTTCTGGCATCACATTTGTGTATTCCTCCTAATATAAAAAATAAATAAATTGTTTCTGGGCACCCATATTTTAAACACTGCGCCTAACTAGTTAAGATGTATAGACAATAAGTTGTGGTAAAAAAAAAAAAAAAAAAAAGTAAAGAAAATGTATATTGTTAGGCCCATGCCGGCATTTGGTTTTATCCTGTATCGTAATCGTACTTCTGACTGCATTATTTACAGTTTGACTTTTATAAAACAGATTATTGTAGAATGCATTTATTTATATTAACACTTGTAATGGAAAACGCTAGTTGTAGGATCTCTGTTTAGGAGCTGTGTTGTAACCACCCCCTTTCCTTACACTTACCCCAGACCATTCATCCTGTATGTATAATTGACATGGAGTCAAGTATGAAGGACTCCCAAAGAACACTTGTTACAGTACTCCTCCTCCATGTTGTCTCAATTTGTTATGGTTTAAAAAAAAAAAAAAAAACGTCCCTTGTACAATAAACAGTTGTATAATGTGTGTTTTTGATTGCAGTACAAAGATTAAGGAATTATTTCTGGAGTGATGTTGTGACTGTCTCCCCTCAAGTCAGACTGGACTTCCTTCTGTTTCACAAAAAGCTCACACTCAAAGGGATGACTTTGTGAATTGTTTGTGCGTGCAGTCCTCATTCTCTTTAAGATTTTGTTACACCTTATCGTAACCCTTGTATTTATTAGTATTTCTTTTATTTAATTGCGTTTTGACTATTCAAAGCTCTGTGAACACCTTTTACTGGGAGCTCTGGTGCTAGTAAGTGAAATATATATAGTGACAGTGAAGTGATTTTAAGAGCAATGTGATAACTAGACAACTAACTATTTTAATTGAACTCTTCCGTATTCTCCAGAATTGGTTAAAAGTGGACACTTCCAACCATCGTTACGGTTAGATTAGAAAGGATTGGTTTGAACAACTATAATGAATCATTTTCAGTTCTAACTTTTTGTTTCATACATGTATGTAATGCCTACTATACACTTTTATAAACTATGTTTTGATAATTCATTTCTTAACAAAACCTGTCCATATTATAACCCCCTAAAAAATTTTTTTTTTACCTTTATTTAACTAGGCAAGTCAGTTAAGAACAAATTCTTATTTTCAATGACGGCCTAGGAACAGTGGGTTAACTGCCTGTTCAGGGGCAGAACGACAGATTTGTATCTTGTCAGCTCGGGGATTTGAACTTGCAACCTTTCGGTTACTAGTCCAACGCTCTAACCACTAGGCTACCCTGCCGCCCCAATTATAACCCCCTAATGCTGAGTACTGAAAATAAATAGCTGGAAAACAAGTGACGAACATTGTGGTGAATCAATTGTCCTTTAACTCCACGCTTTTTAATGTACTTTTGAAAGTGTTAAGTGTTTTAATGATCAACATGTTTTCACACAGGCAATTTTTAACCTGTGAAGGTGAAATCAACCTGGGTTAACTCAATCTTGTTGAAGACTTGGCTTGAACATTTTCGCTAACCCTAACCCTAGGCTGTGTACACAGACAGCCCATTGCTGATATTTCTTTCCACTAAATGTTATTTTGACTAATCACATCAGATCTTTTCACATCAGATCTTATTCAGAGCTGATCTAATTAAACTGGCAATTTAGTGGAGAAAAAGATTGGCATAAGGCTCCCTGTATAAACACAGCCCTAGAGGATTTGACCTCTGTTATTTTCAGTCATTTACTCATGTTAGTCCAAACAATTTCAAAAATGGATACTAATGCATCTATATGTAATCTCTAAGGTACAATCTTTGAATGCATTCCATTATCTTGATGCTAGGATATTTTTGTTTTATGCAGCACATAATCACAATAATATTGAGTTTACGATGTGGTTGTTGAAAATATACCTTTTATTTTTATAACCAACCAAATGGGTTTGGAGTTCTTATATCATTGGAAGAAGAATATCCTCAAACTCCTTTAGTTTTTTCACTTAGCTGATGTTTAGACCAACCTCAGTTTTCCACATTTCTTTTTTTTTTAAGTCAACCCAGTCAAGTTTGAGAGTGCATGTTTGCCGCTAGTTAGCTTAGCACGCTAACACCAGTGTCCATATGGAATCTGTGGAGCTGATGCCAACGTCTAGTAACCACAATGGCATTTCTATTATAATATGTTGTTCAAGAGTGTGGTCACTATACACGTTGGATGGAGTGTCTGCGTGGTGGTTAAGTGTGTTTTTGGATGTCCACTTTTGTTCAATTGCTTCCTATAAGCTCTTAGATTAGTATGCTAAACTAACAAGTGGCTGCTCAAAATAACGAAATAAAATATTTTTGTCTGGGTTGATTAAGAAACGCTCAAGTATTGGGAGAAACCAAAGGAAATAGTTTTTTGAGTATGTTGTCCTAAGGGTTGTAGAATCAACATTGCAATATTGCTGTATCCCAATTTTTGTGTATTTATCACCATGAATATGAAACTATCCCAGATATTGAAGATACAAATCTCTCATCCTTAATCTTTCACATGTAACTCTGACCTGTTCCATATTTGTTTTGTTTTCATGTACATTTCGTCTTTTATATATGCATGATAGTTTGTGCTTAATAAAGATCCATCCGTGTTGAATATAATTAACTGTAGCTATACATTTGTTCCCAAATTGAGACATCAGATTCTTCTACCAAATTCAAGGTACAGTTACAAAGCTATGTAAAGGACCAAATTAAATACTGGTAGCTAGTTGAAATGCATAATAAACCCATATACCTGCAGTGTACAGTGGGAGAGTGACATTTAAAACACATGTAGCCTCACCGTTTGACTCAAAGCTCAGTATGCCATCAGTGGAGGGAAGGCCAATTTGATTTGCCCAATGGTTTGATTGACATATTGAAAAGGCTCAGGTGAATTGCCCGAAAAACAATTTATTGTTAAAGGTGCCAACTTTAACATTTCAGTAATATTTTTGACTCCCTCTCTGATTTTGAAGAATATGACATAAGTCCAAAATATTATTTTGTAGACACAATATTGCTGGGCTTTCAACTTCTGAAAACTAGAACCAATATGGAATCGAGAAGACGCTGCATTTTGTATAAACTGAGGGTAGCCATGACGTGCCACTCTGACAGTTTGTTTTTGTCTCAATTAATATTATTCATTTATTACTACCGATATATCAAGATCTATGTGCAAGTGGAAATGTTACGGAATGCACCTTTTAATTGTTGAAGAATTATTGATGAAGCTGTTTCTCATGCAGCTTTCACATGCTATTGGAGTTATCAGAAGCTTTTAGTTCCCAGTGGGAAATTTCACTTGAACCACTGTCCAAGTCGAAATTACAAGTACAGAGACATATTTGTTACCCAAGTTGTGACGGTTCACTACTGACCTTTTACCTTTGACAACAAATCTGTTTTTGATAATTACAACCTTATCAATATGTATAGTGTAGCTAGTCTGACCATATTGTTGATGTTAAGCAAGCTAGCTTACTTCATTAAGAATTGTTCCAACTTCTAAAGCACTTGAACACAACCATGTCGGGCTTATGACTTCCCAGTTTCCCCATTTTCCACGAGCATGTGAAGCCAGCATTAATGTGTATACAAACAAAATATCAGAATTATGGCATGACACAATTCCTACATTTTACATTTTCAGGTCATCCACCAATTGGCGCAGGGAGACCACCCAAGTCGCATGTCTGCGACCAGTGCGGCCGTGGTTACCGCCATGCCGGATCCCTCCAGAACCACAAGAACGTCCACAAGACAGGTGCCTATTTCTGCACCTCCTGTCAAAAGGAGTTTCACAATCTGAACGCCCTCAAGAACCACCGGCGCATCCATACGGAGACCAAACGCTACGAGTGCCCGGAGTGCGGAAAGTCCTTCCGTGTGTCCACCCAGCTCATAATCCACCGGCGCATCCACACCAAGGAGAAACCCTTCTCCTGCCAGCAGTGCGACAAGCGCTTCTCCAGCAAGTCCAACCTGCGTCACCACATGAAGTGGCATTGGGGCAGCTCATCGCGACCTGTGCGCACCAATGTGTCTGTGGCTGCTACCAGTGCCACCCTCTTGGCTCTGCCTCAGACCCATATCTATACAAAGTATGGGTGGGGGTGGGGAAAGGGGAAGCATTGAAATGCCAAGGTTCTGGAGGTGACAAAACTCTTCTTCACTCTCCTTCTCATTCACCACCATCCCACCTTTGTTATAGACTGTGATTTTCATAGAGCAGGTTATGTGGTTTAGACGCGCAAGGCCCTGCATGCGACCCCAGACAAGGGGAAAAAGTGGACTTGACATGGACACTACACTGGTTAGGATACAGGTTGCAAAATCTTCACCCATCTAATCAGTTAGCTGTGCTTAATGCATTCACTCGATGGCCTTTGCTAGTGTACATCAACCCTTCCGCCTGCAATGGTACACCAGGATTACTGGTAAAAAAAAAAAAGAGTCAATATTGAGGTTTTGGGATTGTTCCTACACATCATAACATCCCGTCTGTTAATCTTCAGTGAAGCCTTTGCTTGCGGCTTTTGTTGTCATACAGTATAAAAGACATTGAAGAGTAACTCATGGATTTGAAACATATGCGCAATATGTTGGATTAAAGAGTTGAGATGTACTTTGACATTTGACATTGTAAAGATTGAGTGTTAACGGTGAATGTAGTAATATAGAACTGACCTGTAATATAGAACTGACCTGAGGGTGTATTGCTCTCTTGCGAGGTTATAATCGTTTTCTAACTTGTGTGTTTCTGGCAGCACGAAGATGAGCTTCAAACTTTATTATTCTGCAGATGACGACAATGCTCTTAATGGGTTGCTACTGTCTGACATAACATTTCTGTATTCCTCCCATTATTTCAAAATGTCTCTTGGCCCCAATATTTTAAACACTGCGCCTAGCCAGCAAGTGCGTATAGATGATTAAAAAAACATGGATAAAAATAAAGAAATGTATATTGTTAGGCCGGTACCTGCATTTGGTTTTAACATGTATCATAATTATACATCTGACTGTATTATTAACAGTATGGCTTTTATAAATCATTATAGTATGCTTTAGGATTTCTCAGTTTAGGAGATGTGTTGTAACCACCCCTTGTCCTTATGTAACAGTATAACTTTAGACCGTCTAAAGTTATACTGTTACACTTACACTTACCCCAGACCATTCATCATGTACAGTTGAAGTCGGAAGTTTACATACACTTAGGTTGGAGTCATTAAAACTCGTTTTTCAACCACTCCACAAATGTCTTGTTAACAAACTATAGTTTTGGCAAGTCGCTTAGGACATCTACTTTGTGCATGACACAAGTCATTTTTCAGACAGATTATTTCACTTATAATTCACTGTATCACAATTCCAGTGGGTCAGAAGTTTACATACACTAAGGTGACTGTGCCTTTAGACAGCTTGGAAAATTCCAGAAAATGATGTCATGGCTTTAGAAGCTTCTGATAGTTGAAATCATTTGAGTCAATTGGAGGTGTACCTGTGGATGTATTTCAAGGCCTACCTTTCAAGGCCTACCAAACTCAGTGCCTCTTTGCTTGACATCATGGGAAAATCAAAAGATATCAGCCAAGACCTCTGAAAAAAAATTATATACCTCCACAAGTCTGGTTCATCCTTGGGAGCAATTTCCAAATGCCTGAAAGTACCACGTTCATCTGTACAAACAATAGTATGCAAGTATAAACACCATGGGACCACACAGCCGTCATACTGCTCAGGAAGGCGACGCGTTCTGTCTCCTAGAGATGAACGTACTTTGGTGCAAAAAGTGCAAATCAATCCCAGAACAACAGCAAAGGACCTTGTGAAGATGCTGGAGGAAACAGGTACAAAAGTATCTATATCCACAGTAAAAACGAGCCCTATATCAACATAACCTGAAAGGTCGCTCAGCAAGGAAGAAGCCATTGCTCCAAACCCGCCATAAATAATCCAGACTATGGTTTGCAACTGGGACAAAGGTCGTACTTATTGGAGAAATGTCCTCTGGTCTGATGAAACAAAAATAGAACTGTTTGGTCATAATGACCATCATTATGTTTGGAGGAAAAAGGGGGGACGCTTGCAAACCGAAGAACACCATCCCAACCGTGAAGAACGGGGGTGGCAGCATCATGTTGTGGGGGTGCTTCACAAAATAGATGGCATCATAAGGGAGGAAAATTATGTGGATATATTGAAGCAACATCTCAAGACATCAGTCAGGAAGTTAAAGCTTAGTCGCGAATGGGTCTTCCAAATGGACAATCACCCCAAGCATACTTCCAAAGATGTGGCAAAATGGCTTAAGGACAACAAAGTCAAGGTATTGGAGTGGCCATCACAAAGCACTGACCTTAATCCTATAGAACATTTGTGGGTAGAACTGGAAAAGCGTGTGCGAGCAAGGATGCCTTCAAACCTTACTCAGTTACACCAGCTCTGTCAGGAGGAATGGGCCAACATTCACCCAACTTATTGTGGGAAGCTTGTGGAAGGCTACCCGAAACGTTTGACCCGATTTAAACAATTGAAAGGCAATGCTACCAAATACTAATTGAGTGTATGTAAACTTCTGACCCACTGGGAATGTGATGAAAGAAATAAAAGCTGAAATAAATCATTCTCTCTACTATTATTCTGACATTTCACATTCCTAAAATAAAGTGGTCATCCTAACTGACCTAGAACAGGGAATTTTTACTAGGATTAAATGTCAGGAATTGTGAAAAACTGAGTTTAAATGTATTTGGCTAAGGTGCATGTAAACTTACGACTTCAACTGTATGTATAATTGACATGGATTCAAGGATGAAGGACTCTTTGACACTTTAAATTGACTGTACTTCCTTAAGTTTCCCTTGTACAATAAACAGGGAGCTGCCATGTGTGTTTTGATTGCAGTATGAAGTTTAAGGAAGATTAAGGATTATTGCTGACATGTTTGCCTTTTGTGTCTGTCTTCCTTCAACTCAGACTGGACACTTCTGTTTCACACACACACACAAAAAAAAACACTTACAAACGGATAACTTTGTAAAAGTTTAGTGCATTTATTATGTTAAGTTTGTTACTCTTGTATTGTAACCTTTGTATTCATTCATTAGCTTGTATTTCCATATACAATTGTGTTATATTCAACTATTCAAAGCTCTGCGTGAACGTATTTTACTGGGAGTACTGCTAGTAAGTGAAATATAAAGTCACTGAATTGATTTAGGAGTAATGTGATAAAACTAGACCAGAGAACAACTGTACATTTTAGTTATACCTGAAAAAAGTAGACAAAATGGACACTTGAACCTTCATTACAGCTAGTTTAGAAATAATTGCTTTGAACAAGTTTTAATTTCAAGTTCTCACTTTTTGTAGTATATATGTAATTCTTACTATACACTTTTAGAAACTATGTTTTGATTATACATTTCTTAACAAAACTTGTCCATATTATAACCCCTAATGCGGAGTACTGAAAATAAAAGCTGGAAAAATGTGTTGTGAATCACAATTGTCCTTCAGCTCCTCACACTTTGTATGTATTTAAGTTTTTAACAGTCACAATTTCTTTGAAGGTTGCTTCAATATTTCCAGGACTCCTATAGTATTTCATTCCTGTAATCATGAACTGTTAAAAGCAGGGTTAAAGTAGGCCTGTTTTGGGGGCTCTTTTCTATGACAGTGCATTCCCTTCAGTCAGAAAGGCCTGTCATAGAAAAAAGAACAAATATATTCACCATCATGATCACTAAGGCTTTGTTCATTTGTGCTCTCTCAGACAGTTTACCTGAGCGGTCTGCAGTTAATCTCACTTCCGTTTCCCAATGTCCATGCCCATTTGGAAAGATGAATGTGACCCAAGCCCCATGTACCATGGGAGAGCAGAGGAGTCTGGCATCAAGGCAAACCCCTCTGGGGCCAAGGACTGTGACTGTCCTGAGAGTCTGTGGAAGCCATTCATCACTGTCTGGGGCCTTGTGACCCTGGTGTTCTGTTGATGCAGTGAGGGGGGCACTACATATTCCCAAATGGCACCCTACTCCCTACAGTGCACTACTTTCGACAAGGGTCCATCCCACTGGGCACAGACATCAGTTCAACATCCAGTTTTGATTGACATTTGGTTGAGTTGTCAGCTAACGTGAATTCAATGATGTGGAAACAACATTGATTCAACCAGATTTTGCCCAGTGTGTAGGGAATAGGGTGCCATTTGGGATATAAACAGTCTGGATGTGCAGCCATGAGGGGGTAGTGGGGGAGTACAGCGTGTGGATGTGGAGGTAACAGACTATTGAATCCCTGCACAAAATGGAGGACTGTATTTATTTAGGTGTTTTTTCAGAAATGTTCAAATTGGTTGTTTGCGTTTTCCTTTGTTGATTGGTGGAGCTAGATTAGTATGGCTGACACAGATGGGAATGGTTTAGTTAATCAAAAACATGCCTTTTTATTTGCATTTCCTTTTATCTCCATCTTGAATTTCCTACTTCTCCAGATTCCCCATTCAGGTCATTTCATTGTGGTTTTGTGTCAGTCTTTCACCGAAACCTTGTGTAAAGTATTGTACGTTCAAATGTTAAAATATTACATTTACATTTAAGTCATTTAGCAGACGCTCTTATCCAGAGCGACTTACAAATTGGTGCATTCACCTTATGATATCCAGTGGAACAACCACTTTACAATAGTGCATCTAACTCTTTTAAGGGGGGGGGGTTAGAAGGATTACTTTATCCTATCCTAGGTATTCCTTAAAGAGGTGGGGTTTCAGGTGTCTCCGGAAGGTGGTGATTGACTCCGCTGACCTGGCGTCGTGAGGGAGTTTGTTCCACCATTGGGGAAAAAAAAAAAAAAAAAAATATGTGCTGTGTCATTTAACAGATGCCCATACTAACTAATTAGAATCAGCACATAGTAGAGGACAGATGAACAGCAGTGTACTGTACAAAACAATCATAAAACCTCAATGGTAAGTAGCCATAATGAGGTGATGGGGATAGAATTTGCACCAGGGTGAGTGATCAAAGTGGGGATGTCTTTAGCATGCCTTAATGATGAGGTCATAATGTGTAGACTGGACCATGAGTCATGGATTCCTAATGGTCCTTTTAGGAGGCTGGGAACCTGATGGACAGTGTGCTGGAGGAGCTAACCCACACAGCATGGCTGAGCAGCTGTTCAAAGCCCTTTGTTCAAAGGGTCTGAGCAGGAGTGCTGATATAGGATCAGTTTTGTCTATTGGATATTAATGAAAAATATATGGACAGGGCCGGATCATAGCTCCGCACTGCTGCTTCTTCTATATGGCCTAGTCCACCTTTAAAAACACACTGGGTCCTTTCAAGGAAAAACATTGACATAACACAATAATGATGGATTACATTTATATTGTTCGTTTCACGAGGTGTCAAAAATATGTTCAATTGTAAGGAGTGAACTCCATCACCTCGCGCACTACCAATTTGTAACACTTGACTTACCTGAGTGACGCACAGCAGCCATTTTTTTGTGTCCGAATGCTTGCCAAGTCTCGCATATCACAGTGGAGAGTTGTCTGAGATGTTGCTAACCCAGTGGAGGGCGATCAGGGTCTACAGAGATACTCACTGTGACTTCCTCCAAAAACCCAGTGAATAGGCCCCAGGGGCTTCAGACCCACTCGATGCTTCATGACAAGGTGTTGAAAGGATAACATGAGGATGCTTAACACAAAGTAATATCCTATATTCCTGGATCAAAATAACATGAAATAACATTACATTGCCATATGTTTGGTACATTATGATCTAAGAACATCATTTACAAACATTACAATTGAATCTGCGCCAGTGTGTACCATAGCGATGGAGACTGACAACAGTAATGAAGACCAACCACCGCGAGGGTACACTGAACAATCCTTTTCTTTATTCATTTTTTTGTTATCATTTCAATATGTCTGTCGGGTTAGTTTTTTTGATCGTTTTTATTTTAAATTAAAATTTGACACACTTATAAAAGACAGCATCTGCATAGAGTTGTCATCTTAAAGATCCATGGAGAAAAGGGAGAGAGAGAGCAAGAGGGGAGATAGCGAAGGGTGGGGGAGGGGAAATACTGGCACATCACACTAACTAAACAGAACAGCAAACAGCAGTACAAGAGCGGGAGAGAGAGGGACAGATAGTTTTTTACATTACGGTACGCACACATACACACACACAAAAAAAACGGGACACAAGTTGCATTTCCAGTCAAAGTTGCAGCAAACGATCCAACTGTCCTCTTTTTTTTCAGTCTCTCTCAGTATCATTTTCTTGTTTCGCTCGATCTCTCCCACCCTGACAACCCCCTCTGACTTTCACTGAACAAGATGGAGTTGTTCTCTTCTGCCTGTGTTGTTACACATTTCAAATCACTTCCACCAACTGTGTCTTTCGATCTGCAACCGAAACTGTTGTGCTCGATCGAGGTCTGGTATCATTTTGTCTCACTTCTGCATGTTAGAGAAAGCCCTTTTTCTTTTGTATTGCACATAAAAGTGGATCTCTATATTGTCACAGGCCAATCTTTGAGTAGTATCCACAACTTTCCCTTTGAGGATGATCAGACCTCCTTGGGTTGCTCTCACAATTGGGACACAATCCTCTCAATTTCCTAAGAAGGTGATTCGGTTGTTTGCATCTGACGCGCCAAGATATCAGTACACAAAGAGGACAAAACTCAACGCAGAGCCTAACTAATTTCAAAAATGGAACTTCTTCTTACAATTTTGACAATGGAAATAATTGTCTCTCCTATTTCTCTCCCATGAACATAGGAGAGTTGCAACACTTGCCAGACATTAAAGATCACACAAATGAGTGCTTACTGACTTTAAATGTCATGACCACTACTTAATGGTGAGTTCAATTAAGAGGACTTCTTTTTTCCACCACAGTATAGTTTCCACAGCGATGACAGACCCTGGACCCATGAGAAGAAGCCCAAAGCCAAGTGACAAGGTTGACGTTGTCATTATACAAGACAATACCAATCATAATGACAGGGCTGTTTTTGGCTGACTACCGGCTAATAATTGGAGACAAAGAGAGTGTTTGAGTTCATATTTGGCCTGGAAGCAGGAAACCCGAGACAACATGGCAACGTGTACGTTGCCACTCCCTTCTTACTACGGATGGAGGGAAGCACTATTCATCAGAGACGGATGCCTCTGAACGAAATCAAACTGGTGGGTTTTCGACTGATATGGTTGGTCACACAAACTTTCTTTTGTCCAAACACGCAGTAAAACTGAAAGAACATATATGTACAGACAGTCAGTCCAAAGAGGGGGGACAGTGGGTATAGGGCAGAGATCGAACCACTTCACAACTTTGACAGGAAAACGTTTCTCAGTAGTTGTATATATGGACATGCAAGTAATTTTTTCTCTCTTTGAAGTATTTACAATAATTACAAGACACAAAGATCCAGTTCAGTTTGACAAAATTGCGAGCATTCAATATTACTACTATTATTTTTGTTAGCATAACTCCTTTGTTTCTTTAAATCATTGCTATAATATAATCACTCACTTGTTTAGTTTAGCATTTGATCATTTTGCCATTCTTTCTCCCTCAGTTTGCACATGTCACTGCATTTTATTTTCATTATAATAATATAATTAATATCTATTCAGTTTTCTGTTAGCCATTCGGATAATGATCAACTTTCTGGAGTCACAATTTCGGGGCACCATTCCTACACCGCCAACCCCCCTCCCAATTAGAACACTGATACAAAGGAATACTGTTGTGAGATATGGTGAGTATGTTCCAGAATAGGACCATAAAGCAAAGAAAACAACAACTGGTTTAGTTGTGGCAAATAACAGTAGCACATTAGTAAGCCACAATAGAAAGTAGCATCCCTGAAGAGGGTTAAGTTGGCTGTTGAAATGATTTCATTCCAAGAACAACCTCTTCTGTGAAAGCAGTTTGAATATTGACATAACGGTGAGGATAAAGCCAGTGGCCATTGCATAGGGCCTTGGATTTCTTGTGGCTACAACAAGCAAATATGTATGGGTGCCCATATATAGCCAGCGAAACTCCAAATATGAACCATGATAATATAAAACAGATATTTCGTTTTGAAAGATCTAACTGGTTATATTTGCAGTTCAAGACCATATTCAAACCCTTTCCAGAAGGTGTTTCTTTCCATTGACTGCACTGACAAGGCTTTGTACGGACAGAAGCTAGATGGCAAGGTCATTACCGTCATTCATTCTCCACTCATTTACAGAATGCTTTCTCTATGCTCACTGCGTTTGGAGGTCATTCCGATGTACCGCACACCCGATACATCTTTTAATTTCAAAACAATACAGGAATAAAAACATAGAATACTTTGGTTCATCCAGGTCAGTGCCCTTATATTCACCAAAGTTGATCTGGGTACACTCCGTTCAGGTGTGTTGCCAGCACACAGAAAGCGAAGCAAGTGAACGTTGAAACGGGTGGTAAAAGAGGCCATAACAAAAAACATGTAGATATTGTGTGCATAAAGAAAGGTGTTTAGACTATACAGAAATAATAATAGTCACTGTTGTCTCCTTTGGACTCAAGTGTAAGAGGACTGCATGTACATCATATGATTATCCATCTCTTCTCACTACGACAACCATGAAGACGACAAACTACGAATGATTAAAGGACAATTTGTGAAGTCTATTCAACAAGTCATTTCAAACGTTTGAATCAATTAGCTGACAGATCAACATACAATGATTTGAAGGGGGGGGGGGGAATAATCTGGATGATAACTCTAGATTCCTGTTATTATATTATAAGCATTTTTTTTGTAAACTTGACTTTCTTTGTGCTCTTTGATCCGGTGACTGAGAACACGTGGGGCAAAATGCTTTGGTTTGAATTTGGTAACATATATAAATAGTGTATTTTTTTGTTGTTGTTCTGTTTTTAACATAAAACTGGAACTCAACAGCTACAACCCATGGACCTGCTAAACCCGAACAGCCCTTACGCCTAGTCGCGTGCTCAGAGTGTGATGCAACTGGTCTGCGTCGATCGCAGACGTGCACACACATACTGTACACAAACAAACGTTCATGCTCACACACAAACACACCATCATTTTTTTTGTTGTTGCCAAGGACGAGGGGCATGCACACAAGGCCTAGGAGCTCACAAGTTGCAGTCGCAGCTTAAAGACTCACGATTAACGTTTCCTCACAAAAGGACGCATACGCCACCATAGAAGCACACGAAGCAAAGTGGGATAGACGCCATGGGAGAGAAAGAGGGCTACAGGATAGAATGTATCAGAATTACTACTAGGGGTTCTGCCATGGCGGGGGAAAAAGGTACTCTGGAGGAAGGATGGGACGACGTTTTGCACCAAACAGTACCCAGAGGTTTACACACACTCGTACATACGTAGATCACCTCTCTGGACGTACCACTGTAAATATGGTGTCTCTGTAGACTCGCAATAAAACAGACACCAGCAGTGATATAACTCTAACCCCTCACCCCGTCCCCAGTGAGTAAATATAAATAATCGATCGATAAATTAAACCGTGAACGTGATAGACAGTGTTTTCTTAAAGAGTGTAAAGTGCGCACATGATCGAGAGCAGAAATCACCATGCAAACTCACAAAGCCGAAAGTTGCATGCCTTAAAGAATAAGGGCTCCCTAGCCATATTCCTTTTAAAAAACAACAACGACATCAATACAACCCCATTTTAACTGTACATGTAAGTGGTTGGACACATTAAATACACAGAAGCTTTAAAAATAACATGCTGGCCAGTGCTGGAATGACTTGAGGACTACAGTCAGATTCCCTCCTGGATCTGTGGGTGGAGATGTTGGTCGAATGAACCTACATTTCCCATTTGCCATTCCCATGCCCTCAATATCTCTTGCTGCAGAAAGACGTTCTTGCCATGGAAAGATACAAATTGGACTTCAGAGGCTCACCAAAGTAATATAAGCGCCTTTGAGTCATGGCGGGACTGAAAATATCACGTCTCATGTGGTGATCGAGATTGTACAGAACTCAAAAGTGGTTACCGGTATGCACGTAGAAAACAGTGACATGGGTTAGTCCTGAAGTTAAATCCTGTTTAAATAGAGGCAATTTTTTGTTGTTTCTCGCTCAATGTGTTCCAAGGTGTGAGTGCCAAACTCCCAATGTTATGTGGTTGTTCATGGAAAAAGTCAGCAGCGCAAACTCCCATTCTGTAAGGACAGCCCACTATCAAAGGCCACTGTTTCACACTCAGAACCAAAGAGCCTTTTGCATGGATATGTGAAATGACTTAACCTTTCATTGAAGGTTTCAGCTTCCTATTTATTGCAAGTATTGTCCTTATGATGATATGGCAGGCTTTAGCACAAAGCATCAGCTAACTACTACTTAGCACTTGAAAGGGACATGATTTGGTTGGCCGCTGAGCTGGAAGTGGAACATAACTTTAATGCAGTTACTATAGTTTAAAGTTTGGACAACAACAGAGACAGTTCAATGACAGTCAGTCAGGGATGACCATCATAGGGCCACTTGACTTAGAAATTCACCAAGAAACCGATGACTTAGAAAAGAACGTTCCTTGCTGATGACAATGACAGGGGAATGACCATGTAACTGTGAAGGGTGAATGGGTGTGTATCGATTTTGTAGCAGCCAATAGGTAAGATGCATTAGGTCTAACTCTGAAATATCCTATCCAATGTCCTGTGAGATTTGCATTAATAGACTATTCTGTGTCGGAAGGTTAATCTAACGTGATTCTCTGTGTTGGGGCACCCGTGAAGTAAAATCATCTGCCTTTGGTTTTACACTGAGCAGAGTCACTTTTGGCATTTGGAAATGTTGAATTTAGCTACATTTCCATAGCACTTAAAATCCAAGTTCAGAAAACTGAGAGCTGGCTCCTCCCTTTGAATATACAATATTAAGGACATATTCAACACAAAATTAGTATTTTAAGAAAACATTTGACAACATATTGTTTTTTCCTGACAATTATTACATATACAGTCAAAGGATCAATTACAAGAAAACACAGTTTCATATTGCGGTGGCTAGCATAGTCTGTTTGGGCACTTGAAATGAAGAAAAGTACAACTTATGACTTACATTTAAGTCATTTAGCAGACACTCTTATCCAGAGGGTAGTACAGGAGCAATTAGGGTTAAGTGCCTTGCTCAAGGGCACATAGACAGATTGTTCACCTAGTCAGCTCAGGTATTTGAACCAGCAACCGTTCAGTTACTGGCCCCACGCTCTTAACCGCTAGGCTACAACTTATATCCTATGAAGTTCCTACATATAGGAAGCTAACGTCAAAGGATAATTGGGTTACTCTTTAAATTGGCTATAATCAAATCAATACGCCAGCGATACAGTCGTTGCTTTTTCAACATCTTATTGATCGTAGAGTATATTCTACATTCTGATTAGGTCCATGTCCAATCTAGATCACAGGGGGTAAGGCCTTGTCATATGAACTACACTGGGACACTATTCCATGAAGGTGAACCCAAACAGTCAGAACACTTTAGTTCATCTAGTCGGGGCCAACACCGTCAACGCAAGCCAGGGAATTGGGACTTCGAGGGCAAGAGGCTCACGAGTCATGATTTTGATCCAGTCATTCCCGCAATTTGGATCTTAATCTGCGACATTACAGTGCTGGCTTCAACAGAGTCACTATGACATCCGTATCATGTTGCCGTGCATATTTCCTTGGCAAGGTAGAGTTGTCTCCTTCTTGATAAATGTAGCAGCAGTCATATCTGTTCTTAGCCTGAACTCAAATGGCATTAGTTTGTAGATTGTGCAATCATAGAGCACAGTATTCTCTCCTGACCTTGTCATTCTGAACTGGTAATAATTCAGCACCATCAATGGAATATTAGGAGGAAAACGCCCATCTTTATGAAATGGCACCCAAACAGCTCAAGCAGAGGGTTGAATAGGTTCCCTTAAAACGCAACATGACCTACCGATTGATAGATTATCAATACCTAATATGTTTTATGAATCGATTCTATAGTTGCGTGTTTTTTAAGATGATATCTTTGCTTAGTAAAAAATACAATTTCACAAGAGGGGCACACAAACTTGTTCCATTCAAAGTGCCCATTTGCTTATATGTTTTGTATCTTGGAAATAAAATAAAGCAAACGGCAAAATATAGCTAAAGGTCCATAAAGGAAATATGAGGCCAGACTATTTGTCACAGGACACGTCACACACTACACGACCACAGTAGAACTAACCGCTTCCAAAGCAAGACATGAGACTACACCAGGGCTCGCCAGCATTTCAAGTTTTGAGATTCCTTTGTTCAATTTTCATCTTTACTTTTTAATATGTTCCACATTTTTTGCAAAATCTGTAGAACAGGCATGACGGCTATAGGTCTCTCTTTCTGTCACCTCCCTCTCTTCCTTCCCCCTCTGGTGTATTTTTTCTCTGTCTGTTCACTTTTAACATCCTTGGGAAAACTCGAGCTGGTCGGCTTTCTTTGTCAAAACTGCATAGTTCGACCGTCGGTTTAAACCCGCCCACCCTCCCGTCTCACCTCTCTAATCTGTCTCTCTGAATTTGGTTTCTGCCGCAGACATGTCGAATTAGCTGAAGACCCGGAGACATTCCTCTCTCCATGCTCCTACTGTATGGATAAGAGCAGAGAAGGGCTTTGATGGAGCACCTGCAAACTGTCAGTTGTTTTTTAAAAAACCTGCTACTGCAGTGCCACGCCCTAAAGTACACGCCTCCATCTGTCTGTCAGCCAGGGCCTTTCATCTGCCGTTGTAACAGCTCCATGGGTGTAAGCTCTTGTCCCTATTGGCCGAAGTAAAGACATTGTTGCGAATGAATGCCTAGCTAGGAGATTTGATTAGCCTATTGGCAGGTTACTCAAGTTGACTACACTAATTTGACTGGCTGATTAACCTGATTGACAGGAATAACCAACCCATGAGAAGTCTGTAAAAGACCAAAACCAAAGTCAGTGTCTCCCAACGAAACGTGATTATTGTATCTATGAAATAAGCTACACCTATCATCCCAATTCCCTTCTACAGTTTTGTGCATTATGTTCTAAAATTCCAAGTAAACTACCTTTGCTGGAACGACACACAATTTAGCAGTCATTGGCACTGTCCTGGAGATCCCCCAAAAAAGAATGAAACGTTCCCCCAAAAATATTTTACGTCATATTTCTTTCCAGGTAGCTAACCCATGTGCTGTTTCTGATGTTCAATACATTTACATGTACATTGCAAATATTATGTTTATCTGTACCCTCTTTTTTGTATGTTATGTATTTAGTCAGTTATATTGTCGTATTTTTTTTTTTTGTCTTTGTTTTTTCAACCCCACCCAACCACTTTAAGAACGTTTTCCTTATCTGATATTGTATATGATATTTTTCTCTCTGTGTGTTTTTTTCTCTCTTGTGGCCGTCTTTTGTCGTCATTAAAAGCCCAGGTATCCGCCGATAGTGGACGCCAAGACAACTCCCAGAATAGTACAGCAGACGATGATCATGAGCTTCTTCTGCAAGGGGGGGGGGGGGGGGACAAGGCAGTGATGGTGTTAGCAAGACACAGGGAGGCTTGTGATTGTATACATGCTACGGGACAGTTTTACGGTAAGGGACAGTATCATTTATCTATACGACACATTAGTGTGTACATTGTGTCCAAAGCTATCACGCCTGTGGAGGTTGGTCGCTTGGTAATCACTGAGGTACTGTGTGAATGCCCAAGAGGAAATGCACTGTACATGAAGAGGTGGTGGATATTATTATTATTAGAGTGTGTGTGTGAGTGTGTGTGTGTGTGTGTGTGTGTACTCTTTAATAATATAGTATGAGGGGGTGGTGGGCATTAACCTTTTGTGGTGGGATTGACTGTGGAGGATGCTGTGCCTATTTTAGTATGTGTGCCTGTGTTTGTTTATACGATGTCATACGTATAGTATGTATATTAGAATGCACAGTATGTATACATCCTCATGTAGGTGGGGGATGTGGGTTGCAGCAAAGTAACAGTGATAAAACATGTGTATGCACAATATATGTGTTAGCCCTGCTCTACGGAGAGCCTGTGACTTACCTTGCGAGCCTGGCTCTGGTATTTGACAGCCTTCTTGGTGTCAGACACCGCCCGCTCCACAAAGTCCACGGAGTGCTCCACGTTGTACTCAATTCTGTCTATCATCTCTCCCTGTAAACAGCAAAAATCCCCGTCATCAAAATGGAAGCGGACTGAGGAGAATACCTTGTCTATTATCACTTAAAGTCAGCCTCAACCACATTGTATGCATATATTTCTGCCCCATATTTTATAAGGTTCATGTGTGGTATTGTATTTCTGGTCTTTCGAATCCAAACAAAGCTTCTAGCACAAATATAAGCTGTTTCTATTCATTTTTATTCCAGTTATAAAGTACTGTAAGTGATATTGATGAAGCCACTTAGCATCTAAATGTTGTCTTCCATCTAAAGGATGGATTTTTTATATTAACAACAGTATTGATACATAAATGAGATGAGCGTAGCTAAGAACCTACGCTTATTCATCACACACAATTGCATATTGTCCACGAGGAAAAGCCCTCAGAGAAAGAGAAGAATTGTCACTCAAAAGCGTTTCCCTCCCTATTGTACTGTGGATGAAATAATCCAACGCCCCCACTCACAAACGCTTTATAGTGCATGAGCTAAACTTAGAAACCATATTTCCCTGTTACCCAGAAGCAATTTCCTAATTTAGGTCGTCCTGATGAGATTCAAAGGCTCTTATTGGATGTCAACAGTAATTTCTTCACAGTGAGAATCGAAAATTGGCAACATAGTATTCTCATATTGTATCTCACATAATGTATAGAGATGCTATGTAATATGAATAAATGTTCTGTAAATATGAAAATATTTGATCATGTAACTTAATTAAGTTAAGTTTTGGGAATAAACTGTCGTATGTTACCAACACATTTAAGACAACAATTCTAGAATATCATCCAGTATTTAAGTGAGGTGTTTTGTCCTGCATTTTTAAGGTGCAAGTATTTGCTATACCATTTCAACTTAAGTGCAACCACAATGTACAGCCACAACCCTGAACATACTGCAAAAACCCGTCATTAATTAAGATCACTGAACCCTAGCAGCAGAGAGCCGGCTACACTGATGAAACCAGGATGTAAAAAGACTACAGCTGTAGCCTGAGCTTTTCTGAATGGCTACACAGCATTGCTCAATGGCGTGGAACTAGTTCGGGCAACAGTGTGTTTACTCACAGTCTCAATCTAAACATAGAATGATAACAGGATATTGCATGCAACATTTCTCCTGTCTCAAAGCACAATTACTCAAATATGCATATGAACCCACACGCCTGAGTCTAAATGTCATACGTTCATACGGTCAGCTCCAAATATCTGCCCTGTTCTCAGACAATTGTGTCAAACTGAATCACAGTTGGACAGATTTCATTATGGACGATGTAAGGCACAGTTCGAAGATACATAGAATCTACAATGTTTTCATTTTAACATCACAAAATGACTCCGATGCCATTGGTGCAGAATTAAACCACACCCTTGATATTGGCGTGAGTAGGCCCGATTGCAATCTATTCTGTGCTCAACATGAGGCTAATGGCATAAAACTGGGCTTTCATTAATTCATTCATCTTTAAAAAAACATTTCAAATAAAAACACAACTTTACCTGGCTCTCGACCAGCATGGCCATGTCTACAAACATGTCGTGCAGCTCACGAATGCTGTTCTCCAGCTTGATGATCTCGGTGTGTCGGGTCTCAATCTCATTCAGGGCCTGCTTGTCTATCTGAGAGTCCATCTTGATCTGAGGACCCAAAACAGAGGGTTGAGAAGGAGACCGAGGGTGAGGATAGAAGAGGATTTAATGTGTTCTTTTACCCCCTGTAATAAATCAACATTCTTCTTCTGTTAAAATTCATATCAGGACATAGTGGTAGTTTATTGAAAGCAAATGTGACAGATGTAGCGAGTTAGCTATAACTAGCCACACAGGTTATTAGCGTCTGTGGTCCCCATGCCTTCACTGTGGATATACGTCTGCCATGGGGAATGGCCAGGCTCAGGTGTTGTACTCACATCATCGGTGAAAATGGCAAGCTTGCCACTCTCCAGCATATCCTCCAGCTCCTCGTTGGTGGTTGTTCTCCCAGCTGCCGAGCACACACAGGCACACGCACGCACACACACGCAATGAAATATATTGCCAACAAATGATCATAATGCTTTGCCTGATGCACTTAAAGTTTAGTTATTCAAATCAACACATTCCCACCGTTTTAGTGCCAATTTGAGGCACAGCACAGATTCTGGCCAGTAATTAAAAAAGACCATGTATCTCTAACCAGATGTCTAGAATAATCTAGATCAATTTAAAGCTCTAAGGTATCCTAAAAATATTATTCAACATGAAATAATATGAAAGAAAATACAGCTTTTAAATTAAATGTGCGAGCTGAATTACAATGAAGTTAACCCTGTACTGTAAGGAAAGTCTTCTGTTTTTGCAAACTACATGACTGTACAACTTATCATTGGCTAATATGTGGTCATATGTGGCCATTCAACCCCCTTGTCTACTTAGTATCGTCTCAATAAACTTAAAATGCATCTACTCTGCTTAGTCTGTCCCAGTCTTTGAAAGAACCTGTGTCTGTGCATAATACTAGTTGATGTCTGGATCTCAGATGTCACTATGGCTGTGAGTTGTGTATGAAACGCTTGCCAGTGTCTGTATCTGTGTACTTCAGTATTATCTAATACTTCAGTATTAAAAGGATACTCACTGTCTGTGAATTACAGTCTGTCTCATATGAAGGTCAGTGGGGCTGCCTTGAAAATATCCTTACGTCTGCAAAACACATTTTTGTGTCTGCGCTGTTGGGTATCAGTGTATATTTAGTAAGAACTCTGGCTATTTCTTGTGTAAGATACTAACGTACCTCCTTCTCAGTCGGTGTAACCCTGTCTGCATGTGTGTGCATGGCATTAGTCTTGTTGATTTATTAGCAATCACAAAATCAATCAACCAATTGGATTGTATTTGTGCAGCCATTTTAACAAAGTAATTGACAAAGAACGCTAAACAAAGTCTGGGCCTAACCCACCCTAAAAGAGAGAATCTAGGTTGATAATGTCAATATCCTGTAATGTATGTGTACTGGATGGTTCTATGCTCTACGAACTGTACTGTACTTGTAAAGTATCGCCATACATAGATACTATATAGAGCAGGGTTCCCCAACTGGTGGCCCACGAACCGAATTTGGCCCGCGGGTGGAATCATTTGGCCCCCAATTTTTTTAATTTGGCCCCCCAATGATCCATGATATAGAGTATAGTATTGAATGTCAGTGGTGCATTAACTGTGCCCTATGATGGTGGTGGGCTACAGATACTCACTGATCTCCAGCTGTCTCTGGATACGGTCCTTGCAGCGGTCCCTGTATTTGGACTGCGTGGTGTTGTACTCGGTCATCACCTCTACAAACTTGCGTGACAGCGTCGAGTGCTAACAGGACAGACACAGGGAGATCAGATGGGGGGGGGGGGGGGGGGGGTTAGGGAGTGGCCACTGGAGCAAAGAAAATCACAAATAAGGTCGATCAACACCATCTGATAATGTGATGATGCCTAATTGGCCATTTGCAGTGCACATCAATCATAGCCTTGATGAAAATGGCAGAAACGCCTTCGTATGTATGCACACATGCACCTGAATTCAAATAGTGGCTGCTGCATTAGAGATTTTGCTGATGCTGCAAAGTCAATGACAGTGGCAGTTGAACGTTCCGTCCACCAGAGGGGATCATTGAGTATCACTGAGCCTTGTGCATTGAATTACTGCCGAAAATAATACAGGCAGGGGTCAAAGCAAGGATGGCTCAATTCTGTGTCCTGGAGGGAAGGCCTGATATTCAGCCCAGCTGTGTCTCCTGCTCGGCTTGCCTGAATAACCCACTAACAATGCAGGGCAGAGAATAAGGGAGAGGTACACTCTTAGAAAAGTGCTATCTAGAACTTAAAAGGGTTCTTTTGGCAGTCCCCACAGGAGAACCCTCTGAAGAACCCTTTTCAGTTCCATGTAGAACCCTTTACACAGATGGTTCTACAAGGAACCCAAAATAGTTATAATGTTTGCCATCAACGACTCTGCAAGATGGTTCTACAAGGAACCCAAAATAGTTATAATGTTTGCTATCAACGACTCTGCATATTACCTGGTCATGGTGGGGACCAATACAGAGGTTTTAAACTACTTGATCCAAAGTAAGAACCGCTGTCTTAAAATGATACTTTTTTAAATGTATTTTTTATTACTCTTTGTACAACACATTTTTATATGTTAATTCATCTGCAGTGCAAATGAAGACTGCACACTGCATCAGCAGTAACTATAATTTCCTGGAACAAAAAAAGGTTCTACCTCAAACCAAAAAGGGTTATCTTAAGGGGACAGCCGAAGAACCTTTTTGGAACCCGTTTTTAAAAAAAAGTGTAGCTATGGTGCGGATGGAAGAGAGGCTGGATTAGTGGCAGTGAGTCAGAGGATCAGGTGGTTGACAGAGTCAAGAGCCTAAAATGACAGATGTCCTTTCTGGCCACCTCTGAAGAACATTGGTTCACAGTGAGATGATCTGAATTTCATATGAATAAACATTTGGGTGGTTTAAAAGAAAACAGTGTCATTTTGAAAAAGGCACAATTCAGTGCACAGCTTGATTGAATGTTTAGGTGGGCTATAGTGAGTATCTAGAGTTGTTCATGTGATATGATATGGGAAATGTCACCTTTGCCATTGTACTTGTATTGGTATAGTGTGGGTTCTGAAATGATTGACAACCTTTGATAATAATTCAAATACTGAGCTATATTATATGCTCAAAAATAGGGGGGATTATTTTATTTTATACTAATACAATTGCTCAGCGAAAGCGATGATTTTGTTTAACAAGTATTTTTTCTTTCTCAAAAAGGTAGGGGTCAAAATGATTTACACCCCTAAAGATTCTTATAAATATAGTAATCAAAAGTGTAGTATTTGGTCCCATATTCCTAGCACGCCATGACTACACTACGGATAATCCTGAATGAATCGTGAATAATGATGAGTGAGAAAGTCAGAGGCTCAAAAATCGTTCGTACCCCCAAGACCTCTCACCATTACCAATAACAGGGGAGTATAGCATGACTTGGGGGTATGATGTTTGACCCTCTGTAACTTTCTCACTCATCATTATTCACAATTCATTCAGGGTTATCCATAATCATGGTAGCATCCACATTAATGAAGGAGTGTTTAGAAACATGCTCTATTCTTATTTATAATAAAAGTGAGTCCAAAATGACACAATACATTATTTACCATTCATTTCTATTGGGCACAAAATGATCTGAAACACAACCTAAAGGAACTGCAAATGCATCCAACATGTTTGTAGAGTCACAAGTTTGATGTAGTTATTACGTGCTGTAACGTCTGCTTCCAACTCACACTCTCAAAGACGTAGATCCCCTGAACGCAGCTCTCTCTCCAGATCAACAACCAACCGAATTCTGATCACCTGTACGCCATTATCACACACTATTTAGTTCAGTTCTTTGCACCCTATCACTGTGAGGTATTGTTTCTTTTGTGACACACTTCTAATCAGAGCTGGTTTTCCCGTAATTTAATCCTCCCGTGTATGATTGTTTTTGCCTGCCTCACTAACGACGCCTCTTGCCTATTCCCTGCCTGTATCTTAGCCTATCGGATTTCCTGTTATCAACCTATTGCCTGATCTCCCGGATGATGCTATTAGCCGTTTCCCTGCCTGTACTGTTGCCTTGTTGGACCCCCTGTGTATGACCTTTTGCCTGCCCCTGGACCCAGCTACCTGCCTCCTCCTGTGGTCCTTTACAAATAAACACCTGCTGCGCCCTGCGCTTGAAACCAGCTCTCTGTCTCCCATCGTGCTCATTACACGTGCTAGGAATATTGGACCAAATACTAAACTTTTGACTACTTTATTTATAAGAATCTTTAGGGGTCAATAATTTGAACCCCTACCTTTTAGAGCAATTGTATTAGTATAAAATAATATATTTTCCCAATTTTGAGCATACAATATAGCTTAGTGTTTGAATTATACATTTTATACAGTCATTATTGCTCATCTTTATCAAGGGTGTCAATCATTTCGGACCCCACTGTATGTGAATAATGTTGGTACTGTTGCTGCGTCGCTCATCTTCATACTGCAGGGCAGTGGTGCGGCTTACTTAAAGGTCTCATAGCCCTTTCCTGCAGTCAAATGACTAGTGGCCTCATGGGTGAAATGTTATTCATATTTTTCATTAATTCCTAAACATATATATTTTTTAAACCTGCTGAAAATCTGGTGTGTCTACGTCAAATGGTTTTGTTATTTTTGTCTTCTGTGATGTACACTGAACAAAAATATAAAACGCAACACGTAAAGTGTTGGTCCCGTGTTTCATGAGCCGAAATAAAACGTCCCAGAAATGTTCCATATGCGCAAAAAGCTTATTTTTCTCAAATGTTATGCACAAATTTGTTTACACCCCTATTAGTGAGCATTATAGCATTTGTCAAGATAATCCATCCACCTGACAGGTGTGGCATATCAAGAAGCTGATTAAACAGCATGATCATTACACAAGGCCACTCTAAAATGGTCAGTTTATTCACACAACACAATCCTACAGATATGTCAAGTTGAGGGAGCGTGCAATTGTCATGAAACACTGCAGGAATATCCACCAGAGCTGTTCCTAGAGAATTCAATGTTCATTATTAGTATGTCTAACAGGCCTCAACTGCAGACCACGTGTAACCACGCCAGCCCAGGACCTCCACATTTGGGTCCTTCACAAGCGGGATCATCTGAGGGGAGGGGCATGGGTGCTGAGGAGTATTTTAGTCTGTGATAAATCCCTTTTGTAGGAAAAAACAAATTCTGATTGGCTGGGCCTGGCTGACCATTGGGTGGGCCTGGCTCCCTTCCAGGCCCACCAATGGCTGCGCCCCTGCCCATTCATAGATTAGGGCCTAATTTATTTATTTCAATTGACTGATTTCCTTATATGAACTGTAACTCAGCAACTTTATTGAAATGGTTGCATGTTGTGTTTATATTTTTGATTAGTAAATATACAGCTGAAGTCAGAAGTTTACATACACCTTAGCCAAATATATTTAAACTCAGTTTTTCACAATTCCTGACATTTAATCCTAGTAAAAATTCCCTGTTTTAGGTCAGTCAGGATCACCACTTTATTTTAAGAATGTGAATTGTCAGAATAATAGTAGAGAGAATTGTATATTTCAGCTTTTATTTCTTTCATCACATTCCCAGTGGGTCAGAAGTTTACATACACTCAATTAGTATTTGGTAGCATTGTCATTAAATTGTTTAACTCAGGTCAAACGTTTCAGGTAGCCTTCCACAACCTTCCCACAATAAGTTGGGTGAATTTTGGCCCATTCCTCCTGACAGAGCTGCTGTATCTGAGTCAGGTTTGTAGGCCTCTTTGCTCGCACACACCTTTTCAGTTCTGCCCACACATTTTCTACAGAATTGAGGTCAGGGCTTTGTGATGGCCACTCCAATACCTTGACTTTGTTGCTCTTAAGCCATTTTGCCACAACTTTGGAAGTATGCTTGGGGTCATTGTCCATTTGGAAGACCCATTTGCGACCAAGCTTTAACTTCCTGACTGACGTCTTGAGATGTTGCTCAGTCCCTCCTGCAAAAACCACCCCACAACATGATGCTGCCAACCCCGTGCTTCACGGTTGGGATGGTGTTCTTCGGCTTGCAAGCCTCCCCCTTTTCCCTCCAAACATAACGATGGTCATTATGGCCAAACAGTTCTATTTTTGTTTCATCAGAACAGAGGACATTTCTCCAAAAAGTATGATCTTTCTCCCCATGTGCAGTTGCAAACCGTAGTCTGGCTTTATGGCGGTTTTGGAGCAGTGGCTTCTTCCTTGCTGAGCGGCCTTTCAGGTTATGTCGATATAGGACTCGTTTTACTGTGGATATAGATACTTTTGTACCTGTTTCCTCCAGCATGCTCACAAGGTCCTTTGCTGTTGTTCTGAGATTGATTTGCACTTTTCGCACCAAAGTACGTTCATCTCTAGGAGACAAAACGTGTTTCCTTCCTGAGCGGTCCCATGGTGTTTAAACTTGCATACTATTGTTTGTACAGATGAACGTGGTACCTTCAGGCATTTGGAAATTGCTCCCAAGGATGAACCAGACTTGTGGAGGTCTACAATTGTTTTTCTGAGGTCTTGGCTGATTTCTTTTGATTTTCCCATGATGTCAAGCAAAGAGGCACTGAGTTTGAAGGTAGGCCTTGAAATACATCCACAAGTACACCTCCAATTGACTCAAATTATGTCAATTAGCCTATCAGAAGCTTCTAAAGCCATGACATAATTTTCTGGAATTTTCCAAGCTGTTTAAAGGCACTGTCAATTTAGTGTATGTAAACTTCTGACCCACTGGAATTGTGATACAGTGAATAATAAGTGAAATAATCTGTCTGCAAACAATTGCTGGAAAAAGTACTTGTGTCATGCACACAGTAGATGTCCTAACCGAATTGCCAAAACTATAGTTTGTTAACAAGAAATTTGTGGAGTAGTTGAAAAATGAGTTTTAATGACGCCAACCTAAGTGTATGTAAACTTCTGACTTCAACTGTATATAAAGTGTAATATTGGGGTGCAAACTCAAAATGTAATACATTTCAACTCTATATCTGACATGGTACAGGTGCCTTCATTTTTAAAGCCCATAACCATGTGTGTGTGAGGTGTATACTTTGGTTTCAAAGTAGATTTGTTTAAACTATCAATAAACACTCTGTGTGACCCTGATTTAGCCCAGGGTCACACGATTTAGCCCAAAGGTTCAAAGAACTCTCCCTCCTGACACAATTGATAACTGTTTGTATTTGAGCAGATTGACAACCTTTCAGAATTCCATTCAGAGAATGTGGAGGCGTAATAATTTCACTTCATATTCAAAGAACATACCTTTGGTTTTTGTGTTGCTCTAAAGTTAACCAAGGCTTTTAAATGTGGTCCTATGTGATGGATAATTAGTCCTCATACAGACGTCATAACCTAATGAATCTTTATATGATAATTAAGCTTCATTCACCATCACCGGTTAATTTGAGAACAACCCAAGGGGGAGGACCTACCACAAGCCAGTGGAACATTTCTCCTAATCTTTAATCGTTCGTTTTTAAGCACATTTCTCACATGGCTTTTCTAAAACTCTTGATATATGTCAAGTTGATTAATCTTAAAAGTACATTTGAATATATCTTTCATAGGGCCTTTCTTAGGTGGTACATAATTACTTACTTCATCCTTGAAATGACATGATCAATTTAACACATTTTCTGTCATGACAAAAGATAAATGGATGTCAATGAGCTTTTACATTCATCGGTGCATGACGGTCCATGGTCATGAAGGCCTTAGGAATTCCCGCTTCATAGGGGTATCCCTTAAGTCTCCTACTATATGAAGATTTATACTCTAGGCCTAATTGGTGGTATTCTGGGTAGGCATCAGACCACATGGTACAATAACAATATAGCTTTAAATCCAGACCTGTATTCAAATAGTATTTGTTTTCGTTTCTTTTTCAAAGCCAAGTCCGCAAAAGTGTAGTTGGCAGAAGGTTAAAGTGGTGGTGAAGCCATGTATTCTCCTTCTTTATGATACATCAGCAGCAGCTTTATGTTTGATCAACACCTTTTTTGGTACTTGGCATCTCCTCAGTGGATGTGCAGCAGATAGAGTGAGTGACTCACCTGTGTCTTACGAATTCGCAGGTCTGCAGATGATCTGTTCAGCCCCTCCTCCTGCTCAATGCTCTGCTCGATTGCTGCGAAAGAGGCAAGAAAATTGTGAGAAATAAACAACGGAACCGCCAAACAAACAGAAAGGAGATTCCCCATCTTCCGCTGAACTTCAGTCAGTTACCTCTCCATCAGAGTCTGGTACTATAGCTAGCATGCTAATATGCTAACATTACGCCATCTTGGGTGGAGCAACGAGTACTGTATGTCATGTCACTCATTGTGCTAATGCTACAATTACAAATAGGCCCAGGCCTAATGATACAATTCTACTATTTTACAACCGTTTTGTAAAAAAAGGCATTTTAGTTAACGAGTCATCATACAGTACCAAACCCGATAGGGGGAATTCAGACCCGAGTTATGCGCGTAAATGGAACTTAATCCCTTTTTATGCACTTTTCTCTCTAGGCGTTATCGTGACCTTGAACATAAGCACGAGGTAAAGTATGTGCCAGCCAGCTATTTGTTTGGGGTGGAGATCATAGAACTGGGGGTGTGGCAGAGGTGTGTCTACCGATACGCTGTATTCGAACCTTGACTTAATTCCCTCATAATTCCACCACCTTCACGCGCAAAGAAATCATTAATAAGGTCGAGCAAACTGTCAGTTCCAAGTGGAAAAATATCTACTTTACGATAGAAATCTCCATGTACTATCATTTAGAAACGTATAAGAGCTATTGATAAGAAATAGGTAAATGAATAATCAGTTTGGATACGGGGATTATAAATATACAGTGCCTTAAGTATTCACACCCCTTGAATTATTTCACATTTTGTTGTGTTACAAGCCTGAATTCCCACAATACCCATAATGAAGTGAAAACATGAAGTGAAATCATGTTTTTAAGACATTTGTGCTCATTGATTTAAAATTAAATCATGAAATATCTAATTTACATAAGTATTCACACTGCTGAGTCAATACTTTGTAGAACCACCTTTGGGCGAGTCTCTAAAAGCTTTCCACAGCTGGATTGTGCAATGTAAGCACATTATTATTTTCAAGATTCTTCAAGCTCTGTCAAATTGGTTGTTGATCATTGCTATACAACCATTTTCAAGTCTTGCCATAGATTTTCAAGCCGATTTAAGTCAAAACTGTGACTAGGCAACTGAAGAACATTCAATGTCGCCCTTAAAGAAAAAAACACATGATTTCACATGTGGAAAATCACAGTATTTCACAGGAAACTTCACGTGTGAAATCATGTGAAAACCTGTGTTCATGGAACACTTCACCTGTGATCACATTTTCACGTGTAGTTTCATGTTATCACAGGTTGCTTTACATGTTGTCACGTTATCACATTAACTTCACACAAGATCACATATGATCACATGAAAATGTGCTTTTGTAGCACTTCACTTATGTTCACGTGAAATGTATGTGGTTTTTCCGTGAGGGCCTCTTGGTAAGCAACTCCAGTGTGTATTTGGCCTTATGTTTTAGGTTATTATCCTGCTGAAAGGTGAATTTATCTCACAGTGGTGTTGGAAAGGAGACTGAACTAGTTTTCGTCAATGATTTTGCATGTGCTTAGCTCTATTCTGTTTCTTTTTATCCTAAAAAACTCCCTCGTCAATGCAGATGACAAGCATACCCATAACGTGATGCAGCCACCACCATTCTTGAAAATATGAAGAGTGGTACTGTACTCAGATTTGCCCTAAACATAATACTTTGTATTCAGGACAAAAAGTACATTTCTTTGCCACATTTTTTGCAGGATTACTTTAGTACCTTATTGCAAACAGGATGCATGTTTTGGAATATTTTTGTTCTGTACAGGCTTCCTTCTTTTCACTCTGTCATTTATGTTAGTTTTGTGGAGTAACTACAATGTTGTTGATCCATCATCAGTTATCTCCTATCACAGCAATTAAACTCTGTAACTGTTTTCAAATCACCATTGGCTACATGGTGAAATCCGTGAGCGGTTTCCTTCCTCTCTGGCAACTGATTTAGGAAGGATGCCTTTATCTTTGTAGTGAGTGGGTGTATTGAAACACCATCCAAAGTGTAAAAATGTATAACTGCACCATGCTCAAAGGGATATTCAACGTCTGCTTTTTTTTTACCCATCTACCAATATGTGCCCTTCTTTGCAAACCATAGGAAAACCTCCCTGGTCTTTGTGGTTGAATTTGTGCTTGGAATTCACTACTCGACCCTTACAAATAATTGTATGTGTGGGGTACAGAGATGGGGTAGTCATTTAAAAATCATTTTATGTGATTTGTTAAGCACAGTTTTAGTCCTGAACTTACTTAGACTTGCCAGAACAAAAGGTTTGAATGCTTATTGACTCAAGACATTTGCGCTTTTAATTTGATTCATTTGTAAACATTTCTAAAAACATAATTCCACTTTGACATTATGGGTATTGTGTGTAGATCGGTGACACAACATCGGAATGTAATCCATTTTAAATTCAGGCTGTAAACACAACAAAATGTGAAAAAATTCAAGGGGTGTGAATACTTTCTGAAGGCACTGTAGGCTATTTTCAAAACGAGAAGTTGAAGTCACTCTTTAAATCAAAATGTGTCAAAAAGGAATAGATTTCCTAAGTATGAATCTATTCCTTTTTGACACATTTTGATGTGTCAAATACACTATGACAGCGCAATACACAGGGGGTGGAACAGTGGCAAAGGTACCCACAGGACAAACAGAATAATATTAGTCTGAGGATAGATTAAATAGCATTAATACAACAAAAATAATTCTAAACACACCTTTAGTTTACAAAGTTAAACAGATGTATTTTATGTTCATAATAAGCAGTGTTGCTGACCACAAACCAAACATTATTTTCCAGTTATGTTCTAAATGTGATGTAACGGTGTAAAATGCCCTCGGTGCATTTGATTTGGATCGACAAAACAGAGAAATAGCAGGATTTTGGGATGTCAAATAGTCAGCTTATGACATACCATCTCCTTTTGAACAAATGCAATGTTCCCAAAACTATAAAACATTGATCAAAAACAACACATTTGGGGTATTCTGCCCAGCCCCTTTTAAATAGAGGCAATGTCCTTAAAAAGCTTTTGGAAAAAAATATCATTCCTGATACTTACTTATGGACAAATGTTGGGTTTCTCACAACTACGAGATAATGTGATTCCCAATATAATCTATTGTGTACTGTATGTGATTATTCATTGTTTTACATTGGTTTTCTCTCTGTGTGACCTTCATCAAGAGCATTTCTGAGAACAATAAAGAGAAAATGGAGAAATAAAAGAATGTCAAACGAAAGCACCAGATGTAAGGACCTATTATATCACCCATAGTATAACATTTGCATTTGTGAATCATCTATGTAGGTTTTATAAGGGCTTCATTAAGCTTCATAAGATTGTCAATGTAACTGCGCAACCCCTCCTCACAATATCTCCCACCTCTTAACCTCTTTTAGGCTCCCGAGTGGCGCAGCGGTTTAAGGCACTGCATCTCAGTGCTAGAGGCGTCACTACAGAACCTGATTCGATCCCGGGCTGTATCATAACTGGCCGTGATCAGGAGTCCCATAGAGCGTTGCACAATTGGCCCAGCATCATTCGGGTTAGGGGAGGGTTTGGCCGGGGTAGGCCGTCATTGTAAAATAAGAATTTGTTCTTAACTGACTTGCCTAGTTAAATAAAGGTTAAATAAATAAGATTCAAATAAATATTCCAGATTAATTGTCTTACCATATGGCGCATACTCTTCCTGTAATTTTTCTTTATGACTACTGTGCGCCCTGGTCAAAGACACAGTGCTCCGCTGGTGTCTCAATAAGCTAGGCCCACTTTGAACACACCTTAGATCAATAACAAAGGAGATTTCCATATTGCTGATTGGATGCTTTGTTGCTGCTGCATGGTGCCCAGACGCCAATGTCCCATCACCGTTCATTACCTTTGATAGAGGAAGCCCTCTCTCAGTAGCAAAGTCTTTTGTGATGAAATTTAGAAGAAACAACCAGATGAGTGGGAGTCTTCCAGATTATTGGACTAAAATAAAGAACGAAGCTAGAGGAATGCGACTCAGCGCCTTTGAGTGAGGGGTTTCCTATCTGGCTTCAGAGGGAGCTTATACTTCAAAGGAGATTAGTCTAAAACTCCTACTGGTATTTGAATTCACGCCCCAAAATCAGACCTCTTGTGCACGTTGGTATAGTATCTTAGTGGTGGTCTATCAGCAGCAAGTGGGTTGGACACTGAGATGTTTGAGATGTTAGAGATGTTTAACTCGTGGTGCTTCAGGTATTTTGATATCAACTACATATAATAAGTATGATTTGTTTTAGTTTGTGTCTCTGAAATGATCGATTTTATGTGACGTATTCTTGACCTATCTTCGGTCTTGTATCTTGTGTAGTGCACCTGTGGTAATGTGGATAATGCAGGGAATCTATAGCGTATTTACCCACAGCATCTGTGAGGTCATACAATATCTATCCATGATGGTTTCCCTATCGTCGCATAACATCCTGATCAATCTAGAGAACCTACCGTACAGTTGAGTATCTACAGTTGAAGTCGGAAGTTTACATACACTTAGGTTGGATTCATTAAAACTCGTTTTTCAACCACTCCACAAATTTCTTGTTAACAAACTATATATTTTTTTACCAAGTCAATTAGTACATCTACTTTGTGCATGACACAAGTAATTGTTCCAACAATTGTTGACAGAGATTATTTAGCTTATAATTCACTGTATCACAATTCCAGTGGGTCAAAAGTTGACATACACTAAGTTGACTGTGCCTTTAAACAGCCTGGAAAATTCCAGAAAATTATGTCATGGCTTTAGAAGCTTCTGATAGGCTAATTGACATCATTTGAGTCAATTGGAGGTGTACCCGTGGATGTATTTCAAGGCCTACCTTCAAACTCAGTGCCTCTTTGCTTGACATCATGGGAAAATCAAAAGAAATCAGCCAAGACCTCAGAAAAACAATTGTAGACCTCCACAAGTCTGGTTCATCCTTGGCAGCAATTTCCAAACGCCTGAAGGTACCACGTTCATCGGTTCAAACAATAGTACGCAAGTATAAATACCATGGGACCACGCAGCCATCATACCGCTCAGGAAGGAGACGCGTTCTGTCTCCTAGAGATGAACATATTTTGGTGCGAAAAGTGCAAATCAATCCCAGAACAACAGCAAAGGACCGTGTGAAGATGCTGGAGGAAACAGGTACAAAAGCATCTATATCCACAGTAAAATGAGTCCTATATCAACATAACCTGAAAGGCCGCTCGGAAAGGAAGAAGCCACTGTTCCAAAACCGGCATAAAAAAGCCATACTACGGTTTGCAACTGCACATGGGGACAAAGATCGTACATTTTGGAGAAATGTCCTCTGGTCTGATGAAACAAAAATAGAACTGTTTGGCCATAATGACCATCGTTATGTTTGGAGGAAAAAGGGGGAGGCTTGCAAGGCGAAGAACACCATCCCAACCGTGAAGCACGGGGTGGCAGCATCATGTTGTGGTGTGCTTTGCTGCAGGAGGGACTGGTGCACTTCACAAAATAGATGGCATCATGAGGCAGGAAAATGATGTGGATATATTGAAGCAACATCTCAAGACATCAGTCAGGAAGTTAAAGCTTGGTCGCAAATGGGTCTTCCAAATGGACAATGACCCCAAGCATACTTCCAAAGTTGTGGCAAAATGGCTTAAGGACAACAAAGTTAAGGTATTGGAGATGCCATCACAAAGCCCTGATCTCAATCCTATAGAAAATGTGTGGGCAGAACTGAAAAAGTGTGTGCGAGCAAGGAGGCCTACAAACCTGACTCCGTTACACCAGCTCTGTCAGGAGGAATGGGTCAAAATTCACCCAACTTATTGTGGGAAGCTTGTGGAAGGCTACCTTAAAACTTTGACCCAAGTTAAACAATTGAAAGGCAATGCTACCAAATACTAATTTGTACACTTCTGACCCACTGGGAATGTGATGAAATAAATAAAAGCTGAAATAAATCATGAAATAAATAAATCAAATAAATCATGTATTTGGCTAAGGTGTATGTAAACTTCCGACTTCAACTGTATCTACAGTGGTGGATCTACGGTTGGTCGGCTACCTAGCTACAGTATAACAGCGCTCCCCGGTGAGGCACTTCCTCTGGCTTGCTGCCTACTGCCTTTTCATTTTTCACTGTGTCATGACTCAGCTGATTTGCATAATAATGCCAAGGGGGGTCTCCTTAATGTGGTCTTAAACAAGAGGCTTACCTGTCTTTCAGTAAATATCAACACTCTACATGGCTGGTTGAAAGGTCATTGATCATTGTTGTTCTGTTGGTTAACCACTTTGTCTGACTGGATGAGACAGGCGCTGCTTCTCTCTCCCGGACTGCAAAGCTACCGCATGACATAATGTATAAGGACGCAGAGTAGTAGCATAACGTAGCGTAGCGGTCGCCTGTAAACCTGAGGCGATCTTTCACACGAGGTCTGATGGAAAATGTTGCATTTTTGGAGCACAGTGTATAATGCACTTGGCATTCAATTCATCTGAATGTTATTACCTTTTCTGTACTGATGCTGGTTTAATGCACGATTCAGTGTATTTGGAGTCTGAAGAGGTTGCTTCTTAGTTTACAAACTAGACTGGTGAGCAACTGTAAATGGTAGTTCTTACATTGTAAAATAATAATTTGCAATAAAATGCTATTGAATCATATGAGGCACAAGAGAGTATTCCTAAGAAGAACGCAAAGCCTAAAATATAAATTGCTACACCATCAAGTCCTATTACAGTTTTTAAAGGGCATTTTTCAATTCTCACTTTATTAGTTATTAGGAAATGGTGAGCAAAGCAACATATTTCACCTAGATCCAGGCGTCAACTGATATGCGACCTGGCATGCTGCCAGTCTGAGGGCAGAGGCTGGAGGCAGAAGGCGTTTGGATGACAAGAGTGATGTCAGCTCCATTGCGGCTTTGTTTTTTACAATATGCCCCTTGGGGGATCACCAGAGACAACCTATTTTCTACAGCAAAACCCCCAGAAGTATATTCTCTGTTCTCTACTGTACACATAAACTAGGCTGACGAGCTGATGTAAATACCAAATGATTTGCATATATTCATGTGTTCACAGTGGGTAGGGTTGAAATGTATAGTAATGCTACTGTAAAAAAAAGATATAATTTGAGAGTCAACTAACAAATTCTGCAGTTTTTTCTGTGTAACGTCGAATCAAAGAGTACCCAAGATTTTTGAACGCTCTCTGTTTTGATCTTTAACTTTCCTACTCAATTATATTATAAATCTACCACATGAGAGAGACTATTGTATTAACAAACGTTATCACGGATACGTTTCAAACAAACACATACTTGCAAGACTGCAGTATGATCTGTATATTCAACGTATGCAAATATTTGTCTGTATGTTCGAGATACGGATGGAAAATTAAAACATGAAAAGCAGATCACTGTTCTTAAAGGGCAAAAACAGACAGACCTTGTGGGGATTGCAATTATAGACCGATATCTACCATCAAAGCTGTTTTCATTGTGCATGTGCATTTGCATATGCGAGTGTGAATGGGATGTGTGTTGGGGCGAATGGTTGGATGGAACTCCCAGATAGATGAATTCACTGCTCGACCGCAGCAATGTCCTTGAACCATCATGGCTTGAATTGTTAACTGTCAATCCAGTTAACATTAGCCGCCTCAGCTTTGCTCTTCGCTATAATTCTCCCCTCATTAAAAATACAATTGTTGTAGATGATGCTCTGACCCCAATTGACTCTTGTCCTTAACAAAAGTCCCCGAGATGCCCATTTGACGTTATTGCAGGGGGCCACTAGATGTAGCAAATATCGTCATTTTTGTTCATCGTAACCATTTTGTTTTAGGATGTTGGGCCTGAAATCATGGGGACTCCATTGAGGACAAACACTCTCTGATTTAAGGGGCTGATAAAGACTAAACATTGTCTTGTGTTTTTATTTGCGCTATAGACGTCTGCTGTGTTGCCTTTACATAAATGGCTTCTTTGGCTTTATCTGACCATCAGTGTTCGAGTCAGGTAATCTAATGAAGCAAGTGTTCCGGCTCTGAGCAAGTGTTTAAGTAGCGAGTTCAGTATGACAATGGAAAAGATAAATAGGGTAGGTTTGACATAATTTCCTTCATAGCCAAGAGGTTCTAATCTTGTGTTCAACATCTAGCGTGGACAACTTAACCCTGTGCAATATTGGTTGACATGGTGTTTTTCTGGCACAGTGTTTTCCAGTGTTTCACACAGCATTTTCCATTTTCATGTTACATTACCTTTTAATTTTGAGCGAACTTTATTGGCTGTCTTCTTGATGTCAGCTGTGAGGTCCTCCAACTCCTGCTTGGTCTCTGAGATACAGAAAGAGAGACAGAATTATGCCACGCTCAACATTGTGTTCCATATTATACCATTATGGCAACAATATTCAGTTATCACAGTTCCCAACCTGTGTCAATCACAATACCACTGATAAAACAACTTAGGTTGTCAGTAAATGAATGTATTGTATGCGAGTGATATTGCACATTTTCTCATGTATGTATAACAGTGTGCAAACATACTGTACTAGTGGGTGAATGAAAAGTGGTATTGTATGTGAAAATCAGTTTATTATCTAGACAAAGAATATGGGATTGTGTAGGTTGGAGTGGATGAGTGTGTGTGACAGTGTTTAAGCCTGTGTGTGTGTGTGTGTGTGTGTGTGTGTGTGTGTGTGTGTGTGTGTGTGTGTGTGTGTGTGTGTGTGTGTGTGTGTGTGTGTGTGTGTGTGTGTGTGTGTGTGTGCCTGCGTGCATGTGTGCATGTGAGTGTGTTTGTGTGTGTGTGTGTGTGTGCGTGGGTGCGTGCGAGTGTGTTTGTGTATGTGTGTGGGACTCAGCTGCAGTGTTTGGGCTGATTTATTACCGCTGCAGTGCCATTCATGGAAACCAGCTCAGCCCTTTCTGCCTCTCCTCTCCTCTCCTCTCCTCTCCTCTCCTCTCCTCTCCTCTCCTCTCCTCTCCTCTCCTCTCCTCTCCTCTCCTCTCCTCTCCTCTTCCTCCCTCCCTCCCTCCCTCCCTCCCTCCCTTCCTCACTCCACTAACAAGAGGACTATCTCCTAACACATCATTAACTGGTAATAGAAACTCATATGCATAATTTGTTTATCTACAACAAATGTATAACGTCTACCCATGATTATAGATAACTAATGAGTTAATTGCCGGCATGTTTCTCTCGTGTTGTAATTTGGCTGTCGGCTCATTAAGATAGTTTGTGCGTTACCTAAGATTAGAGTTTTCACAAGAGTGCAGCACCTACATCCGCTGGTTAATCTTAAAACATGTGCCCTGTAGCTTTGTACTTCATGAATCATAAAGAAACATATCTAATTCTGACGCTAGAAAGTACACTCTTGTAATAAAAAATAAAAAAAGGTGCTATCTAGAACCTAAAAGGGTTATTCGGCTGTCCCCATAGGAGAACCCTTTGAAGAACCCTTTTTGGTTCCAGGTAGAACCGTTTTGGTTCCATGTAGAGGGCTCTACATTGAACCCAAAAGGGTTCTACCTGGAACCAAAAAGGGTTCTACCTGTAACCAAAAAGGGTTCTCCTATGGGGAGAGCTGAAGAACCGTTTTGAAACCTTTTTTTATAAGAGTATAGTTTAGCAATATTGAGAGCCGGAAAGGTTTAAAATAAATCATTCAACACACTAAAATAATATCATTTCAAATCTAATTTTGTGGTAGAAAAGGATATTCATCATGCACAACAGTAAGCTACTACAATGATACAGTATTCTACCACTGCTCTACGGCGTTATTATATGCATTGAAATGTAGGGACTGTTCTGTCCATCACAAGTAAGTCAATGATATATTTACAGGAACATTAGGATAACCAGTCATTTGCATACAGACAACACAGATAGGTCAATTACCTTTCAAAGTACTGTATCAGCAAGGAAAGCCATTTGTAGTTTTGTGATATTTGTTCGGGGTATATTTAGAGTCAATTAGTGCAAATTAACCTGTAATCACTGGGCACGTTTTAGGTGCTATCAACAAACCAATCAGATGCTAACAAGCTCCTGTCTGGTACTTAATAGGTTAACACTGGATGCCTTGATTGTTGGGTTGTGTTGTGTTTTGAATACTGTGCTGTTTTTTCTGAGATTATGTCCAAATGTTAGTGTATTTAAGGTGTCCGGTAGCTACTCCATGCCTCTGCATTTGACCTGTCTATCGATTATCCGAAAGCAAAAAGGGTCCTATGTCACTGACCTGGCAACTCATATTTGCACACAACGACACCTCCTTGTGGGTCAATACTGTTGTCTGGGACTAGCATCCGTGATCTATATTTCAAGACACAAGAGCTAGCTACAACACAAAGCCATTTCAGTTGAAAGATTTAGCTTTTGGCCTCTAAGAAAAACCCCTGAACCCTTACCTATGAGGCCTTTACCTTTAAGACCATTTCCTGAAAGGCTCTTTCCTATAAGACCCTTACCTTTAAGACCCTTACCTTTAAGACCCTTTCCTGAAAGGCTCTTTCCTATAAGGCCTTTACCTTTAAGACCCTTACCTTTAAGACCCTTACCTTTAAGACCCTTTCCTGAAAGGCCCTTTCCTATAAGGCCTTTACCGATAAGGCATTTTATATGTGTAAGTGTAACTGCATATAGACTACAACTAAATAGCTTACTAAATAAGTTGGTTGTATTGCCTTCTGTTGACGGGTCCTCCCTGTCCTTGTGTTCACCCTGTGTGTGACGTGATAAGTGAATTCTGTGCTAACTCAAATGGAGTGATTCCTCAGGATTTCACTATACATTATGGAGATGCCCTTCGGCCATGATTGGAGAGAGGCATGAGATTTAAACATGTTCCGTTGCTAAGTCCAAGAATGATTGTTCCTTGTACGATTCACATTTCATTTGAAAATAGCAAAGTGTGACAGTGCAATCTGAATAACTACAGGCTACAGCGTTGGGTTTCCAAGTGATGATAACTGAAGATGATTTTTCTACACAGATTTCTTCAGTAAACAACTACACTTCCCAGCATGCATTATTCAAGGAAGTACACTGGAATGCATTTTGTATCATCCACTGACTACCAAACATTATTTGGAATGGCTTGACTAGCAAACATGAGAGAGGCCAAATTGAAGCTTTTGGTTCATTTTGAGGACATAAATGTAAGATTAAGCTAGCATACATGAATATAATAAAAAACAACAGAAACAGAAATATGCCGGCAATTCTGTAGGGACAACATACATACTGTCTGAGTTGGAATATTTAATATAATCAATAATAACAGTGAATCTAAAGATATTATGTTTATGTGAATATATGTAAGCAATGCTCTTCCTACTTAGACGCTTTAGTCGCAAAGAAATGTTCCAAATGACCAGATTCCCCACATTTATCACATAAAGAAATCAGACAACATACACACACATAGCATAGCAACCACATACTTACTAGTTAAACCACCTGGGTAGATAACTAGTAACCAGTTAGCTCACTCACAAAAACTGAACTCCAACAACAAGTCCCCCGGAGCAAGTCCTTCATGAAGCATGCATCACAAGAAAAAAAAGGAAGGGGAAATGGGGGAAAAAAGGAAGGAAAAACAGACAGAAAAGAAAAAGACAGAAACAGTCCAACAACATTACATAAGATAAAACATGCATGTGTAGAAATTGAAATCAAATATTGAAATCATAAGGCAAAAGAAATTGTATGCAAAAACACATTGAGGAGCTACAATAAAAGTGATTGGGCAATAAAAGGGATGTGAACGTGTGAGAAAAGGACGTGAAATCTGAAGGATTCCGTGATGACGGTACAGTAGGTATTGTGCCACTGCCTGCCCTGAGACTCTGGGTTAACCCAGACTAGAGGTTCTCTGACAAGGCCTAACATTAGCAATGAAACATTCATTCACTCCAGTTGAGTCACTAGCAGCCTGGGTCACTGTGAACTCTAAAGAACACACTACACTCATCTCCTAACAACCGCACGGTCCTACAGCAGCACGGCAAAAATGAAGGGGCCATTTTCTGAAACGTCTTTCACTGTACGTTCTTGACTGATTGATTGTGGCATCTTTTGGGCCCTATTGGGGTTTTGACAAAATGCCAGACAGTCATAACGGCCTAAAAGCAGTGGTTGAAGGTTAACAGGACTGGATTTCAATCAAATTATTGGAGAAAATACCATAGTATTTAAATATTTACACACATCTTCATGTCTGTTTTAGACCATACTCAAAAGTGTTATCCATGGTAATACCTTAGTGCTCTTTCTTTTTTTTTAAGCCTGCCTCCAAACAACTTCATTTCATGTTAGGGCAAATGTATGTGTTGTCTTCATTGACCGTAAGATGAAAATGTGTTATAATAATGATAATATTGTCACAATAAACACAAAAAAAACTTTTCATTGAGTATTCAGTGAGTGTGGTGGTGAACCCTCGTCAACCAGTGGGTGGAGTCCCACCCTTGCATATTCATTTGTTGAGTCGTGTGTGTTGGCCGGGTGTGCGTGCGTGGGCCGGGTGTGACTCAGTAAGAGATGAGTGGGTGGGGTCACATTCACTGAGTGCGTGGGTGGAGTATCTCCCACAGGTATATAGCCAGGGTCACACACACACTTAAACCAATCTGTCTCTGCTATCCTCAGGCCCTTACTTACTCCCCCTCACACAGACCTGAAAGGATTTGACACCAATACTAAACCGGAAAGCAATATTGCATTTTCTGGCATATCACTTCTACCTGTCCTGTCAGTGCTGCAAGGTGGAGTCCATGAGGACTGAGGGAAAGCAGTATGGAACTGGTATGGAATTGGGCCCCGTCTTAAAAGTATCCATTCCGGCTCATGGATGTGGCTCGTGGCCACCGAGACTTACTTTCGTCAGGGTTGGGCGCTGCCAGGATGGCGCTATGCTGCTTCTTGACCTGCTCCACATCTTCTGACAGCTTATCTATACAGACTCGGATCTCTTCCACCTGCACAGGGAGTGAGAAGGAGGGGGCAGAGGCAACATACATGAGGGCTTAATTCTTATACTCTTTAAACGAGTGTACTGTCAAATGGCCGTGGTCTAAGGAGCTTCTCCGTTCTAGTAATTCTATTTCTATGGAATTGACCAACCACGGCCACCCATGGAGAGGATGTGTGTACAGTGTGGGAGAGCTGAGGCCTCTGAACCTCATCATGGACAGGATTACCTCACACACTCAATCATCGACTGACATGACGACCCAATGGAAGCACTTTCTGATGGGTGGGAGAGCAGGGGAATCTGCATAAGACCACATATAAGTCAATTACTGACTGACAATTATCATCTCTGCTAGTTTAGGGTTTGGAGGCTTGATTCTTAGCCATCGTTGAGGGAATTTAGGAATGTTATTTAGTCTAAATGGTTTTCATACTGACACATCACAGCGAAACCTCTTTACATACATACATACATACACCGGCAATAACGTCTGCTAAACACGTGCATGTGACAAATAAAATGTGATTTGATTTTTAATACCTAATTGCAGTATTAGCTATATATCGTCACTCGTTGTGGATCAATATCTCTATCTAACATTTGTATGATACAAGATGGCCACTGTTTTAATGGTGGGTGTTCAAACTCCTCCAACCCCACAGAATGTGCAGAGGCGCCTGCAGATAATGCATTTCCAAGAACTTCGGACTGTCCCCTGAAATCCTGTGCAAAGTCAGACTCAGCAGCCTAACCACACGTTCTGTATTCATTCCACCTCTCCATCTGAATGGGTTATGTAATCCAATTCCCAATACAGACGTGTCAAAGGCAGATACAGACGTGTCAAAGTCCCCCTATTCTTGTGGTTATGCGGATACTTTTGCAATGACTGTATGGATATGAGCATATATATGTGCTCTGCATTCCTATCCATTCTCTTCTCCATTATTAATAGCTCTTCCTATTGTTCAATGACAATGGCTCGTGAGCTACTTCCTCAACGAAGTAGCTCACAACGAAACGATTATAGTGAATCATTGTTTAGCCCAGATTGAGCCAATTCCCCTTCCCCCTATAGTGTTCACTTAATAGTTTTAAGAGGAAAGCTTTGTAAAGCAGACAGATTCGTTTTCATTAGGCCAGAGGAGTTGAGCCACGGCCCATAAGGTAGTGAGGAGCACAGCTAAGCCAGGCTCAACGACTGCACCCTGCCTACAGCAGCAGAGCTCTTCAAAGGCAGGTGTCCTCAATCCCAGCTAGCCCCTCAGGGCCCCACTAACAGTGTCTACCTGGTCTTCCAGGCTTGATAAGATGCCTATCAAAAGACAAGGACCAGAGTTGGGGCTTTTGTTTGCGATTCATGGTGCTGTGTTGCAGATAACTGGGTATCTGTTCAAGGTTTTTGCTTTAAAAGCCTTTCCAAAGAGAGAAAACAATTCCTGGAGGGGTCTTACACAAAAAATGAACTACTGGAAATGTTAAGCCACAGATTGTTTGTACTCCCATAAATGCTGGGACATTCTGTAGCCGTATTGTCAGACATCCAGGGTGTTAATGTCTTCGTCAAGACTTAACACTCAGCGATAAAGAGTTCTGGCAGCATCTCCCAAGTATAAAATATACCTCCACTGATAGAGTTGATGGATTCACTGCAGTCTTATTATGGTAGGAAGGAAAGAAAGGTCACTACTCAATTTTGGCATAGTAGGCAAGAAACCCTGGGGGAGGGACTTAAAAGCTGTTACATCCTCCGTAACTTGGTCTTTCAGTAGCTTTCCCCCGCCATTGGATCATCAGTTAGTACGCAAATCATTCCGATTTCTTGTGTTTGAACACACCAAACATAATGTTGCTCTATTTGCATATCCTGCCCCTTCTCCTTTTCCTGTCATAGCATGTTCCTTGTTGCATAGGATGAATGTGGAAAGAAATGATGCTTAAGCCCTTTCAATTTTGAAAGATAAAGCTGAAGGGAACATGACCTGGAGGTAATGTAGCCAGTAGGCCTATTTTCTTTTCTTGTTTTTACATGATGTGGCCTGATGGCCCCCATTATAATATGGCATTAATAACACTGCACTTGGAAACACTAGTAAATGGGTAACACGTAGAACAGTAACACCTTAACTTTAGAGATATGGCACTTATATAAGGCATTTGCTACCAGTTAATTGCCAATTATGACCTTATGGCATTATGCATACACCTTAATTAGTAATTTGCCCCCTTTTATTAAATATGACCTGCAGACGTGTGGATACAAGAAACTACCAGGTTAAGTTTGTAATAATAGTTATTAGGATATTTCGCAGCATGTATTGCAGTTGTTTTGTTGCACTGACCTGTTCAAAGAACTCATCCATGAAATGATCCCGGTCAACCTGGACAACTTCTTCATCATCATCGCTGTCCTTAGCCTGAAACAGAACAAATGAAAAACAAAATCAGTCCCCCATGCACTACACTGGCATATCGCTATTTATTGTTGATTGCGTATTTGTGACCTGTGCAAACCGCAGATAAAACAGTACCACACTTGGCTATAGACCCTCCTAACTGTTGGAAGGGTAAGGAGTAAGGATGGAAGGGTAAGGGGTAGAGAATAAAAAGGAAAACCCTTGTATCCATACTGCTTGGTGACATGCATGGCAGCCATTTTAGATAAAGCTACAGAAAAGGCTTTGAAATATGTGTGTTATATTTGCGCTGTCACTTCAAACAGTTCATGATATGAAAGGAATGACCCTTGAAGGGAGTGACCCTCAGCGTCTTACACAAACCCTCCTCGGCTTAGAGCGATGCGGGCTGTGTAAACTGACCTCAACAGGGTCAAGGACTAAGAGACAGTGAGAAAGAGAGGCTGTATACGAAGGTGTTGAAAATGGCAGGAGAATCGATGGAACACCTTACATTTGCGCTAAAATAATAAAGATGTGTCCTCGGCTTCTTGTCGCGCTTAGCGTTGATGAATTGCCAGAGGCCCATGGAGAGGGCCTGAGGTGTGTAGTGTTGGCAAGGTGGAGCGTGGGCCGTCTGCCATAGGGCAGCACACAGCTCATTCTGTTGCTGATATTAGGGGCACTAGAAATTATACACCCAACAAAAAAGGCAATAGATAGGCCAGAGATAGATCACCGTGTGTGTATGATCAAATTGATGAACTGTTTAGGCAACAGCTTAATGGGTATTTTGCCTATTTGCACCAGAGAAGGGCATAGTATTTATGTTCAATAAACAGACAAGCAATAACAGCAAGCAGCAGTTAGATCTAGGGCTCTATTTAATCCGTAGTGCTGAAGAGCTGTGCAATAGCGCGACAGACATTAAAAGGCAATGTTCCCGCGTTAGCGGAGACTGCATTCACAGTAAACGCTACATATGTCGGCTCAATCGGAAATTACCTATACATTTCAATTACGCTATAACGCTGAACCTCAGCGATGTGGATCGAATCGAGCCCCTAGAGTGTTTTGTGATCTAATGGCAGCCATGGTGAATCACATTGTGAGGGGGAGAAGGGTTGACAAATCCATTTCACCTGGGGAAAAACAACAAACCGACAAGACCTCTACAGAAGTCCACAACAGAAGAACAGTCATTGCTGAACAGCTTAGTCATAAACGCAGCTAGTGGACAGCTATCTATAACTGTTGGCAAACAGAGAAATCTACAAAATGGCAGCCCTATACTTGGGCACACTCTAGTTAACCTTTTCCCTTCACTCTCCATTACTTCCTGTATGTCTTCTGGCCAGAAAAAAGACAGGAGAGTTAAGTCCTCTAAATCGCATCTCATGCCAAAACATACAGCAGCAGACAAGTGTGTCGGGGAGGCAACGTTTTTTCATAGGCGCATATGGGAGGGAAAAATAGCTCCAAGGCAGAGGCTGGATGCGTTGGGAGGCCTAGTCGAGTTGCTGAGCGTTGAACTTGAGCGCTGGCTCCCTGATTGTAACGGACAGTTGACTATGTCTCCAGCTGTTGGGGCTGGCTTTGCCTTGGTTAGGGTTTGAAACATTTCCCTCCAGTCCCCACCTCTAACTAGCTCCACCTTGAGGCTGTGCAGTTCATGTTCCTGCCCTCTGTGCCCTCAGATGACAGTCACCCACTCTGCCTTGTATGGTATGATGAGAGACGGTTCCTGGTTGGATCACTCACTGTCCAATGTAATGTGATGCTAGTGTATATGGGGTGTGTGACAAAGGATTAATATGACTTCAGTGCATGGAGCTTTGATATTGATACACACTGCAGTTCTTGGAGGACATGGCACCCTTTAGCCACTTTGCTGTTGTTATGTTTTTTCCTCTTACCTCGTTGTATAGATTTTTTGTCATTTAAATGCTTTTCTGAAAAACATGTCACGACATGCCATTTTGTTCATTTTTTGCTCCATTTAAGCACATAATAGAGAATATAATGTGTTGAGTTTTCACAGTAGCTTTCAGGCTAATGAGCGGTGACTCACATTCGTGCTAACATTCACACAGGCAATATCAATGACCTACCATATTCATATCAATTTCCAGCAATTATTTTCTGAAGCATTTAGTACCAGCTCCATTTAAATGGCCATAGCTATGCAAAAAAAAATGCTGTGATTAAATGAAATGTTGCTCAAATTTGGGTTAATGAGTAATTGGTTTCACCTCTACACATGATCATCGAAGAGAAAGATACAGTGGGGAGAACAAGTATTTGATACACTGCCGATTTTGCAGGTTTTCCTACTTACAAAGCATGTAGAGGTCTGTAATTTTTATCATAGGTACACTTCAACTGTGAGAGACGGAATCTAAAACAAAAATCCAGAAAATCACATTGTATGATTTTAAAATAATTAATTTGCATTTTATTGCATGACATAAGTATTTGATCACCTACCAACCAGTAAGAATTCCGGCTCTCACAGACCTGTTCGTTTTTCTTTAAGAAGCCCTCCTGTTCTCCACTCATTACCTGTATTAACTGCACCTGTTTGAACTCGTTACCTGTATAAAAGACACCTGTCCACACACTCAATCAAACAGATTCCAACCTCTCCACAATGGCCAAGACCAGAGAGCTGTGTAAGGACATCAGGGATAAAATTGTAGACCTGCACAAGGCTGGGATGGGCTACAGGACAATAGGCAAGCAGCTTGGTGAGAAGGAAACAACTGTTGGCGCAATTATTAGAAAATGGAAGAAGTTCAAGATGACGGTCAATCACCCTCGGTCTGGGGCTCCATGCAAGATTTCACCTCGTGGGGCATCAATGATCATGAGGAAGGTGAGGGATCAGCCCAGAACTACACGGCAGGACCTGGTCAATGACCTGAAGAGAGCTGGGACCACAGTCTCAAAGAAAACCATTAGTAACACACTACGCCGTCATGGATTAAAATCCTGCAGCGCACGCAAGGTCCCCCTGCTTAAGCCAGTGCATGTCCAGGCCTGTCTGAAGTTTGCCAATGACCATCTGGATGATCCAGAGGAGGAATGGGAGAAGGTCATGTGGTCTGATGAGACAAAAATAGAGCTTTTTGGTCTAAACTCCACTCGCCGTGTTTGGAGGAAGAAGAAGTATGAGTACAACCCCAAGAACACCATCCCAACCGTGAAGCATGGAGGTGGAAACATCATTCTTTGGGGATGCTTTTCTGCAAAGGGGACAGGACGACTGCACCGTATTGAGGGGAGGATGGATGGGGCCATGTATCGCGAGATCTTGGCCAACAACCTCCTTCCCTCAGTAAGAGCATTGAAGATGGGTCGTGGCTGGGTCTTCCAGCATGACAACGACACAAAGCACACAGCCATGGCAACTAAGGAGTGGCTCCGTAAGAAGCATCTCAAGGTCCTGGAGTGGCCTAGCCAGTCTCCAGACCTGAACCCAATAGAAAATCTTTGGAGGGAGCTGAAACTCCGTATTGCCCAGCGACAGCCCCGAAACCTGAAGGATCTGGAGAAGATCTGTAGGGAGGAGTGGGCCAAAATCCCTGCTGCAGTGTGTGCAAACCTAGTCAAGAACTACAGGAAACGTATGATCTCTGTAATTGCAAACAAAGGTTTCTGTACCAAATATTAAGTTCTGCTTTTCTGATGTATCAAATACTTATGTCATGCAATAAAATGCAAATTAATTACTTAAAAATCATACAATGTGATTTTCTGGATTTTTGTTTTAGATTCCGTCTCTCATAGTTGAAGTGTACCTATGATAAAAATTACAGACCTCTACATGCTTTGTAAGTAGGAAAACCTGCAAAATCGGCAGTGTATCAAATACTTGTTCTCCCCACTGTATATAGAAGGTTCAATCAGAATAAACAACTGACAGGTTTCCACAGAGAACAGCAATTCTGACAGACTCGTCTGAATCAGTTTAGGTTCCCTTGGTTTTTATCAAAGGCTACAGATCTGGAGCTGTGGTTCATCTGTGTGGTCCGTGTCATTCAAAAGGCCAAGGACTGGAGCATGTTGGAGTAAGATATGAACACGACTGATTGTGTACAATCAAGTGACTGTGGTCATACATGCATTGTGTTGTCCTCCAAGCGTTCATTTTAAAAGTGTCACGCCCTGATCTGTTTCACCTGTCCTTGTCCTTGTGCTTGTCTCCACCCCCCTCCAGGTGTCACCCATCTTCCCCATTATCCACTGGGTACTTATACCTGTGTTCTCTGTTTGTCTGTTGCCAGTTCGTCTTGTTTGTCAAATCAACCAGCGTTTTGTCTCAGCTCCTGCTTTTCCCCAGTCTCTTTTCCCCGCCCTGGTTTTGACCCTTGCCTGTCCTGACTCTGAGCCTGTCTGCCTGACCATTCTGCCTGCCCCTGACCCTGAGCCTGCCTGGCATCCTGTTCCTTTGCCCCTACTCTGGATTACCGACCTCTGCCTGAACTGATCCTGAGCCTGCCTGCCGTCCTGTACCATTCCCCCACAACTCTGGATTATCGACCCCTGCCTGCCTTGACCTGTCGTTTGCCTGCCCCTGTTGCTGTAATTTTTTTTTTTTTTACTTCAACACAGTCTGCATTTGGGTCTTACCTGAAACGTGATAAAAAAGGGTGTGGTTACAACAGACAATCAATCAAAGTATTGATTATAATAGGCATACAGATACCACCAATCTGGATAATGCGGTAGATGTTTTTATAGGTGTAAAGTAGCAAGTAAAAACAATATAGCAGACATAGTAATATACTATGCTTGGGATATAACTGCAGTGTTGCAAGTAAATTATTTATTTGATAAGAGATAGTGGCCTATTCCTAGATACTTTCCAATTAAGATAACTGACTCAGATTGAACATTTTAATCCATGTTGAAACTACCAAAAACTTTACCATTACTTTCAGGGAACCCCCAATGGTTTGTTCACGATCAACTGCTCAGATTTCCTCCTTCCCAGAGCTGAAATTGTCTATGTATTATTCATGGGAATGATGGAACAGCTTCTGCTGCATATTGCCCAGCCCACCATCTCCATGGCTGCCTGACTGTTACACTGCACAGATGCACACAATCTTAGCCGGGCTTATTTCATTTAGATCATGATGTTGTAAGAGGTATCAATGTCTGTCAAATTCTAAGCATATAGCCTACACCTACGTATTGCACAAAAGGTGAATGTTTTTAAACTAAACAAAACGTGAACGTGCCATTTCTTGTACAGTGCATTTGGAAAGTATTCAGACCCCTTGACTTTTTCCACATTTTGTTACGTTACAGCCGTATTCTATTTTTTCTATCATCAGTCTACACAAAATACGCAATAATGACAAAGAAAAAACTGGTTTTTAGAAATGTTTTAAAATATATCAAATAAACTGAAATATTACATAAGTATTCAGATGCTTTACTCACTACTTTGTTGAAGCGACTTTGGCAGTGATTACAGCCTTAAGTCTTCTTGGGAATGCCTCTACAAGCTTGGCACACCTGTATTTGGGGAGTTTCTCCCATTCATCCCTGCAGATCTTCACAAGCTCTGTCAGGTTGGATGAGATGTTCGTTCGGGCTCAAGTCCGGCCTCTGGCTGGGTCACTCAAGGATATTCAGAAACTTGTCCCGAAGCCACTCCTGCATTGTCTTGGCTGTGTGCTTAGGGTCGTTGTCCTGTTGGAAGATGAACCTTCGCCCCAGTCTGAGGTCCTGAATGCTCTGGAGCAGGTTTTCATCAAGGATCGCTCTGTACTTTGCTCCGTTCATCTTTCCCTCGATCCTGACTAGTCTCCCAGAAACATCTCCACACCATGCTTCACCATAGGAATGGTGCCAGATTTCCTCCAGAAGCAACGCTTGGCATTCAGGTCAAAGAGTTCAATCTTGGTTTCATCAGACCAGAGAATCTTGTTTCTCATGGCCTGAGAGTCCTTTAGGTGCCTTTTGGCAAACTCCAAGCGGGCTGTCATGTGCCTTTTACTGAGGAGTGGCTTCTGTCTGGCCACTCTACCATAAAGGCCTGATTGGTGGAGTGCTGCAGAGATGGTTGTCCTTCTGGAAGGTTCTTCCATCTCCACAGAGGATCTCTAGAGCTCTGTCAGAGGGACCATCAGGTTCACCTCCCTGACCATGGCTCTTCTCCCCCGATTGCTCAGTTTGGCCAGCTCTAGGAAGAGTCTTGGTGGTTCCGAACTTTTTCAATTTTAGAATGATGGAGGCCACTGCGTTCTTGGGGACCTTCAATGCTTCAGAAATGTTTTGGTACCCTTCCCCAGATCTGTGCCTCGACACAATCCTGTCTCGGAGCTGTATGGACAATTACTTCAACCTCATGGCTTGGTTTTTGCTCTGACCTGTACTGTCAACTGCGGGACCTTATATAGACAGGTGTGTGCCTTTCCAAATCATGTCCAATCAATTGAATTTACTACAGGTAGACTCCAAGCAAGTTGTAGAAACATCTCGAGGATGATCAATGGAAACAGGATGCACAAGAGCAACATTTTGAGTCTCATAGCAAAGGGTCTGAATACGTATGTAAATAAGGAATTTCTGTTTTTCATTTTAGCAACCATAGTTTCTAAAAACCTGTTTTTACTTATTCTGAGAAGATTGATGAGGGAAAATTGTTATTTAATCAAATTTAGAATAAAGGTGTAACAAAACAAAATGTGGAAAAAGGGAAGGGGTCTGAATACTTTCTGAATGCACCGTATATGGTAAGCCACAAACAAATATGCATAAGCACACACACTTGCTGTATCACACAAAAGCATGTTGGCATTATTTGAAAAGGCAAACACACATAAATGGATAAATGCACCTTAATCCTGATATGTGACAGAGATTAAGTGAGAAATATATATTTCCGGACTTTAAAAATATAAATTGTGATCGCAGAAAAATCTAATATGACAAGTAGCTTCGATTGTAAAAGAGTCAGGTAACAACAAAGATATTCAGAATATCCAAGATAGCTGACCTCTTCAGAGATTCAATGTCTTCTCATATTTCACAATGTCAGTGTTGTATTACAATTTGGAGTAATAGGGGTCTGTGTTAGTGTTGTATTACAACGTGGATCTCTTATCACATTAGCACACTTACCTACACACTAACACAGACCCCTTCTAAATCAATACAGCCATAAATAGCTGCGCTTGAATAGCTACATTTGTTTGCTAGCTATCACCCTACACCACTATGCATTGTTTGAATATGTGTGCGTGCATACGTGGTGGCTTTATACTGTGTGTTTAGCCAAGAAAAGAGGAGGATACCAATCATGCTTTTCACCCAGGGGTGTAGAACAGTCCTCTAGGACTGCAGTGCTGCAGGTTTCCCATTTCGCCCTTGCCCATAATTGATCAGTTAATGTCACTGATTGCCCAGAGAGTCCACACACCTAGTAACACAGGTCTAAATCAGCCACTGATTTAAAAAAAAAAAAGCAGGAATGAAAACCAGCAGCCACTGCAGCCCTTCATGACTCAAGGTCAGGCAGCACCTCTGTTTGAACCCATAACAATTATTAATTAAATATGGCAAATGTTATGCAGAAGTATTATGTTACGATGTGAGTAGCATATGTACCTCATTCACCCCCTGGTGTCACTACAAGGTAGATATAATCTGCAATCACTACTTTTGACGCCTACCTAAAGTCAGACAGAAAGCACCCAACATGTGAATTAAAATGTGTAGTGAAACGAGCAGCGGGGCTAATGCTAACTCGTCGCTAGCTCTGTTGCCAGGTGCCTCTGAGGGGATCCTCATCACAAGCTGCAGCTATGTCGGCTAGGCTACAGCTATCTCATCTTGAACTGGTCAGCATTTTTACATTTCCCATGTGTGTTGTCTACTCTCTGTAGCTATATTTGGCTGTTTTCTTCCTTTACTCCTCCCAGGGCCTCCCAGCACTCCACCTGCATCCGGTTTCACCCGACGGGGGAATGGCAGCCTCTCTAGCCCTTGCTTGCCAATGGGCAGATAAGCTAGTTTACAGCTCATGTCTTCAATATGAGAGGCACGTGCATACTAATGAAAAGGGGCCAAGGGGCAAAACATTCCATGACAACAGATATCCATGAGGAGAGAGAGCATGTACGTAGGTAGGTGCGAATAGTTGCATATATGAGCAGGTAAATCTGCTAGGACTATGTTTAATGGAATGGAGTTTAGATGGAATTCAACTGACGATAGGAATGTGACTACAATAGTGCATAACATGTCTGGGCTGCAGAGATAAGGTTTGAGAAAGGTTTGCTGCAGTAACATCAGAATTCAAATCTTTAGATTGTGTTACACCTGGTACCAGATAGATCAATCTAGTATTGCAATTCATATAGACAACAATGGTACAATGTAGACACTGGTTTGTTTGAAAGGTTTTTGAGGAAATTAAATGCTAATTATTTAGCAGAGAATAGACATCAAAAGATGCTGTGAGAGAAGATATGGTTGAATACGGTTGGACATGGTTGGTGGAATCAGATGGGGTTCCAGAACAATCCACAGAAATGCAGTCATACACAGTTTGGCATAGCCAATGTACCTACCTAGTGTACCGTTCACTTGCCTGTGGCAATGAATTGTTGTAACAGCTGGACTAACAAAAACATCACGCTAGCATTCAGGTTACACTGGACAGGCTAAATTGCTAGACTGGTTAATCAGGGCTCGAACCGAATCATATTTAATCTAATGTTAAGTAGGGACTATAGCTAATGTAGAGCTTATAGCTAAACCTAACTCCAGACAACCTACTCTTCACTGTACACACTATTACAACAAGCAGCAAAAAGGATTTGACAGTAATGTAATGGATGCACAGTACTTCCACCATTTCCCTACCTTCAGATATACCAGAACATTCAAAAACACATTCATTGCTAGGTGTGAATGCGACCTCATAGTGTTCAGAGCAGTACATAAAGCATTGTACATCTGGGAGATAGGCCTCTTGAGGGCACCACAGGGAAATGCTGGTGTGTCGCTCTGAGCAATGTAGGGCAGGCCTAATACACCTGCCATGTGAGGCTCAGTTAGTCTGGCTATAGAATATAGAACAGTACACGGTTCTAAACTGTTTAGGGATCTAAAAAGTCGCCCTAGTTAAGTGTGTGTACTCTGCATGTGATCCAAAGACATACATAATCGCATTTCAACTGGGTAACCCACATGAAGAGGCTCTGTCTGTGTCCCACTCACCCCCTTTTAAGTAGCCAGCCCCGTCCAGATGCATGCCAGAGACTCGCGACACAATGAAACTATTAACGACCACAAAGCTAGCCGTGGGGGTTATCTGCTCGCAGACTGTAGCACACCTTTTTAAGTAGTTCATTCACTATATTCATGGAGATAGAACGCTAGGAAGGAAGCATGCATTCGAATGTTGTATCTCTGGATGTCGTGTAAAAAAAGAAAAAGCTAGCCTTCAATGAAAATGTAGTCATTTAAAAACCTTCAATAGGCCTATCCCTCACACCAGAGAGATGACTATGTACTGTACAGTATGTTATACTACAGGCAATGTTACCCTTATATAATGATACTAAAGGCAAATAATCTGAAATGTACACTAAAACATTTTAAAACAGTACAATTAATTACCTCCAATACTTCTGTGTACTAAATGATCCTCGCCTCATTAGAACACTACAAATTTGGGCCGTACGTAAACGCTGAAAAATGTACACCATCTCACTCACTATTACATAAGCAAATATTTAATTTATCGCTTATTCATCAAGCCGTTGACAGCCTAACCAGCTGTTTTGGATCTAGTGGCAGGGGAGCTTCCCTCTATTTATATTGTTTTATTGGTAGAGGAGAAGGGAAGTTACAATGCCGTTGTCCATGGAATCACATGAAGCTATGACATCGGCCCTGCAGTAAAAATGTCTACATAAAATATAACATGCATTACCACTCTCTGCTTTGCTTTTGTGAGTGGATGGATGAGTGGATGGATGACTGGATGGATGACTGGATGGATGGGGGAAGATATTATGGATGCATAGAATGTGAGTATTATGTATGTGTGTATATCTGTACCTTTGATGTGTATGTACGTGTGTATATGTGTAGCCTCGTAAGTGTATATTTATGTGGATGTGTGTGGATGTGCATCCGTATGAAGTGTTATTCACAAAACTCTAGTCTGGATCTCTGCGATTGCCTAAACACACAAGTATTGATTATCTCCTAAAAACACACACCCTAGAGAAAACAGCCAAAGCACATTTGAAATGCAGAATCATATTCTTGCAACGTTCTTGAAAACCATTTGAAACTGAAGGCTCGCAAAATGATCATATTGAGTGAATCATATTCAATTTGATCCATTCAGCAGCTTAAAAAACAACTGAGACCCAGTTGAGGTTTTATGGGAGATATTGCAGCAAACAGCGTCCGCGATCGCCTGTTAGCCTGCGGACAGCATTGGATCCACCAGGAATAACGTGTGTAGCATCCAGACAGCTAACGAACAGTGTACCAGTTCAACCACAGAGGACGGATGCATACTGCTGCGATCCCTGCTGCTGATGCTATAACAAATGGGCTGCTGGGAGGACGGATGGATTGATAGGGCCCATGTATGTGCAGATGCTTGGTCATACAGCTTATAAACCTATTTGTGCAAATGTGTACACATGTGTACATGAGTGTGTTCATGTGCATATTAATTGGATTAATTTGACTGACTGCACTTTGACAGCTAAAGCCCTGCGGCAAAGATGGAGCTATGGTGTGGAGTGTGGAGGAGGAGGAGCAGAGGGGATGGGATGAGAGAGATAGAGTGAGGCAGAATGTGAGATAGAGAGAAAGGGTCAAGAGAAAAGAGAGAGCCGCTGTGGGGGAGGGGACAGAGGAGAGCGAGAGAGAGAGAGAGTGGGGGATGGGAGGAAGAGGGAGGGTGAGATCCAGGGAGAGAGAGAAGGAGAGGGAGACGGAGAGAGGGAGGGAGAGAAATTGGGAAAGGGTGGGGGAGGGGAACAGGAGAGAGTCTGCAGCTAGCTAACACACATGATGCAGGTTAAACAGCATCTGTTACCACCTACAAAAAAATCTCATTGCTCCCAGCACAGTGGATCAAACAGCCATTGTGACCCAACCAGGGGTCGCCCATTCCATATGTCACCCCACCCCCAACACCATCCCTATGTGATCCACGCCACACAACTCTCTGTCAGGGAGAGTTACATAAGCCTGGGTGACCTCAGGTGTGAGGGTGAATACAATGTCATGAGAGCCTTGCCCAACCCTTAGTCCATCTGTGCTGGGAGTGGAAGAAGCCATCGGAGAGAGAGAGAACGAGACACCCCCTGTCCGCCATTACTGCCCGTCTTTGGGGCCTGGTAACAACACTAATGTCCCAATGTAGTACACAGGGGTTAGGGTTAGACTTGGGGGGGGGGGGGGGGGGGGGTTGAGTGGTGGCAGCAGAGGTAGAGGGCATGGAGAGGGGAGCGATTAAATAAAGACGCCCTGATGTATACACACGTCAACCATCATCCACTTCATGTCCATCTTCTGTCAATCCATGTTTCGCTTTCCCACTTCCAGGGCTATGAAAAGCATTGATTGTCAGTGTCCATGTTCCTTTATCAACCGTCATTCTGATGCTTTAAGGGGGCTAAGGGAGAAAATGGAAGCGAGCCATCTTTTTTTATGGCTCATAATGAAGGGGGGATGGAGGAGGGGATGTTTAGATAGAAATAGATGCTGTGGCTTCCAGACTGACTCAGCGAAAAACTCAGGGGAGTGTCTTAAGTGAAGTAACAAACAAGGCAAGGATGTGAGGCTAGGCTCCAGTAGAGAGACACAGGTTTCGACCCGATTCTTCTCTCTTCTCCCGAAGTGTGCACTTGCACACTCACCATGGTGGAAACTCCCTCCAGTCTACGCTTACACCACTCCAATGCTTTTAAATCCATGACAGGAAGTGCACATGCTGGGAGAAGTGTGGAGAATCGGGACACACTTCACTAATTCATCAATACGATGCACAGTCATATCAACCGCTCTTCCCCGAGTATTTTGCACTGTATGATACTCATCCACTGCACTGCACTGTGCATCCCCCAAAAATCTATAATTAGTGAGAAATGGGAAAGTATTCATCTTATATTTAAGCAATAAGGCTTGAGGGGGTGTGGTATATGGCCAATATATCATGGCTAAGGGCTGTTCTTATGCACGACGCAACGTGGAGTGCCTGGATAAAGCCATTAGCCATGGTATATTGGCAATACACACGATATATACAAAAGTATGTGGACAGCTCTTCAAATTAGGGGATTGGGCTATATCAGCCACACCTGTTGCTGACAGGTGTATAAAATCGGGCACACAGCCATGCAATCTCCATATACAAACATTGGCAGTAGAATGGCCTTACTGAAGAGCTCAGTGGCTTTCAACATGGCACTGTCATCGGATGCCACCTTTCCAATCAAGTCAGTTTGTCAAATTTCTGCCCAGCTAAAACTGCCCCGGTCAACTGTAAGTGACGTTATTATGAAGTGGAAATGTCTAGGAGCAACAATGGCTATGCCACAAAGTGGTAGGCCACACAAGCTCACAGAATGGGACCGGCGAGTGCAGAAGCGCGTAGCGCATAAAAATTGTCTGTCCTTGCACCACTCACTGCCGAGTTCCAAACTGCCTCTGGAAGCAATGTCAGCACAATAACTGTTAGCTGGGAGCTTCATGAAATGGGTTTCCATGGCCGAGCAGCCGCACACAAGCCTAAGATCACCATGCGCAATGCAAAGCGTTGGCTGGAGGGGTGTATCAAGCTTCACCATCTGGCAGTCCGACGGACGAATCTGGGTTTGGCGGATACCAGGTGAACGCTACCTGCCCCAATGTATAGTGCCAACTGTAAAGTTTGGTGGAGGATAAATAATGGTCGGTGGCTGTTTTTCATGGTTCGGGCTAGGCCCCTTAGTTCCAGTGAAGGGAAATCTTAACTCTACTGTATACAATGAAATTCTAGACGATCCTGTGCCTCCAATTTTGCGGCAACAGTTTGGGGAAGCCCCTTTCCTGTTTCACCATGACAATGCCCCCGTGCACAAAGCGAGGTCCATACAGAAATGGTTTGTTGAGATTGGTGTGGAATAACTTGACTGTCCTGACCTCATCAACCCCATTGAACACCTTTGGGATAAATTGGAACGCCGACTGCAAGCCAGGCCTAATCGCCCAACATCAGTGCCCAACCTCACTAATACTGTGGCTGAATGGAATCAAGTCCATGCAGCAATGTTCCAACATCTAGTGGAAAGCCTTCCCAGAAGAGTGGAGGCTGTTTTAGCAGCAAAGTGGGGACCAACTCCATATTAATGCCCAGTATTTTGGAATGAGATGTTCGACACGCATGTGTCCACATACTGTTGGTCATGTAGTGTACCACAAACCCCCAAGGTGCCTTATTGCTAGTATAAACTGGTTACCAACGTAATTAGAACAGTAAAAATAAACGTTTTGTCATACCCGTGGTTTACGGTCTGATATACCACGGCTGTCAGCCAATCAGCATTCAGGGCTCGAACCACCCCGTTTATAATTTACTTTGTGGAACGGGTTAGGGGTTAAAGTAACTAATGAAAGAGGGCTAATCGAAAGGTTGAGTGTCGCCTGAGCCATATCTCTTAAACCCTAACACAAAGCGACAATCTTCTAATTCCCCGTCAAATGAATTAATAGAACCTTAATGACTATCACTATCAGTTTTTATCAGAAGTTTGTGTGTTCTCAACAAGTATGATAAGAGGAGTAGAAATATTGCCAGAGGTGTTTTTGGAAACATGTGGCACGGTGCTAAGTTCAAACTCAATTTAGACCTTCTCTGAACTGCACGCAAAGCCCCCAAAATACATTTAGACTTACTTTAACCAAGTCTGTGGTCTCCCTCAGGGGATTACAGCTGAGAAATGGAGACAGGTTCGTGAGGCTGCCAAGACATTTTTGGGGCATTGTACATGACCAATTCCCAGAATTCAATGAGCCATGTAATCAATATATAAAATGGTGAAAGATGGGAGGGTTTAACAAATCTATGATTGCGTGTTTTAAAGTATCTTGCATCACGTAGCCTAGGAACCTATAGGAGTGTTCCATCGTACAACTAGTGTCTACCTAGATTATACTCCATCCTGTTGTCAAATGCTCTAATGTCAACTGTTAATAACAACTGCATGACCACTTCTGTCATATGTTATTACATGCTTCATAAGAGTCTACAAACCAGATGATATTCCAGGGTGTTATGTCATTTACTAACCTCTGTGTCACATTATAACATTGAATGGAATGACGGGCATCATAACCATGTCATATGCCGTTATAGAGTGTGCACCGACACCTGAAGTAAAGTGAGCTTCATTTGAGGTGTTATAAAACAGTTATGGGTGTGGTTGCTCAACAGGATGAGTTGAGAATCACAAAATGTTACCATTCAAAGGATCTCCAAGAAACTGTGGCAAATGGGAGCACAGATGTATTTAGGATTGTACATTTTTGGAAAAACTGCACTCCAGATATAAAAATGAAACATTATAATACCAACAACTTGCCAAAACACAAAAATGGCCTAATAAAACGGATGCAAATAGAATTTTACAACATAAAGGTTTCTGGAGCACACCAGGATTTGTGACAGCTGTGAAAAAAAGGAAGATGTGCAGGCTACAGTAACAATGGCTAGTTAGTCAGGTATCTAGCTAGCTAGCTAATTAGTTGATGTTGCAACTATGACATTCTGTTGACCAACTAGCTGGCTAACTAGCTGACTATCTAGCAATCTGCTAGCACTAGCTAGTTAACTTCACTAGCTACTGGTGGAGATAAAAAACATATTCTGTAGCAGATTAACACCCTCTTTTACACTTTAAATGCAATAACATTTTCATCTTAATACACATTATTTTACACAATCTAATTAATGTCATTAGCTATTGTTACCATTATCTATTGTAACCATGTTATTTGCTATGGCTAGATTTGGGTTAGTGATATTAAGTATCCTTGGGACTTCCCTACCCTAAACCCTAACCCTAACCTTAACCCCTACCCCTACCCCTACCCTAACCCTAACCTTAACCTTAACCATAACCCTTACCTAACCATAACCTTAAACCTTACCTTAACCGTTTAAAATGTATATTTCAATGGGATGACATCAGAGTTAGGTCATCCCAAGGACTCCGTTTAGACTTTTCTGCTAGATTTGCCCAATGATGTAAATAAAGCCTTGATTGCGCATGCTACACTACATGACCAAAAGTAGATGGACACCTGCTCGCCGAACATCTCATTCCAAAATCATGGGCATCATAATGGAGATGGTCCCCCCTTTGCTGCAATAACAGCCTCCACTCTTCTGGGAAGGCTTTCCACGAGATGTAGGAACATTGCTGCAGGGACTTGATCCATTTAGCCACAAGAACATTCCAATATTGCGTTCCAATTCATCCCAAAGGTGTTTGATGGGGTTGAGGTCAGGACTCTGTGCAACCGAGTTAAGTTCTTCCACACCGATCTCGACAAATTCTGTATGTACCTTGCTTTGTGCATGAGGGCATTGTCATGCTGAAACAAGAAAGGGCCTTCCCCAAACTGTTGCCACATAATCATCTAGAATGTCATTGTATGCTGTAGCGTTAAGATTTCCCTTTACTGGAACTAAGGGGCCTAGCCCAAATCACAGACCATTATTCCTCATCCACCAAACTTTACAGTTGGCACTATGTGTTGGAGCAGGTAGAGTTCTCCTGTCATCCGCCAAACTCAGATTATGGTAAAGCGTGATTCATTACTCCAGAGAACACATTTCCACTACTCCAGAGTCCAATGGCGGCAAGCTTTACACCACCCCAGCTGACGCTTTGCATTGCGCATGGTGATCTTAGACTTGAGTGCGGCTGCTCGGCCATGGAAACCCATTTCATGAAGCTCCCGACGAACAATTCTTGTGCTGACGTTGCTTCCAGAGGCAGTTTGGAACTCGGTAGAGTGTGTCGCAACCAAGGGCAGATGATGTTTATACGCTACGCGCTTCAGCAGTCCTATTCCATGAGCTTGTGTGGTCTACCACTTCATGGCTGAGCCGTTGTTGCTCCTAGACGTTTCCAATTCACAATAACAGCATTTACTGTTGACAAGGGCAGCTCTACCAAGGCAGAAATTTGACAAACTGACTTGTTGGAAAGGTGGCATCCTATGACGGTGCCACCTTCAGTAAGGCCATTCTACTGCCAATGTTTGTCTATGGATGTTCCGTGGCCGTGTGCACAATTTTATACACCTGTCAGCATTGGGTGTCCACATACTTTTGTATAGTGTATGTTTTGGCCAATGAGAGGATTTGAAGCCACCGGTTGGTCATATTGGCACTCTAAGATATTTCAGTTAAATATTTCATGAACAAAATTACAAGTATTTAAGATTTTTTTTGCTGTGGTGGGGACAGTAACATTAGTACTTTCAAAACATTTTATTTTAACGGAAACAAATCCATATATTTTTTCAGGTTAAATGTGTATGTTTAGCTCACATAATATAATTTAAAAGTCTGTAATAGAATAGACGTGGAAATGTGTATTTTTTTATTTTATCTTTATTTAGGAGAGTCAGTTAAGAACAAATTCTTATTTACAATGCGGCCTACCCCGGCCAAGTGCTAACCTGGATGACGCTGGGCCAATTGTGTGCCACTCTATGGGACTCCCAATCACGGCCGGTTGTGATACAGCCTGGAATCAAATCAGGGTCTGTAGGGACGCCTCTAGCACTGAAATGCAGTGCCTTAGATAGCTGCGCCACTCAGGAGCCCAAATGTAGACATTAATAAATGCATTTTCACAGCTTCCAAAATATCTTTACAATGGTGGGGGATTACCAAGATGGAGGCGCGGGGGGCTTCAAAACGGTGCTCCCTGTCAGTCATCTAGAGTGTATATAAATCATTGGATTTGCCCAGGAGAGAACTACTGCCCCATCTCCTTGAAACCACAGAAGTTTAAGGCCGATTAAAAAATGTAAATATTCGTGGCCAATCTTTGTGTAAAAAAAAAGATGTTGCGAAGACAAACATGGTACTAATAATTGCTTCTAATACACCATATGTATGTCATTGAACCGATTCTTTAAAAATCGCACACAGAAGACGTTATAATGATAGTTTTGTTGCTAATGGCAGCTTGCAGTACCCCGGTCAGCCTTCAACTTGTGTTACTCAATGAGAGGGGGCAGCACTGAGATAGCCTGCAGCGTCAGTTCCCTGAGTAGGTCAAACTGCGCATGTTATGTCTCCATGAGACGCCATCTTAGCAAGCTTTCTGGCCTTCAAATGTGCTATTGAGTCTTCACATAGGAATGAATGGTGTCACGTGATTGATGGCTTTGGCCATTCTTTTTACAGTCATTGGATTTGCCACGAGCCGACATCTGTCTTCTCCCATTCTTTTACTTAGTCCCACCCTTCTTCTCCCAATTTCAGGGATATGATTCGCTGACACGAGAACTCTAAATAACTTACCATCCTGAGACAAGGCCGAGTATAGCCCACAAAGATCTCCGCCACGGCCCCCCCTTGGGTTGTGCAGTGCCGGAGATCTTTGTGGGCTATACTCGGTCTTCTCTCAGAATTCTAAGTTGGTGGTTGAAGATATCCCTCTAGTGGTGAGGGGGCTGTGCTTTGGCAAAGTGGGTGGGGTTATATCCTGCCTGTTTGGCCCTGTCCGGGGTTATCGTCGGATGGGGCCACAGTGTCTCCCGACCACTCCTGTCTCAGCCTCCAGTATTTATGCTGCAGTAGTTTATGTGTCGGGGGGCTCGGGCCAGTCTGTTATATCTGGAGTACTTCTCCTGTCTTATGCGGTGTCCTGTGTGAATTTAAGTAAGCTCTCTCTAACTCTCTCTCTCTTTCTCTCTTTCTTTCTCTCTCTCGGAGGACCTGAGCCCTAAGACCATACCTCAGGACTACCTGGCATGATGACTACTTGCTGTCCCCAGTCCACCTGGCATTGCTGCTGCTCCAGTTTCAACTGTTCTGCCTGCGGCTATGGAATCCTGACCTGTTCACCGGACGTGCAACCTGTCCCAGACCTGCTATTTTCAACTCTCTAGAGACAGCAGGAGCGGTAGAGATACTCTGAAGGATCGGCTACTGAAAAGCCAACTGACATTTACTCCTGAGGTGCTGACCTGTTGCACCCTCGACATCCACTTTGATTACTTTTATTTGACCCTGCTGGTCACCTATGAACATTTGAACATCTTGGCCATGTTCTGTTATAAATCTCCACCCGGCACAGCCAGAAGAGGACTAGCCACCCCTCATAGCCTGGTTCCTCTCTAGGTTTCTTCCTAGGTTCTGGCCTTTCTAGGGAGTTTTTCCTTGCCACCGTGCTTCTACACCTGCATTGCTTGCTGTTTGGGGTTTTAGGCTGGGTTTCTGTACAGCACTTTGACATCAGCTGATGTAAGAAAGGCTTTATAAATAAATTTGATTTGATTTTCATTGGAGCTCCAATCTCTCCATGACATTTCAGGTATACTGTATAATTTGCAGAAAATAATTGACAGTTTGCAGGCAGCGCTTTGCAGTGGAGAAGGTTGGAAGATGGGGGATGGAGAGATGACGCGAGGAAGAAAAAAGGGCGCGAGGTTCAAACCCAAACCAATATCTGTGAAATACAAGCGGAGTACTTTCTCCTTTGAGTGAAGTACAGAGGAGATAATGACATGTTATGCTTTTTAAAACTCTGAGCAAACGACGAATTGTGAACTCAGAAATGTAACCTGACAGAAGGGAAGAGGACGAACATGCGCCAACGGGTGAGGTGGAGGCTTCCGAGCCTCACCCCAATGATCAGGAAAATGCCCAAGATGACGCTGGCCTAGTGGGAGTACGATTCGTGGAGAAAGTGGATCCATGCCTTTTGGCTGATTTATTTGTGGTATCAGGCTGGGTGAAGAAGGAGTTTGGTTCTGTCAATTTGGTCAAAGCATCCAGAAGTGGACTTGTGTTGACTTTTTGTGTGTTTGCTGCCCAGAGGGAGAGGGTGCTATGCATTTCATAGCTGTGTCCTGCTTTGCTCTCCGGAACAGAGCGCCGCTGAAAGGAGTGATCTACCTGAGTGTTGAGGTAGATCTACTGAAGTTGAGGATCCCCTGTGTCTGCGATGGACACCATTTGGTACAACGCAGACCCGATGGCGAGCACGAGACTGAGTAGACCTTGTCTGTTCTTCTGAGTTAAGATGCAGAGTGTTTGCCGGATAAAGTCATGCTAGGGTATATAAGTTATCCCATGAGAGCTTTTGTTCTGAACACACTACAGTGTTTCAGGTGCCAAGTTTATGGTCATGATGCAGCAGAATGTAGGAGGGAGATTCCGAGGTGTGAGAATTGTGCAGGTGGACATGGGACAAAGTGGAGTGTTTCAATTGTGGGGGTGGCCATGTAGCTGGGGATCAGAAATGTCCTGTGCTAGTGAGACCGATTTTAAGTTTCCAGGGTGAGGGCAGCGCAGAAAGTGTCATATGCTGAGGCAGTGAGGAAAGTAGAGGATTGTGGGCAAAGGGTGAGGGAGCCTGAGAGGATTAGGTAGTAGGCCAGTACAGAGTGACCCAAACAGTTTGTTCTTTAGTAAGGTTGGCTTCTTGGTGTATATTGCTATGGTCATTAATTGTACCGTACAGATGGAAAGGAAATCCCAGAACATTGAATTGGTAGAGAAGTTTTTGGGTGTCATAGATTTTAGTGCAGAAGAACTACAGGGGGTTTTGAGAGAAGGGGATCCAGCCTCCCTGGACGAAGGCCTGGTGTATGATCTGTTAGGGGAAAAGTAGTGGAAAGGTGTGGTGGGGATAGTAGTATGTATGTAGGGGTAGATGGTGGTGCAATTTTCTTTTTTCCTCATTTCCTTCTTTTTGTGAACAAATGGTCAATGCACTTTCTGAACTGTGAAAAGCAGCAATACGCATCAAAAGCGTCTAGTCTGACGGAAAACCACATGAAGAAGAAGAAGACAGTTTGCAGAAACTATAAAGTTATTTAGCTAGAGCTCTTGTGTCAGTGAATCATATCGCTGACATCTGAAGACGAAGGGTGGGACTTAACAACAGAACAACAACACATGAGAAACAATGAAATTAAAAAGTAATTGTGTTTAAAGTGTACTGAAAGAGAATGTATTGTGTGATGTGCTGCAAAATGTGCTTTATAATTTGAAATTCCTCCGGTAGCTAGCAAGCTAGCTAGCTAGCTAGCTATGCATAGATGGGGGCACAGTGGGGCTGCTTGTTCTCATGTCGTGGCCCTACGTCTGTGGCTAGCTAGCTACAGGCAATATTTGGATTGTGAGAAGCATGGCTCTCCAACTTTGTTCCTGGAGAGCTACATGTTGCAATTGCACCATCAACTACTTAGTTAGCTAGCTAGCTACCTGACTAATTACAAATCTCCTTTATAATATAGCTCTCATTTTTATTGTAGCCTGCTCATCTTCCTTTTTTTCACAGCTGTCACAAATCCTGTTGTGCCCAAGCAACCTTGATTTTGTCATAACTTCTGTTTTGTTGAATTATTATTTTTTTTTTTGGCAAGTTTTTTGTGTCCTTTTTGATATCTTAACGTGGTCCAATTTGTACAACTCCAAATAAAAAAAAACTAAGTACATCTGTGCTCCCATTTGCCCATGTTGTTTTTTAAATCCTTTGAATAGTACAATGTTGTGATACTCTCAACTCATCCTGTGGTATAAGCACATTCATAAATGTTTTATTAGACATCAAACGAATGTCACGTTACGTAAGGTGTCTGTACACACTATATGACATGGTTATGACACCCATCATTCCGTTCAATGTAATAATGTGACACAGAGGTTGGTAAATGAGATAACACCCTGTAATAGCATCGGGTATGTAGACTCTTATGTAGCATGTAATAACATATGACATAAGTTGTCATGCAGACTGTGTAATAGCAGTTGTTATTAACAGTGACATAAGAGCATATGACAACAGGATGAACAGTCATCTATATAACACCCATTATAACTAATTTTATAACACTTTATAAAAGATCTTACTTAGAACTATTTAAAATGACTTATAACAGCTTACGACAAATGTTATAATGTGTTATATAGTTGTTATAAAGGCTTTATGAATGCATACATAAGTACACCTACAGGTGCTTCTACACCTGCATGGCTTGCTGTTTGGGGTTTTAGGCTGGGTTTCTGTACAGCACTTCGAGATATTAGCTGATGTACGAAGGGCTATATAAAATAGATTTGATTTGATTTTATAAAGTGTTATCATTTTTCCCCCTTGTGTTAAAAGCAAATACCCAATCCCCTTGCCAAATCCCCTTGCAGAAGGCATTATAGGGAGCAGTGAGCTGCATATTTCTTCACCTCCCCTCCCTCCTTCCGTCCCTCACCTCATGAATGAAACAGGAAGTGGGTGATCAATTACATATTCAACTTACACAAAAAAGAACAGTCTGAACTATATGTAAATGAGCTTACCCACTTAAGTATAGCATCTGAATGCTGTGTCATTGTAATTTACTTACTTATGTCCAGACAAAAATTTAACGGCTCCAACTTATTATGTAAATGTGGGCTATTCAAAGTGTCTCAATGTGAGATCAGCAATACTGGTAAACTAGGTTCCTTTAAGGATGCGAGGGGCATTGTGCCGATAGCACCAGTGATGCCATCTTTTAGAAAAATAGATACACAAAGGAGGATGGATATTCGGAATGAAAGTGACAGCATGGGACAAATAAACGCAAAGCTGTTTCTAGTATCAGGATTCGATTGTACAGTTATAATGGTACTCTCTAAACTGGATTTCCTCCCTAAATGCAGGATTCAATTGTTGTTAGATTTTTTTTAAATTGTCAGCAATTACAATGTTGCTATGGTATAGTTTCTATGTAAAGGGTAGTACTACAGAAGGGTCATCCTTCTTTGCAACTTTCTGAGGACTTAACATAAGTAGCTTTTCACCCATCAAAATGCTTTAAGTGCTTAACTTATTAATGTACTGTAGTAGAGAGAGAGATTGATTACTTGTTGGGGTCATACGTCTGTAGCTTTACCGATAGTTAGGCTACCTGCAGGCATGGGTTCTTGAGGATGTCCAATATACAGTACATCAATCTAAATCGGTCATCATATAATGTTTTTTCCTTCTGTTGTAAAACTGTTTTATTCACTTTAGTGTAGTAAATGGATCTGACATTTACCCTTTCCAATCACAAAAAGACATTGTATCTCCTCGCCCCCCAAAAAATGGCAAAACTCTGACCTCTAAAAGATCCTACAACACAATCAGACCATCTGACATTCCTAGATTGTTTCCAAGACAATTTCCTCAACTAGCAATTTCCTAAATAATATTCTGCACCGATAACATGTTGATCATGCAAACTGAGAGAGCAGGTGATAATCAAACCTCAATAACATCTCCCCGACATAGTGCTGAACGCATGTCCTTCCTTTGTCCTTTCATTGTGCTGAGTCATTTAAAGATGTTAGATTAAAACCATATCACGTGACGTGGTCCTTTACAATCATATCCGGGATTGAAAATGGCAGATTTGGGCACTGATGAACTCCTAAATTGGAACAAAGTAACTGTACAGTAACCTGCTATAAATGACATCAGAGCTCAGGCTCTAAGCTTCACAGCGCTGACTGACAGCCGTTCTGAACTTGAGCACAGCACGCGACAAGAAGTCGCACCGATCCCTCCTGCTAATTGAAAGTTTTGCAAATGTTTTGTTGTCTGAGTAAGGGAAATGCTTTATATTAAGAGGACTCTGAGTATTTTGAAAGATGAGACATTGAGGATTATAATAAATACCGCTTTGATGTCATACAAGCAAGCCAAACACCTGTGCACTTCACATTTCCATAATCATAAAACTCAAGTCATATACAATGTCAACGTTTTTGATCACTATGTTTGATGTATAGTTACAAGATGACATGGCGTTATACCCCGTGTTGTTCTGAACAGAATGAGCCTATGTTTGTCTATTGTGAAGAAAATTTGCCGAGGAACACGCACCTGAATGCACTCATGACTCCTTTCTACACTCTTAGAAAAAAAAGGTTCCAAAAAGGTTATTTGGCTGTCCCCATAGGAGAACCCTATTTGGTTCCAGGTAGAACCCTTTTTGGTTCTATGTAGAACTATTTTGGGTTCCATGTAGAACTTTCTGGGGAAAGTATTCCACATGGAACCCAATAGGGTTCTACCTGGAACCAAAAAGGGTTCTTCCAAATGTCTCCAATGGGGACAACCGAAGAACCCTTTTTTTCGAAGAGCATACGCGCACCAAAATTACGGTCTGTTTCTCTGAATTGCTTTAAGAAAGCCCTACACGGTAAGATAGTATTTTATAACTTATCTAGTCTAGCTTGGCAATAGAACAAGCTTCAAATGATGCCCACCTGACCCTGATTGTGATTTATAATGGTCTGTTTTTGGATTGTGTGAACAACAGTAATTGTGTGATGGCTGCGATGCAGGGTTGTGTTCCAGACAAAACAACTACAATTGTACTTGCTCTAGCTCCTCAACGGCACAGCTAGGAGAGCTCAGAAAAGCACCTTGTAGTTGACGACTCTTCTTTGAGTCATTAAAGTGCATTGAAATGACTTAGTAATTGAGCACACTTTGGAGAGGTGTGTGGCCACTTGAATACACCAGTTAGTCCTCTCACTCAAACCCTTGTAATGTGTTTGTCTTATGTTGCACCTACCCCACATTCTCCAAGAATATTCTTATCATATTACTGAATGTATCCAGAGTATTTTCGGATTTAATGTTAAATCACGTGAAATCCACAGTGTAATGTTTGGATTCTGTCTTGTGTCAGGGGAACTGTTGTGTCCTCAACTTTGGTCTAATAATTTCCCCATAATGACATTTTCCAAACCCTCTCATTTGCTACCATTCTTATGCATATGTTTTCATATTTCTTCCGTTATAAACATTTAAATGTAGCCCTATCCATATAGGTCCATTTTCACGAGTGTAAAGGGTTAAATAAAAGTCTGAATTTGTGGCAAAGAGATGCCATACCCAAAACTTCGGATTCCGTGTTTCAAAACGTACAAAAACGGACTTGAATGGTCATGGGCATTCAATATCAAAGAGATTTAGATTCTACAGAGCTTGAAAGATAGAATGATAGTCCTTGGAACATCTTACTACTGAAAGCAGTGTGAGTCACAATAAATCCCAACTGTACGACATTATAAGCGTCCTGAGACGGTGGTGATCTCACTGCTTCACCTTTGTTTCGCTCAGTCTGAGTGAAAGGGGATGTGAGGTAGGCTATGAACAGAATTCCGCTAGACGGCCACCTGATCTCATCTGACTGATCAACCCGCTCCTCTCTGACTTGTATGGGCACAGTCGGGCACAGAATCCTCAGAAAAGTAGGATGGACGCCAGAGCGAAAGTAATTGCTCAGCGTGTTAATTTAGTGGCTAAAATTGTTGACGGAAGTAAGTGGTCCGGCCTGGAATGGCCAGTCAGCATGTCTTTCTTTAACCTACGTTGACATTTTCAAAAACGCAAGCTATTCTTTATAAAGCACATAGTAAAAACAATTGAGTAAAAGTGGAATAGGAAATATAGATGGGCTTTGGACTTTCTACAACTCATTTGAGGGTATAACCCCGAGGAGAAATGACTAGCTGTACTGAGGTCAACTTAACTATATCACAAAGAGCAGGGCATACATTGAGGTAGTTTCTATTTAATAAAAAATCCTTCAGTCCAAATATGTGGGGATAAACAACGTGTGACAGATTCAGCAGTGGTAGGTGAGTAAGACTCAAAGACAGAAACAGAGACTGTTCCTGAGTACCCTAGGCCTACTAAACTAGTCACCTTTTAACCATACCCCCAAACCCAATCCACACAAATACATACTACACTCGAAACAAAGGCTATTTGTCGTCCGCCTCAAGTGACTTTCCTTCCATTGTTCAGTACATTGCCATTGAGAGGAATATAGATGCTTAAACATGCATTGGAGGGCTATTTTTACTGTATAACGTGTCCACCACGTCAAGGGCACGTGTACCAGTCTGTAAGTACCAGTGGGCAAACAGATCCCTCGGTCAGATGAAAGACGTCTTGCTGCAATAAATGCGTCACATTCCCTCCTGCTATTTAATCGTGATTAGCATTTTTTTACTTCATTGTTGAACTTTTGTGCCTCTACGACTACAGTTACAGGCTTAATTACATTTTGAGTTGACAGAGTGCAAATGAAGATCCCTCTGCTTAAATGACTTTGTGGAGGAGGACTCAAAACACACATCACTCATTCAGCTTGGGTCTGCGCAACATTGTTTATTGGGAAAGAAATCAAATTTAGGACTTATCTATCAGTAGTTCTAGGTTTGTGTTTGTATTGTGTGTACCACTGAAAACCACTGTGATTTTAAATATAGTGGGTGTCTTTGCCCTTGGTTGCATATGACCTCACAGAACACTGCGCCCGTCCCCCATCATCCCCCACTCTACCACAGACGCGCCAGACTTTAGGGCTAAACCAGGAAACTGTGACTTTTCCTGGGTTATTAATTTCCAACATGGCTGCCGCTATGACTCACCGCTTGATACAAACGCATCTTTAGAATAGATCATGCACATCCTTGACCTCTCCTGGAATCTATTCCCCATCCACGAAACATCATGCCTTAAGGAAAATACTCAAAACAGAGCGACCAGTATTCTCTGGTGCAATCTGCTGTTACATTGATGTGGCATGTAGTCAGGGGTGGTGCTCATACATAATGTATTACTAGCTGCGGTAATCACTCATGGGGAGGGACTATTGGAGGGCCATCAAATGGAGATGCTCTGCTACACATTTTTTGACCCCCTTCCTTTTGAAAAAAATCCACTTTAGGATAAGAATCCTTTCAGTAATGATAGCCTATACATCTACTAACTGCATCAAATGCAAATCGCCACTGTGGTCTCCGATATAATTTGCTTTGCAGTGAGCATGATGACATTTTAGGGTCAGGAAGGATTACTGTCTCCTAGAAACTTGACAGAAATGTCCTAATATGGAATTGTGTAACATAAAAGATGCATACTTCAAATAAAAGATAACATTAAAAGTAGATGAACATTTCAACTTCAAATATGCCAATAAAATTACAAAAGCCGCTACAAACAGATGCAAATATGTCAAAGGCATTCAGTACAGCAGAACTGCTAGGCTGTGCCATTGAGACAGAACTTCCCTCACACAGACTTTAACATGCAGTTATTTTCCTAAATACGATCATTTCTGAAATACATCCAGCAGAATTCAGTCATACACTTTGACCAAACCTCATTCAACGTGTATAATACGTTAGTGTCTCTGTCCACTCCCCTGTACACAGTTCTGCTCTGCGTTTTTTAAGTGGTGGTTTGTGCCGTGCCCTTCAATGACTCGAAGGACAGCTTAATTAAGGCACAACAGAGGCAAGATATATCGCAACTTTCAATGTGGCATAATCTTTATTACAGCTGGCAAATTGTCTTTGCTATCGTGTGTATTCTACTATCATTACAACACGTTAGCCCTATTGGCTTTAGTATCATTTTGTGCTGAGGGAGCCTTAATTAACCCTTGTTGTCAAAGGTCAAAAGGTTATAGAAGGTTCACTCATTCATCAGCTGCTATCTGTGTTTGATTGTACCCATTTCGATGATGAATTGTTAAAAAACAAAGGCTTTTGATTCAGAATAGTTGGCTATAAATTTCTCCTATTCCAGCACTAATTCTCAACAGCCTTGATAAAAATATGAACAATTTCATGTTAAAGTTGTTTCATTGTTATTACATTGCAATAACAATGTTTTGCGACATTTAAGTATGGTACTGTATAAGCTGAGCTAACTGTGCTAACGGAGACGTGTGGGACTTGTTAGTACAGGGGAATGTTTCAAAAAGTATTCACACCTCCCTTGACTTTTTGCATAGTTTGTTGTGTTAAAAAGTGGGATTAAAATGTATTTAATTGTCATTTTTGGTCAATGATCTACACACAATACTCTGTAATGTCAAAGTGGAAGAAAAATTCTAACATTTATGAAAAATAAAACACTAATATATCTGAATTAGATATGTATTCACCCCCCTGAGACAATACATGTTAGAAACACCATTGACAGTGTGAGTCTTTTGGGGTCTTTAAGAGCTTTGCACACCTGGTTTGTACAATATTTGCACATTATTATTTTTTTAATTCTTCAAGCACTGTCAAGTTGGTTGTTGATCATTGCTAGAAAGTCATTTTCAAGTCTTGCCATAGATTGTCAAGCCGATTTAAGTCAAAATTGTAACTAGGCCACTCAGGAACCTTGTCATCTTGGTAAACAACTCCAGTGTAGATTTGGCCTTATACTAAATTAGGTAATTGTCCTACTGAAAGGTGGATTCGTCTCCCATTGTCTGTTGGAAAGAAGACTGAACCAGGTTTTCCTCTAAGATTGTGCCTGTGCTCAGCTGTATTCCGTTTATGTTTATCCTAAAAAACTCTATAGTCCTGCCGATGACAATACCCATAACATGATGCAGCCACCATCATGCTTGAAAATATGAAGAATGGTACTCAGTGATGTGTTTTGTTGAATTTGAATTCAGGACAAAATGTTAATTTCATTTTTTGCAGTATTACTTAACTACCTTGTTGCAAACGATGCATGTTTTGGAATATTTTTATTCTGTACAGGCTTCCTTCTTTTCATTCTGTCATTTAGGTTAGTATTGTGGAGTACAGTAACAACAATGTTGTTGATCCATCCTCATTTTTCTCATATCATAACCATTAAACGCTGTAACTGTTTTAAAATCACCATTGGCCTCATGGTGAAATCCCTGAGCCGTTTTATTCCTCTCCGGCAACTGAGTTAGGAAACATGCCTGTATCTTTGTAGTGACTGGGTGTATTGATGCACCACCCAAAGCCTAATTAATTAATTTACCAAACACAAAGGGATATTCAGCTCAGATATTTTTCTTTTTACACTACCATTCGGTGCCCTTCTTTGCGAGGCATTGAAAAACCTCCCTGGCCTTTGTGGTTGAATCTGTGCTTGAAATTCACTTCTCGATTGAAGGAGCTTACAGATAATTGTATGAGGGAATACTTATTGACTCAAGACATTTCAGCTTTTCATTTTTTTTTTTATACATATCTAAAATGTTCTACAAACTAAATTCCACTTTCACATGATGGGGTATTGCGTGTAGATCAGTGACACAAAATCTACTTTGAATCAATTTTACATTTAGGCTGTAAAACAACTAAATGTGGAAAAAGTAAAGGGGAGTGAATACTTTCTGAAGGCACTTTATATACATTACCACAGAATACTTTATATACATTACCACAGAATACTTTATATACATTACCATAGAATACTTTATATACATTACCACAGAATACTTTATATACATTACCACAGAACGCTACAGTACAGGAAAAAGCCTGTCAATGTAAATAAAGGTGTGCTGTCTAGGTCGGAGACGGAAGTCAAACACTCCTTTCCTCTGACGCAATCAGGGAGTTCCAGCTTGTGTTTTACTAAAATCCCTGTTTATGCGGGACACGTTGCATGGTAGGGAGGTGAACGCTGTTTTTCTCACTCTTAAACGTCCGTCATGGCATATACATGTGGTGAATATGAACGCGAAATACACGTGGTGAATATGAACGCTAAATACACGTGGTGAATATGAACGCTACATACACACGGGGTTAAATAAAGCAACACAGGGAATCGAGGCACACAAAGCTTTAAGCAAAACGACACAAAATATACAGTAACTGGAATAAGAGAATGTTTTGCTAATTCTGCATTGGACACAAAGATGTCACTGGATATGTTATAAACCTGTATAAATAAAGTCACTACCTTACCAAGTAGGTACAAATTGGATGCATGTATTGCATTTATTGCTCTGCCAGTCAAGGACACAAGTAATGTTACTGATATTCAAGACAGTATAAAACACAATGTTCTATAGACTACTAATATGAGAGAGGTTGGCAATGCTATAGGCCTATACATAAAACAGTCCAGAAGAGTATCCACTTTGCAACTAAAATGACACTCTGTCTGCATTTAGACAGGCAACCCAATTCGGATATTTCACTAATTGGTCTTTTGACCAATCAGATCAGCTCTGAGAAAGCACTGATATGAAAATATATGATGTGATTGGTCAGAGGATCAATAAGTGGTAACAAAACAATGCAGCCATATAACCAATTCAAATTTTAAAAAGCGCACACATTTTTTCTCTGAATAAATGTCTTGTGTCATGCAAAATGCTAGTGCCTTTACAGAAATGTTAAGGACATTGAGTGAGTGAAATCTTTTGGTCTTGGGAGAACAAATCAATAATAAGTGTGTGTGTGTGTGTGTGTGTGTGTGTGTGTGTGTGTGTGTGTGTGTGTGTGTGTGTGTGTGTGTGTGTGTGTGCGCGTGTGTCAATGATAGAGAGCAATATTAATTTTATGAGTAAGAAATTGCACTGACATCTCTGTAGCTTATAATGCTTAGAAATATGTTTTTGAATAAGAAAACTATGCCTTTTCAACCCCCAGAATGTGTCCCTTCTCAGCAACCCCTACCCCAATTATGTCCCTTCTCAGCAACCCCTACCCCAGTTTATAATCAATTACATTGGAACATATATTGTGCAGCAACGCACGCGCGCACCCTCAATCGAAGGTCTATCAGCCGATTATTTGGTTTACACGGGAATAGTCGGTATAGACATGGTAAATATAGCCGGCCAATCTTTTGCTCACTCACACGTAGCACATTCGGTAAAAACCGTGCAGACACGGCTTGCTCATAGTAGGACGATGTAGCGCGCGACGTATACGTCACTGTGATGTTGATGATTACATAAAACGTAATTATTACCCAATCATATAACATCTGTTGCCAGAATTACGTGATATTCTATCATTATAATATAATATAAACAATATTATTTCCATAGAGTTTAGACTGACGGTAGCGATTATTTATCCATTTCACTTCAGATGGCATAGATTATATCGGGAACGTGAGGGGCTTGGGTTGGGGATACAAAATCATAAATTACAGGTAAAGAAAGAACGAAAATCCGTCTCAGAGAGCAAGATAATCTACAAAAATGAGCACGTCTCATAAACGCTCGTATGGTTCGTTTGGACACGAAAGCATCATAACCGAGAGATTTTTGTAGCCTAGTCTCCTTGAATCTGCAGTGGGCAGTGAGGCAAGTGCCTAGTGTCTGACTGAGTATGGATCTAGCTGTGTTCAGCGTTTCAGTGGGAAGGCACAGAAGGAGGCACAGAATTCATGCACGGTGAATCCGCTGACCAGGGGCTATCTCAGGAACGGTGGCACAATCACAATCATGTGCTATAATGTTCACAGCGGTATAGCCTGTAATGGCTCCACATTTTGATATAATAATCACACACACGCTATAGATATAGGTGCAGAGCGGTCCAGGCGTTTCCTCTGATATTTTATTGATCTCCAGACGTTGGAGGTTGGGCTACGCCAAAAAAGGCACGCATGCTTCGGGCCTCATATTGATTTGATTGCCTTGAGGATAGGAGACATTTGTTTTTCAATTAAACCTAGACAGACAAATTGCACAAATATATGACAGTGGCTATCCTTATGGCATACATCTAGTCACTGAATGTGTTGTAAACCAGTATGACTGTGGTTTTCCAATGCAGGGAAAAAATGAAACCCTGGTGCAGATCCTGCCATAGCATGGTGTCGCCAAAGCGAACCCAATTGAACCCTATAGACGCATAGTTGGGAGAGAGCTACAATTCTGTCCTCCTTGATCGAATTTGGGTCTAATACAAGCAATAATGTAAACTATACCCTACTATAGAGGCCAGTTATAACAAAATGTACAATCACATAATATGACCCCCCACCCCCACCGTAGTCGGCCCCGTCCCACTCGTATAGAAAGCTCTCTCCATCAACTATCTAGAAAAAGATAAATCCGATGGGCTGAGGCAATTCTGAACACATATTTAGTTCTACCAAGGTTTGAATAACAATCCTTAACGGTGTTTGCAGGGATTGCTAGGCTAGGAGGACTATGGGCTAGGATAGCTTTCATCCACAGTATTTTACCACTGTTCTGGGTAGCTGTCCACCCAATAAGCATTCATAAGCTTATATTGATTTGGGTTATTTCTAGCAGTAGACTATCTATGGTAGATGAGTTTGTTTTATATGCTTGCCTGCCTGCAATGCTAATAGCCCTATACTATTTTCTCAAATCACTGCATTTTAACGGACCTTTAATAGAGAAGTCATATTTTTATCATGCTCACATTACGTGTATGATCATCAGTGCACGCATGCGGACACCACTAGGCAATTGACACTGATGGGAAGACACATTCGAATGCGTAAAATATAAATGAATAGCCTAAAAATAGCTGCCTCTGTATTTTTTGGTAAGAACCGAAACCTCAGTGCACATATTTGTTATGTTTGCCGTGAGCTAGCGCTCAGCAAGGAGATGTCAGACGCTGACGCCCGATTGCGGTGAGGATTCGGAAGGGAGGAGAGAGTGGGACCAAGGGAGGAGGGCAGGAATGGTAGAAATATATAAGCTTACACTTCGTAGTTCTTGTGTACGATCCTTCATTGTTTCCCCGCCGTGCTGGCTAAAATATAATCGCCTGGGTTTTTCCGCCTCGTTGTCTTCTTATGTCTAAAGGTCCGACAATGTTATATTTTCTTCCAGTATTCAAATGAGGGGGTAGGCTATGAGTCTCCCCTGTGCGCTACCTTCTCTGTCTTTTTTCCTTTCTCTAGTCCCCCCTCTACCGTGCTTGTGCGTCCTCCTTGGCGGTGCAGTGTCGCCCCGCAGCGCGCTCCGACTCCAGCAAACGAATGCGATACGAGCGCGGTACTGATGCTGCAAAAAAAAAAGAATGAAAAAAGAAGCGATGCGGAGGGATGGAACTCTGTGCGCACGCGCGGTCTCCATCTCTATCACTTTACCTGCTACCCCTCCCCCTCCGCCCTTTTTTCCCTTCGGTGTCTATCCGCAGCGCGTAATCGGTCGGCGCCCCATGCCAACACAGTGAACTGTAGTTTGTTTTAGGTGAATTAAAATAATTTGGTGAAATTCAGTCCACAAGCATGGAGACAGGGTAGGGCAACGGAAACGCCAGCCCCCCTTCCCAAAGGAGCGGTTTCCACAAGGGGCTCAGGGTGGTCTATAGTGGCGGGCAGAAGGAAGTGAGATAAATCAGAGGATGAGGTGATGTTACCCCCATTAAACACGTTTTTTTTTTTTTTTTTAAATCGGAAGCCACCCACTTCAATGCACAAGAGCTCTATGTATGAGCTGTCCACCACAAACTGGCAAACGCCATCCCAATGACTGGAATAGAAGTCAGCTGTAGGTTAAAAGGCAATGTAGCCTAATGATTTAGAGAATTCAATAACAGACTTGACTTTCTGCTTTCAGACTATTTTACTGATAGGCCTAGATTTTGAAAACCTTAACATAGTTTTATACTTTTTTTTTTAGATTTTTTTTTTTACAGTTATTAGATTGTAATACATCTAGACCTGCATTATAATAGCCTATAACCTGAGGCAAATGCCATCAAAATTGTTTCGACATTTCAGATATCTTTGTTTAATTCAATTAGAATAGGCTACCGTGTTAGATTGCTTTATAAGTTTACATCTTGCGTCAAAGTTATCTTGTTGTATACTGTATTCAGTGGCCTTTCCCCCCAAACCAACAGGAGGGGTCATATTACTAAACATAACATGAATATTGTCTCCATTTCCTCACATGACAACTCATTTGATCAGAGTTGTGCACTCACATTCCATATTGACAGTATCCCTGAATGGCCCCTGACTGTTTGAGCATAGCCTACCGTAAAGGATAATCAATAATAGCTCCTAACATTATTCAATGCCTGTATTCAAGGAAATGTATGGACTTCATGTCCTAATAATGTGGATATATTGAAGCAACATCTCAAGACATCAGTCAGGAAGTTAAAGCTTGGTCGCAAATGGGTCTTCCAAATGGACAATGACCCCAAGCATACTTCCAAAGTTGTGGCAAAATGACTTAAGGACAATAAAGTCAAGGTATTGGAGTGGCCATCACAAAGCCCTGACCTCAACTCTATAGAAAATGTGTGGGCAGAACTGAAAAAGCGTGTGCGAGCAAGGAGGCCTACAAACCTGACTCAGTTACACCAGCTCTGTCAGGAGGAATGGGCCAAAATTAACCCAACTCATTGTGGGAAGCTTGTGGAAGGCTACCCAAAATGTTTGACCCACGTTAAACAATTTAAAGCCAATGCTACCAAATACTAATTGAGTGTATGTAAACTTCTGACCCACTGGGAATGTGATGAAGGAAATAAAAGCTGAAATAAATCATTCTCTCTACTATTATTCTGACATTTCACATTCTTAAAATAAAGTGGTGCTACTAACTGACCTAAAACAGGACATTTTTACTTGGATTAAACGTCAGGAATTGTGAAAAACGGAGTTTAAATGTATTTGGCTAAGGTGAATGTAAACTTCCGACTTCAATTTTATGTCATGCAGTGCCATCTTATATCCAGTAAGATCCCTAATAAATTGTGCCAAGGTGCAGAGTCATTTCAAATAAGGATTTTATGATTGTGATCAACTCACGCTCTACTCTAATTTCCTTGGAAATGGCAGCATGCCCAGTGATGAACCAACAGTCTTGTACTGTATAACCCACCTTGATGTCTTCCATTTAGCTTGCATATAGTAGAAAGAAAACAGCAACGAAGAGGCAGGGTTAAAACATAGCCAATAGAGTGGGGGTTCATCTCACTGAAAATGGGGTATATCCTGAAGGAGACCCTGATAGTCATTACATGTCACATACAGTATGCCTGTTTCACACTATACCCTGCTGGCTCTGATCATTTCTTTTCACATTGTTCTGCAGCGTTGCAGTAACTATGGTGGATTCGTAACCAGTTCAGCCCAGTGCAGCTTGGCTCGGCACAGTTTGGCTCAGCTCAGTTTGGCTGAGTAGTGTGAAATAGATAGAGTAATGAAATCCCATTGTGCACATTGCTTGTTTAAACTGATGCCATCGGGGTAACTTGTTCTTATCACTTCTAAGAAGTTCCCAGCTGTCCTCACAAAACCAGGCCTCGGAGTTAAGGCCTACAATTGCAATAAAAAACCCATGATCTGGAAGTAGTTGAGATTATACATGTCGTTTACACCACAAATATCTCTGCACTTTAAGTGCTCCCTTCAAAAAGTCATAACATTTTACTCCAGGAATTCGTCTTGAGAGGTGATTATCCTTTTCCAAATAATCACCCATTGTAATTAGAATTCTAAACTGTCATCACCAAACCCTTGAATTTCATGAACACATTATCTTATGTGAAGTTAATGTGATAACATGTGGCAACATATAAAGCAACATGTGATAACATGAAGCTGCACATGTGAAAACGTGATCACATGTGAAGTGTTCCAAAAACATGATTTCATGTGAAATCATGTGATTGTACACGTGTGAAATATTTTTGTTTCTCTGTAAAGGCATTCAGGGCCAAATCCTACTGTAACTTGATATCCATGAATAACTTGAATTCTCATGTCTACCATTGACCCCAATAACATGGTTTACATGAAAGTCTGGGTTAACGCATGTACAGTGGGGAGAACAAGTATTTGATACACTGCCGATTTTGCAGGTTTTCCTACTTACAAAGCATGTAGAGGTCTGTAATTTTTATCATAGGTACACTTCAACTATGAGAGACGGAATCTAAAACAAAAATCCAGAAAATCACATTGTATGATTTTTAAGTAATTCATTTGCATTTTATTGCATGACATAAGTATTTGATACATCAGAAAAGCAGAACTTAATATTTGGTACAGAAACCTTTGTTTGCAATTACAGAGATCATACGTTTCCTGTAGTTCTTGACTAGGTTTGCACACACTGCAGCAGGGATTTTGGCCCACTCCTCCCTACAGATCTTCTCCAGATCCTTCAGGTTTCGGGGCTGTCGCTGGGCAATACGGACTTTCAGCTCCCTCCAAAGATTTTCTATTGGGTTCAGGTCTGGAGACTGGCTAGGCCACTCCAGGACCTTGAGATGCTTCTTACGGAGCCACTCCTTAGTTGCCATGGCTGTGTGTTTCGTGTCGTTGTCATGCTGGAAGACCCAGCCACGACCCATCTTCAATGCTCTTACTGAGGGAAGGAGGTTGTTGGCCAAGATCTCGCGATACATGGCCCCATCCATCCTCCCCTCAATACGGTGCAGTCGTCCTGTCCCCTTTGCAGAAAAGCATCCCCAAAGAATGATGTTTCCACCTCCATGCTTCACGGTTGGGATGGTGTTCTTGGGGTTGTACTCATACTTCTTCTTCCTCCAAACACGGCGAGTGGAGTTAGACCAAAAAGCTCTATTTTTGTCTCATCAGACCACATGACCTTCTCCCATTCCTCCTATGGATCATCCAGATGGTCATTGGCAAACTTCAGACAGGCCTGGACATGCACTGGCTTAAGCAGGGGGACCTTGCGTGCGCTGCAGGATTTTAATCCATGACGGCGTAGTGTGTTACTAATGGTTTTCTTTGAGACTGTGGTCCCAGCTCTCTTCAGGTCATTGACCAGGTCCTGCCGTGTAGTTCTGGGCTGATCCCTCACCTTCCTCATGATCATTGATGCCCCACGAGGTGAAATCTTGCATGGAGCCCCAGACCGAGGGTGATTGACCGTCATCTTGAACTTCTTCCATTTTCTAATAATTGCGCCAACAGTTGTTTCCTTCTCACCAAGCTGCTTGCCTATTGTCCTGTAGCCCATCCCAGCCTTGTGCAGGTCTACAATTTTATCCCTGATGTCCTTACACAGCTCTCTGGTCTTGGCCATTGTGGAGAGGTTGGAATCTGTTTGATTGAGTGTGTGGACAGGTGTCTTTTATACAGGTAACGAGTTCAAACAGGTGCAGTTAATACAGGTAATGAGTGGAGAACAGGAGGGCTTCTTAAAGAAAAACTAACAGGTCTGTGAGAGCCGGAATTCTTACTGGTTGGTAGGTGATCAAATACTTATGTCATGCAATAAAATGCAAATTAATTATTTTAAAATCATACAATGTGATTTTCTGGATTTTTGTTTTAGATTCCGTCTCTCACAGTTGAAGTGTACCTATGATAAAAATTACAGACCTCTACATGCTTTGTAAGTAGGAAAACCTGCAAAATCGGCAGTGTATCAAATACTTGTTCTCCCCACTGTATATTCAGCCCACAGGTAGGATTCAGCCCACAAGTATCAAATTATTCAGTAGTCAAATAATCACTGGCACCATGATAGGCCTACTCAATTTATTGAATGACAGTACAAGCAGAAAATAGAAAATTCAATGATCGAATGTAATTTTCATTAACAAAGTTCAAACAAACGTGAAAGGAAAGGAACATAATTATACAAAAAAAGAATAAATACAGTGAAAACTAAATGTAAGTGTGTAAGGCACATTTGCTTTCTCAGCTGTTGCCAAGTGTCATGTCAGTTGAGGAATGTGGTCATATTTCTGTTACCTTCGTCTAATGCAGAGGATGCGTCCCAAATGGCACCCCATTCCCTATATAGTGCACTACTTTTGACCAGAGCCCTATGGGCCCTGGTCTAAGGCAATGCACTATAAATGGAATAGGATGCCATTTGCCACCATCCAGAGTGATGCATCCAGAGTCAGTGGTCTCACCCACTTCATCTGGGTGGCAATGAATCAAAAAAAGCACTTGGGTAATGTTCCCCTTCAAGCAGGCCTCAAGTAGACCTAAAATCCCTCCTTTCACATTACTTTCAATAAGTGTTTTTTCGTGTGTCACAGATATACGAGTAATACTGAAACCCCAACTATTTGGATGTATCAGACATTACATAGAATTGTTAAAAAAAAAAAAAAAATAGGTCAATATTGAGAAATAATTTAGTTTTGTGACAGAAAGAAAAACGATACGAATGTAGAGGCAACCCTGAAGCAATGAATCATTTTATCGCCTTGGAAAGGAAGACCGAGCTTCTCAACGCAAGCTAATTGATTGACCTATAGATTTAATTAATTTTTAAAAACTGATTTACCATTAGCCTCATGTAACAAAGGTGAAGCAGAGAGAAAAGTGCAAAGGACCGTCTGGCATGTCGTGCGGCCTTATGCTCCACAGGGAGTAAATAGTCCTGTGTGGCTCAGATGTCAAGAGCATTGGTTAGAGGGTTGTGGGTTTGATTCCCGCTGGAGGTCACATACTCTGAAATATATGCACTGTACTGTAAGTCCTTTTGGATAAAAGCATCTGCTAAATGGCATATATTATTATTATATTATAATTAAGTAACTAATTTAACATGAAGGGCACCGGTCCTGTTCCGTTTACTGTGAGAACCCTGGAAGAGGGTGGGTAACGTCTCTGTCTCTCTGTCCCAGTCATGGATGTAACTCAGCCTACCCTGGGACCCAGGCGAGGGGGCATACTGATCACAGAAGGCTCCTTTAAGGCTGGGGCCACAAACTACAGACAGGGAGACATAAATCGTACCGTGTTTCAACTTGAAACTTTGGTTGACGTTCATGCCCCTTTGAGGGGTTATGGAGCCCTTTCCTAGCAGGTCATCGTTCCATCAGTGGTCGCGTCCCACACTTCAAAGTTCAAGGCTCTGTTAGGGAACACAGAGAGTGGGTGAATGAGAGAGAGCACTCTAAGTAAGAGCAGTGGTAATACACAAAATATTCACAATGCTGGCTAAATGTATTTTTTTCAACACATTTTTTTTTTTTTTACTCTTACAAGGTTTTATAGAATAGGGAGCATAATTAGCAAACTGGAAACTACCCTGGAGATCCCACAGACAAAGACAAAGAGCCCAAAACACCCTTAACATATGTCTTGCTGCTCCACTTATTCCTTTGTACAGGAAGCCTATACATAGTAACCCTCAAGAGACGGATATGACTATTTAACATAAAAATTTAACAAAAAACTCACTGTCTACTTTTCAAATCCACCGTTCCATACTGAATCCTGTAGTTCCAGTAGGGGAAGTCATTGTTCCAGATCACAGGAGTGGAACCGTCTCGCTTTCCGTAGAAGACCTTGACGTAGCCATCTGTCTTAGATAAGTTGTCGCCCCAGAGCCCCGTAGCTCGAACCACCGTCACATTCATCCTGGCCACGCCCGGTTTACCGGGGCAGCAGTTGGAGTCCACGTTCCTGTGACCGCTACACTTACAGATTCAGTCTTTGTTGCGTCTCCCCATCTTGCAAGCAGAAGGGCAGGAGGTGGACACAGCGTACTTCTGGATGTAGTCTCTGATGGCATTGCGCTGGTTGGCCTTTTAAGGATGGGTTTGTCTCTGGCCAGGAAGTGCAAGGAGCTGAGCTGGTAAGAGACCACACCAGGGACCATCTTCAGGGACTTCAGCCAGGTTTTATAACCAGACACCCTTGAAAACCAGACACCCTTGATGGTGCCACTGGCTTCCACCCCCAGACAGTTGCTGACAGAATGGAGGGAGAGGCCGCTCAAATCAAATCAAATCAAACCAAATCAAATTTTATTAGTCACATACACATGGTTAGCAGATGTTAATGCGAGTGTAGCGAAATGCTTGTGCTTCTAGTTCCGACAATGCAGTAATAACAACAAGTAATCTAACCTAACAATTCCACAACTACTACCTTATACACACAAGTGTAAAGGGATAAAGAATATGTACATAAAGATATATGAATGAGTGATGGTACAGAACGGCATAGGCAAGATGCAGTAGATGGTATAGAGTACGGTATATACATATGAGATGAGTACTGTAGGGTATGTAAACATAAAGTGGCATAGTTTAAAGTGGCTAGTGGTACATGTATTACATAAAGATGGCAAGATGCAGTAGATGATATAGAGTACAGTATATACATATACATATGAGATGGGTAATGTAGGGTATGTAAACATTATATTAAGTGGCATTGTTTAAAGTGGCTAGTGGTAAATTTTTACATAATTTCCATCAATTCCCATTTTTAAAGTGGCTGGAGTTGAGTCAGTATGTTGGCAGCGGCCGCTAAATGTTAGTGGTGGCTGTTTAACAGTCTGATGGCCTTGAGATAGAAGCTGTTTTTCAGTCTCTCGGTCCCTGCTTTGATGCACCTGTACTGACCTCGCCTTCTGGATGATAGCGGGGTGAACAGGCAGTGGCTTGGGTGGTTGTTGTCCTTGATGATCTTTATGGCCTTCCTGTGACATCGGGTGGTGTAGGTGTCCTGGAGGGCAGGTAGTTTGCCCCCGGTGATGCGTTCTGCAGACCTCACTACCCTCTGGAGAGCCTTACGGTTGTGTGCGGAGCAGTTGCCGTACCAGGCGGTGATACAGCCCGACAGGATGCTCTCGATTGTGCATCTGTAGAAGTTTGTGAGTGCTTTTGGTGACAAGCCGAATTTCTTCAGCCTCCTGAGGTTGAAGAGGCGCTGCTGCGCCTTCTTCACAACGCTGTCTGTGTGGGTGGACCAATTCAGTTTGTCCGTGATGTGTACACCGAGGAACTTAAAACTTTCCACCTTCTCCACTACTGACCCGTCGATGTGGATAGGGGGGTGCTCCCTCTGCTGTTTCCTGAAGTCCACAATCATCTCCTTTGTTTTGTTGACGTTGAGTGTGAGGTTATTTTCCTGACACCACACTCCGAGGGCCCTCACCTCCTCCCTGTAGGCCGTCTCGTCGTTGTTGGTAATCAAGCCTACCACTGTAGTGTCATCCGCAAACTTGATGATTGAGTTGGAGGCGTGCATGGCCACGCAGTCGTGGGTGAACAGGGAGTACAGGAGAGGGCTCAGAACGCACCCTTGTGGGGCCCCAGTGTTGAGGATCAGCGGGGTGGAGATGTTGTTACCTACCCTCACCACCTGGGGGCGGCCCGTCAGGAAGTCCAGGACCCAGTTGCACAGGGCGGGGTCGAGACCCAGGGTCTCGAGCTTGATGACGAGTTTGGAGGGTACTATGGTGTTAAATGCTGAGCTGTAATCGATGAACAGCATTCTCACATAGGTATTCCTCTTGTCCAGATGGGTTAGGGCAGTGTGCAGTGTGGTTGCGATTGCGTCGTCTGTGGACCTATTGGGTCGGTAAGCAAATTGGAGTGGGTCTAGGGTGTCCGGTAGGGTGGAGGTGATATGGTCCTTGACTAGTCTCTCAAAGCACTTCATGATGACGGAAGTGAGTGCTACGGGGCGGTAGTCGTTTAGCTCAGTTACCTTAGCTTTCTTGGGAACAGGAACAATGGTGGCCCTCTTGAAGCATGTGGGAACAGCAGACTGGGATAAGGATTGATTGAATATGTCCGTAAACACACCAGCCAGCTGGTCTGCGCATGCTCTGAGGACGCGGCTGGGAATGCCGTCTGGGCCTGCAGCCTTGCGAGGGTTAACACGTTTAAATGTTTTACTCACCTCGGCTGCAGTGAAGGAGAGCCCGCAGGTTTTGGTAGCGGGCCGTGTCAGTGGCACTGTATTGTCCTCAAAGCGGGCAAAAAAGTTATTTAGCCTGTCTGGGAGCAAGACATCCTGGTCCGCAACGGGGCTGGTTTTCTTTTTGTAATCCGTGATAGACTGTAGACCCTGCCACATACCTCTTGTGTCTGAGCTGTTGAATTGCGACTCTATTTTGTCTCTGTACTGGGACTTAGCCTGTTTGATTGCCTTGCGGAGAGAATAGCTACACTGTTTGTATTCGGTCATGTTTCCGGTCACCTTGCCCTGGTTAAAAGCAGTGGTTCGCGCTTTCAGTTTCACGCGAATGCTGCCGTCAATCCACGGTTTCTGGTTTGGGAATGTTTTAATCGTTGCTGTGGGTACGACATCGTCAATGCACTTCCTAATGAACTCGCTCACTGAATCAGCATATTCGTCCATGTTGTTGTTGGACGCAATGCGGAACATATTCCAATCCGCGTGATCGAAGCAGTCTTGAAGCGTGGAATCAGATTGGTCGGACCAGCGTTGAACAGACCTGAGCGCGGGAGCTTGTTGTTTTAGTTTCATGGCCATCTCACAGGTGCGTATGGCTGTGGTGGAGTGCACCCGGAGTGGATGTAGTGGGTGCCATAGATGGAGATGAAGTGGCTGTAGGCAGGGCCGGTCTTGTGAGTGTACATGCAAGGGTGGTTTTTTAGGGAGTCCTGAAACTCCCGGCTCAGGGGAAGTTGGGTTCGGAGGCGGAAGCTAAGGACAGGGAGAGAGGTAGGAGGAATGAAAAAAACTTCAACAACATGGAGAACACTGTTTTTTCCCGTATACAATCTATATACATTTCTGTTGTCTTTTTTTTTGCTTTAGACTGCATTAATTTACATGCTATGGCACTAAAATCAAAATCTTGACTCACGTGTAATATTTGCATTTGAATTCATGGCTGGTGAAAGAGAACTTGTCTTTGGTGGAGTGGTCTCTGGCGAACATGGCAGTTTTGGAGTGTGTGCCTCCAACAGCAACCCCAGCAATGCCCTTGATTCCCAGGCCAACCTTCCAGCTAACGCTGGCAGAGTTAGCGGTCTCCTTCAGAACGGAGCTGCTCGACTCGTACATCTGGCTGCTGAGGCTCCGACGACACGTCACCTTTGTGCGCCAGTCCAGTGTGGAGAGCGGTAACTTCTGGACCTGGTTGTCCATCAGAGTGTTGGTGCACAGGGTGCAGTTACCGTCGTGCCCACCCACCATGAACTTCCGCACATCCACCACAAAGGCGCCGGAGGTCTGCATCTTGACGATGTCAAAACCCTCTCCGGCCAGGTTGTGACCGGGGACGAACGGAGCCTTCTGGCAGTCGGTGAAGGAGCCAGTGTGGCAGCCGTGACACACAGGGAGGAAGAGGAGGAGGTAGAGTAGAAGGTTGACAGGCATTGCAGGTGCTGGGAAGAGAGAAAATTGACAAATGTGGTGTGACAAAGGCAGGGGATAGACAGAAAGAATTTAATGAGGGATTTTTGAAATAAAGTTATTAAAAGATTTTGCAATTGCCATCCCAATGGGCAAAGACGTCACATCAACATCACAACAATTTACTAAATTTGGGTGTAATATTAAAGGACAGAAATAAATAAAAAACGTCTCAGGTCACTGTGAAATCCACACGGAAGTTCGTTCAGGCATTCCAAGATTTGTATTTTCCACATTGCCTTGAAAAGGTCACTAAAGTTAATGAATTGGAAAACAATATAACAAAGATCATACATTGGATATAAGAGGAGTTATTGATGCAAACATCTTGGATTCAGATCTAAATCCAAGCAAAGAAAACTGGTTGACATTTAATGGGAAGATTTTGCTGTACATATGAGAGAATAATTTTGATAAAGTATATCTTTAAAAAATATATATAATAATTTGAGGAACAAATTAATTATTATTTGATTTACTGAGCCTCCATCATATCCTAAAGAGGACTTTTTACTAAAAAAATAAATAACGATTTAGTACTAGTATTGTTTTCTATCTCTCAATTTCTCCATACCGTGCAACAATGATTACAGTATTCATACTCCACTGACTGAATGGCTCTCTCATTTGAACTGTCTTTGAGAATCCAAATAACTAAACCTTATATTAGGCAGTATGTCCTTTTGGACAATCGAGCTCTTTCAATTCTTTGGATTGTGAGTAGTTGTCTTATTGACTGTTGGAAATAGTCAAGCGAGTTAACAATAGTTCATGGGTTCACAATAGGGACTATATGACCATCATGTAGATAAAGAACAACATTATGAACTGAAATTCAGAATAACGTTACTTCCTTTCGAATATGAAAAGCGGGGTCTTTATATCCAGTGATGATTCATAAAATATGTACATTGAGTGGCAGGGAAACAACAATAGTGAGTTTTCTACAAGAGGAATGCAATCAAATTATTTGGACTCACCTTACACAGAGACGTTGGTATTTCGAGGTGTAATACATTGGACAGGACAACAGGAAAACTCTCTTTATATACCAACATACAGTATGTCAAATGGGGAGTGGCTAACAGAGATATACCAATGTATGGAGTAGTCTGTGACAAACCAAACAACCAACTAAGCACAAACTCTCTCTCACACGCACGTTGTCACAACCTCTCTAACACCCAAATATACCCATACACACAACACAAATACAAAGGACAGGCATACTTCATTTTAAAAAAACGTTCACTTCACTGCTTTATTTAGCCTTACTTAGTTTGACAATTTCCCATTGACAGACCAGTCAAATAGTTCTGACACACACTCTTTCTTGTTCCCTCTAACTGCATATTTGTATGACAGTCCCAGCCCTGAACATTGAGAGTTCGATCAGGCCCTCGGTTTTTTATCTGATGAAAAATGAATGCTTAGAAGTATAAAACCAGACGTGCCACATTTACATTAATGTTGCGTCTTTCATGATACCTTTGTAGTGTGCACATCAGTAACTGTTATTTTCCAATCCATTGCACTATGCACTATCGCTCCACCATTTCCTGGTTGCTAAAACTCTAGTAGTTTGCCAAATTTCAGTTTATGTGACAAAATAAGCGGGTATAGTGTAGAGAATCATTGTACCATGATAGAGGCATCACTACAGACCCTGGTTCGATTCCAGACTGTATCACAACCGGCCGTGATTGGGAGTCCCACAGGGCGGTGCACAAATGGCCCAGCGTCGTCCGTGTTAGGGTTTGGCCGGGGTAGGCCGTCATTGTCAATAAGAATTTGTTCTTAAAACCTCTAACGAGTCACCCTCCCGGATCCGGGATCCTCCTCATCAAAAAAGCTGACTTGCATAGCCTAGCGCGACAGGGATATAATATAATTTTCATGAAATCACAAGTCCAATACAGCAAATGAAAGATAAACATCTTGTGAATCCAGCCATCATTTCCGATTTTTAAAATGTTTTACAGCGAAAACACAATATATATTTATATTAGCTCACCACAATAGCCAAACACACAACGCCATGTTTTCACCATGTTTCCACCGCAAAGGTAGCTTCACAAAACCCACAAATAGAGATACAATTAATCACTAACCTTGAACAACTTCATCAGATGACAGTCTTATAACATCATGTTATACAATACATTTATGTTTTGTTCGAAAATGTGCATATTTGAGGTATAAATCGTAGTTTTACATTGCAGCCACCATCACAAATAGCACCAAAACAGCCAGAATAATTACAGAGAGCAACGTGAAATACATAAATACTTATCATAAAACATTTATGAAAAATACATGGTGTACAGCAAATGAAAGATAAACATCTTGTGAATCCAGCCAATATTTCCGATTTTTTAAGTGTTTTACAGCGAAAACACAATATATATTTATATTAGCTCACCACAATAGCCAAACACACAACGCCATTTATTCACCGTAAAGATAGCTTTCACAAAACCCACAAATAGAGATAAAATTAATCACTAACCTTTGGACAACTTCATCAGATGACAGTCTTATAACATCATGTTCTACAATACATTTATGTTTTGTTCAAAAATGTGCATATTTAGAGGTACAAATCCTGGTTTTACATTGTGAATATGTAGCTATGATGCACCAAATTGTCCGGAGATATTTTGGACAGTCACGTAATCTAACCAAAGAACTCATCATAAACTTTACTAAAAAATACATGTTGTACAGCAAATGAAAGCTACACTGGTTCTTAATGCAACCGCTGTGTTAGATTTAAAAAAAATAACTTTAGTACAACAAACAGCATGCAATATTGTGAGACAGCGCTCACCTATTCTCCGCCTTGTTGGAGCCAACATATTCCACAAAAATACGAAATAACATCATAAATATTCTCTTACTTTTGATGATCTTCCATCAGAATGTTGTGCAAGGAGTCCTAGTTCCAGAATAAATCGTTGTTTTGTTTTAGAATGTCCATTTCTTCTGTCGAATTAGCAACTTTGGCTAGCCATGTGGAGGGCACATGTCCAAAAAATCTTTGCGCCTGGAACGAAAAATTCCAAAATTCCCAATAAACGTCGAATAAACTGGTCAAACTCGGTTGAAAATCCTACTTTATGATGTTCTTCTCATGTGTATCCAATAAAATCAGAGCCGGAGCATTTCGTCGTGTATACCTAACGCTTTTCAGAAGACAATGTGAGGTTCCCTGGCGCCCAGTTGAAAACCAACAAAAGAGCGGACCTGTCACTCCAAAAGCTCTCATTCGGTCTCAGATCAAGCTAGACACCCCATTCAACATTCTACTGCCTGTTGACATCTAGTGGAAGGCGTATGAATTTTCACTTCCTGTCTGGAAGTTTGCTGCCAAATTAGTTCTGTTTTACTCACAGATATAATTCAAACAGTTTTAGAAACTTCAGAGTGTTTTCTATCCAATAGTAATAATAATATGCATATTGTATGATCTAGAACAGAGTACGAGGCCGTTTAATTTGGGCACGATTTTTTTCCCAAAGTGAAAACAGCGCCCCCTATTAAGAAGAAGTTTTAACTTACATTTACATTTAAGTCATTTAGCAGACGCTCTTATCCAGAGCGACTTACAAATTGGTGCATTCACCTTATGATATCCAGTGGAACAACCACTTTACAAACCACTCTTTTAAGGGGGGGGGGGGGTTAGAAGGATTACTTTATCCTATCCTAGGTATTCCTTAAAGAGGTGGGGTTTCAGGTGTCTCCGGAAGGTGGTGATTGACTCCGCTGACCTGGCGTCGTGAGGGAGTTTGTTCCACCATTGGGGTGCCAGAGCAGCGAACAGTTTTGACTGGGCTGAGCGGGAACTGTACTTCCTCAGAGGTAGGGAGGCGAGCAGGCCAGAGGTGGATGAACGCAGTGCCCTTGTTTGGGTGTAGGGCCTGATCAGAGCCTGAAGGTACGGAGGTGCCGTTCCCCTCACAGCTCCGTAGGCAAGCACCATGGTCTTGTAGCGGATGCGAGCTTCAACTGGAAGCCAGTGGAGAGAGCGGAGGAGCGGGGTGACGTGAGAGAACTTGGGAAAGTTGAACACCAGACGGGCTGCGGCGTTCTGGATGAGTTGTAGGGGTTTAATGGCACAGGCAGGGAGCCCAGCCAACAGCGAGTTGCAGTAATCCAGACGGGAGATGACAAGTGCCTGGATTAGGACCTGCGCCGCTTCCTGCGTGAGGCAGGGTCGTACTCTGAGAATGTTGTAGAGCATGAACCTACAGGAACGGGTCACCGCCTTGATGTTAGTTGAGAACGACAGGGTGTTGTCCAGGATCACGCCAAGGTTCTTAGCACTCTGGGAGGAGGACACAATGGAGTTGTCAACCGTGATGGCATCATCATTTAACTGACTTGCCTAGTTAAATAAAGGTTAAATAAAAAAGGACATAACAATGGCTAACTGTGAACGTTTGCACCTTCTCACAAAGCAACAGTCTTGCGTGACGCAGTTGTTGATTCTGCTCGCCACAAGTCTTAAGGATCACACTCCTGATGGAACCAAAATAACACTAGAGCTTACATTAACATCAAACACTGGCGGTCCACTGGTGTGGGGGTAAGTCTCAATGGAAAAGCACCATTAGTTATGGGGTACAACTTGTTTTCAGAGAAACAACATTTCCATCGGCTCATTATAGCAGCTGTGATGCTGGTACAGTAGAGATAGGAGTTTCATTGTTAGATTCCAAAATGGTTGTTTTGTTTATTTACTAGGCCTAGTTGTGTAGTTGTAGTAGTAGAAGTAGTAGTGGTAGTATTAGTTGTACTAGTAGTATAAATGACTACAGTCGACACATTGCTTGGGTATATTTGTAAGAGTGTAACTGTGTGTGTGAGAATTTGCATGCATGTGTGTACAGAGCAGCTTCAGAGGTGTTGAAAGGAAAGGAGACAAACAGATGACTCGGCAGAAAAGTTGGAAAAAGTCACACCTCTCAAATGGCTCTGCCGAGACGGCACATTCTCTTATAACACAAAGAGGAACATAGATCCCTTTTTTTTTTATAGCAACTCAGTCAAAATAAGCTTAATCTGCTTGTCTTTACTTCTCACTTCACCCCAAAAAGTCGGTCAATGGACAAATTGCCTGCCATCATGGTTTTTGTTGAGCACGCTGCAATAAGTGTCGCATGTTACTGTCTGCTTGGTCTGGGTTGAACGAGGGTGTGGGTTTCCATGTTTCCATGTCCGTCTACTGTAGTCTGTCTGTTGCAGTGGTGGTTATTCGTATGTAGCCTAGTAAAATGGGTTGTTCAACCCTTTAGTTGGGGGGGGAAGCTTGTCAGGTTCTATGATGATAGAAGACTGATGATTGAAGACCTCAAAGACTTCCAAATGTACAGTATATAAGCTCAATTCAATTTCAGACCACAATGTTGTAAGCAATTCAAAATATGAACTACATATGCACCACAGCCCTTGCCATGGAACTAATTAACGCTACATTTTTCGCACAGGAGAATCCTCTAACTGTCTGAGCAGCTAGAGGAAATCCCAGATACTTACATGGCTTGAGATACGACCTCAGCAGATTTACAATAAATATGTATATTTATAAACGTACATATTTTTTGTTAAATGTGCTGTAATTAAAGGTAAATTATGTTTCATTTTTGGTTACAGATTAAACCGAGATCCGAATTTGACATGTAAGCAGCAGGCCTCTGAGAGATCAAATTATGTTCAGTCTAACCGGGCAGGATGTGGAGGCGTAAGGGGACTGATGACAGACATGTAGATTTACTGTTTCAGTTTCAGGCAGAAGCCAAGCCATCAAACAATGTCACAGAATTCCAAAATAAAGGCCAGGGCCTGGTGCCCACTGCAGTACTTTACTGACAAATCAGCATTCTGCTCGAGACGCTGCGAAGACAATGAAACACACCAGGAAGTGAATGGAAAAGTCCAGAATGAGACTTTTATTCTTAGTTCTTCAACATGGGTTCAGATCAGATAAATCCCTGATACTGCTATGATGATGTACTATTTCACATAGTCATGGCAGAAATGGGATGCTATAAAAAAATAACTTATTCTCGTTGGATTTTTTCCAAAAAGATGAGACAGCAAGCCAGGAGACGTGGGAGAATTGTATTGCCGTCTTCAGAAAGGGGACGAGAATGGGAGAATTCAGAACTGTTCATTTGTGACCGTGCAAGATGGAACAATGCCTTTGCCTTGAAAATAATACTTCTCATGTGAATGGCTCAAAAAGAATGAGCCGAAATTTAAGATATATTTTTTTAAAGCCCTATATCCGAATAACAATTAGTGATTGTAAACACCAAATTAGGGCCTCAACATACTTGCCTAATCCCTTATCACCTCTCCACAGTATAGTTACAGGCCAGCTGGACCCACAATGCACTGCAACACGTTACGCTTAACTGACCATTGGGCCAATTGTATGTGTGGGTGAAATGGTGTTATATTGTCCCATTACAGCTCCCTGGCACGCCTCCTTGGTCACAGTCATTCTTTCCATCCCTCCTCTCCTCTGGCCCTTCAAGTCAAAAGTCCACTGAGTCATAATGCTGCAGGCCCTGCTCCCCCAAGAGGCCAAAGAGGGCAAAGACACGTTTCCAATTTAGATGGAAATTGTGGTGTCCATTTCATGTTTGATTAGCAAGGGCATTTTATCCGGGTTTTTCTTTTTGGCAACTCACAGAAACAGAAATTCTTGCTTCCTTAAAAGCTATTGACACCAGGAAGTCATTAGGGGCTGACAATTTGGTCCCGTCTTTGCTTACGTATGCAGCACCCACCATTGCTGGCTCAGTAACACACATTTTTTATTTAACTTTAGTATCAGGAAATATTCCAAAAGTGTGGAAAGAAGCTTTTGTATTGCCACTCAACTCCATAAGGGTGGGGATCGTAGTGATCTCGATAATTATCGACCCACTTCCAGGCTCCCTTGTCTTGCGAAATTCCTAGAATCATTGGTCAACAAACAGCTACGTTATTATCTGTCTGTAAATGGTGTTCTTAATGTTAATCAATCCGGATTCAGACCTGAACATAGCACCACTACGGCTACCATGCATGTTGTAAACGATATTGCAAATGCCTTAGATGAAAGAAAGAATTGGGCTCCATGTTTGTCGACTTGTCAAAAACTTTTGATACTGTAGACCATGTTATTCTGTTGAGTAAGCTGTCCCTGGTAGAGTTGGGTACTGATGCTTGCCGATGGTTTGATAATTATCTCAATGACAGAACTCCGGCCATCAAGGTAGATGGAGTTCCTTGAATTACATAAAGGGGTGCCCCTTTCCTCGGCCCACTACTGTTTACAAACGATATAAATAACATTGGTAATGCTGTAAAAACAAAATCTATTCATTTGTAAGCAGATGATATAGTGTTGTATTCCATTGCTCCATCAGTCGGATAAGCCTTTTCAAATTTGAAATCAGATTTTCTAGCACTGCAGTTGTCAATATTGGACCTAAAGTCAGTGCTAAATGCAAACAAAACAAAAGACAGATCTAAATGAACTTGTAATGACAAGTTTGAACGTTACACAAATTGAGCGAGTTCCTTCCCGACAAATGTCTTCGTATCTGGCGTGAGAGAAAACTGTAATTAAAAACAAAACATGTCACTGAGCTGGTGAAGAAGGTGACGTTCAAGGTTGGTTTATTTTACAGAAACAAAGCATGTCTGACTTTTGTCAATAGGAAGGAAATTGTCCATTTTGATTACGGGGGTATTATCTATATGCATGCAGCAGCATCTGGACTTAAACCGCTAGATGCTGTTTTCCATTGTGCCCTTGGGTTTATTACTGGTGATGCTTATAGAACTCACCATTATGTTTTTATCAAAAAGTGGGTTGGACCTCTTTGTATGTAAGGAGAGAGCAGTATTCTCTTGTGTTTATTTACAAAGCACTTATGCAGAAATGTCCTTTGTATCTATCATCATTCATTCAATTTAGACTTAGAAATTACCAATCCCGGTCACAGGCTTGGATGACACTGGAGGCCCCTTTAGTCTCCATAGAGTTGGTATTAATTTTTTCCCCCTTCATGAGGAACAACTCATAAAGGATCTCTGAAATGAGATGTTCTGGTCCCCCTTGGTCAGCTCAGAGAAATTATTAGAGACCTATGCTGATAAATGTGTCAGTCTTTCTTAATATGTTTGGTAATTCTGTATATTGTATGCTGTACAGTGCATTCAGAAAGTATTCAGACCCCTTCCCTTTTTCCACAATTTGTTACGTTACAGACTTATTCTAAAATCGATGAAAGAAATATTTTCCCTCATCAATCTACACACAATACCCCTCAATGACAAATTGAAAACAGGTTTTTTGACATTTTTGCAAATGTATTACAAATTTAAAAAATAAATAGCTTATTTACATAAGTATTCAGCCCTTTGCTATGAGACTCAGGTGCATTCTGTTTCCATTGAGAATTTTATTTATTTATATTATTGAACCTTTATTTAACTAGGCATCCTTGAGATGTTTCTTCAACTTGATTGGAGTTCACCGCCAATTGATTTGGAAAGGCACACACTTGTCTATATAAGTTCCCACAGCTGACAGTGCATGTTAGAGCAAAAACCAAGACATGTGGTCGAAGAAATTGTCCGCAGAGCTTCAAGACAGGGTTCTGTCAAGGAAGAGATCGGGGGAAGAGTACCAAAAGAATTCTGCAGCATTGAAGGTCCCCAAGAACACAGTGGCCTCCATCATTCTTAAGCTGGAGTCTTATATCTCCCTCACTAACTTTAAGCATCAGCTGTCAGAGCAGCTTACCAATCATTGCACCTGTAAGCAGCCCATCTGTAAATAGCCCACCCAATTACCTCATCCCCATATTGTTATTATTTTTTATTTTTTTCATTTGCACTCCAGTATTTTTACTTGCACATTCATCTTCTGCACATCTATCACTCCAGTGTTTAGTTGCTAAATTGTAATTGTTATTATGGCCTATTTATTGCCTTACCTTCCTAATCTTACGACATTTGCACACACTGTATATAGATTTTTCTATTGTGTTATTGACTGTACGTTTGTTTATCCCATGTGTAACTCTGTGTTGTTTGTGTCGCACTGCTTTGCTTTATCTTGGCTAGGTTGCAGTTGTAAATGAGAACTTGTTCTCAACTGGCCAACCTGGTTAAATAATGGTGAAATAAAAAATAAAAATAAATTTCATATAAATGGAGGAAGTTTGGAACCACCAAGACTCTTCTTAGAGCTGGGCACCCGGCCAAACTGTGCAATCGGGGGAGAAGGGCCTTGGTTAGTGAGGTGACCAAGAATGGTCTGAATGCCAAGCGTCAAGTCTGGAGGAAACCTAGCACCATCCCTACGGTGAAGCATGGTGGTGGCAGCATCATTTAATTTTTTTATTTTTATTTCACCTTTATTTAACCAGGTAGGCTAGTTGAGAACAAGTTCTCATTTGCAACTGCGACCTGGCCAAGATAAAGCATAGCAGTGTGAACAGACAACAACACAGAGTTACACATGGAGTAAACAATAAACAAGTCAACAACATAGTAGGAAAAAAAAGAAAAAAAAGAGAATCTATATACAATGTGTGCAAAAGGCATGAGGAGGTAGGCAATAAATAGGCCATAGGAGCGAATAATTACAATTTAGCAGATTAACACTGGGGTGATAAATCATCAGATGATCATGTGCAAGTAGAAATACTGGTGTGCAAAAGAGCAGAGAAGTAAATAAATAAAAACAGTATGGGGGATGAGGTAGGTAAATTAGGTGGGCTATATACCGATGGACTATGTACAGCTGCAGCGATCGGTTAGCTGCTCAGATAGCAGATGTTTAAAGTTGTTGAGGGAGATAAAAGTCTCCAACTTCAGAGATTTTTGCAATTCGTTCCAGTCGCAGGCAGCAGAGAACTGGAAGGAAAGGCGGCCAAATGAGGTTTTGGCTTTAGGGATGATCAGTGAGATACACCTGCTGGAGCGCGTGCTACGGGTGGGTGTTGCCATCGTGACCAGTGAACTGAGATAAGGCGGCGCTTTACCTAGCATAGCCTTGTAGATGACCTGGAGCCAGTGGGTCTGACGACTAACATGTAGCGAGGGCCAGCCGACTAGAGCATACAGGTCGCAGTGGTGGGTGGTATAAGGTGCTTTAGTAACAAAACGGATGGCACTGTGATAAACTGCATCCAGTTTGCTGAGTAGAGTATTGGAAGCTATTTTGTAGATGACATCGCCGAAGTCGAGGATCGGTAGGATAGTCAGTTTTACTAGGGTAAGTTTGGCGGCGTGAGTGAAGGAGGCTTTGTTGCGAAATAGAAAGCCGACTCTAGATTTGATTTTGGATTGGAGATGTTTGATATGAGTCTGGAAGGAGAGTTTGCAGTCTAACCAGACACCTAGGTACTTATAGATGTCCACATATTCTAGGTCGGAACCATCCAGGGTGGTGATGCTAGTCGGGCGTGCGGGTGCAGGCAGCGACCGGTTGAAAAGCATGCATTTGGTTTTACTAGCGTTTAAGAGCAGTTGGAGGCCACGGAAGGAGTGTTGTATGGCATTGAAGCTCGTTTGGAGATTAGATAGCACAGTGTCCAAGGAAGGGCCAGAAGTATACAGAATGGTGTCGTCTGCGTAGAGGTGGATCAGGGAATCGCCCGCAGCAAGAGCAACATCATTGATATATACAGAGAAAAGAGTCGGCCCGAGAATTGAACCCTGTGGTACCCCCATAGAGACTGCCAGAGGACCGGACAACATGCCCTCCGATTTGACACACTGAACTCTGTCTGCGAAGTAGTTGGTGAACCAGGCAAGGCAGTCATTAGAAAAACCGAGGCTACTGAGTCTGCCGATAAGAATATGGTGATTGACAGAGATTGATCATGCTTTGCCTGGTTGATCATGCTTTGCCTGATTGATCATGCTGTGGGGATGGATGTTTTTCAGTGGCAGGGACTGGGAGACTAGTCAGGATTGAGGGAAAGATGAACGGAGCAAAGTACAGCCAGATCCGTGATGAAAACCTGCTCCAGAGCGCTCGGGACAAGTTTCTGAATGTCCTTGAGTGGCCCAGCCGGAGCCTGGACTTGAACCCGATCGAACATCTCTGGAGAGACCTGAAAATAACTGTGCAGCGACGCTCCCCATCCAACCTGACAGAGCTTCAGAGGATCTGCAGAGAAGAATGGGAGAAACTCCCAAATTACAGGTGTGCCATGCTTGTAGCGTCATACCCAAGAAGACTCAAGGTTGTAATCGCTGCCAAAAGGTGCTTCAACAAAGTACTGAGTAAAGGGTCTGAATACTTATGTAAATGTGATATTTCCATTTTTTTATTTAACACATTTGCAAAAATGTCTACAAACCTGTTTTTGCTTTGTCATTGTGGGGAATTGTGTGTAGATTGATGAGGGGAAAAACGATTGAATCAATTTTAGAATAAGGCTGTAACGTAACAAAATGTGGAAAAAGTCAAGTGGTCTGAATAATCTCCGAACGCACTGTATATACTGTATGTTTGATGTAGTTACACAGAGCTCATATGAAAAAGAGACCATGACCTCTCTGTCAAAATCAAGGGAAAGGGGGATACCTAGTCAGTTGTACGAGTGAATGCCTGAAATGAAAAGTGTCTTCCGCATTTAACCAAACCCCTCTGGTTTAATAATACGAATATCTACAAGTGTTATGGTTATAAAAGGTGAATCTTTTCAAAACCGGGGGTATGTGGAGGATCTTAGATTGCTGCGATGACCCTGTCTCTCCCTGTTGAGGTTACAAGATTAGCTGATGCCAGTCAGGAGATATCAGCGCTACATTTAGCAGAATGAACCAGCGCATATGAGATAATGAAAAAGAAGGAAGATAAAACCACTCACAGTCTTTGGCTGTGTCCTTTTTTTGTATCCTCTAACTAAAACAAAGGTAGAGGCGTGGTAATGTACTGTATGTAGGCGATGTTCTTTCACTCACACAGAGAGTGGGCCTATTTAGAAAAACACTGCCACAGTGATGGTATTGCTTGTGTATCCATCACTGCACTTAATCCCCCAACATAATAACTGTACTAAAGACACATTGGCTTACGGTGTGTTTGTAGGTAACAGCGCTAAACAATTATGTTGGGATGCGAGGGAGGCCATCCTACAGAGTTTTTGTAACTGTGAAGCCCGAAGCTAATTATAGTACAGTGTACAACAGAAACAGCTAAATCAATTCCTTGAGGGCCACAGTATGTATAGGCTGGTTTGGCTGGAGGGAGCCTCCTCAGCTCTAAACAAGATAACTAGCTCTATCATTTGGTCAATCATTTGTTTGTTGTTGTGAGTTATACTTCTCTGAAACAATTATAAATAATCAAGTTGAAGTACTAGCCTATATTTGGCTTCAAAAATAAGGAGATCCCCATAATATGATGTTTTTGGTCACTTTTGAATGCTGGCGGTGCTTTCACTAGTGGTAGCATGAGACGGAGTCTACAACCCACACAAGTGGCTCAGGTAGTGCAGCTCATCCAGGATGGCACATCAATGCGAGCTGTGGCAAGAAGGTTTGCTGTGTCTGTCAGCGTAGTGTCCAGAGCATGGAGGCGCTACCAGGAGACAGGCCAGTACATCAGGAGACGTGGAGGAGGCCGTAGGAGGGCAACAACCCAGCAGCAGGACCACTACCTCCGCCTTTGTGCAAGGAGGAGCACTGCCAGAGCCCTGCAAAATGACCTCCAGCAGGCCACAAATGTGCATGTGTCAGCATATGGTCTCACAAGGGGTCTGAGGATCTCATCTCGGTACCTAATGGCAGTCAGGCTACCTCTGGCGAGCACATGGAGGGCTGTGCGGCCCCACAAAGGAATGCCACCCCACACCATGACTGACCCACCGCCAAACCGGTCATGCTGGAGGACGTTGCAGGCAGCAGAACGTTCTCCACGGCGTCTCCAGACTCTGTCACGTCTGTCACATGTGCTCATGTGCTCAGTGTGAACCTGCTTTCATCTGTGAAGAGCACAGGGCGCCAGTGGCGAATTTGCCAATCTTGGTGTTCTCTGGCAAATGCCAAACGTCCTGCACGGTGTTGGGCTGTAAGCACAACCCCCACCTGTGGACGTCGGGCCCTCATGGAGTCTGTTTCTGACCGTTTGAGCAGACACATGCACATTTGTGGCCTGCTGGAGGTCATTTTGCAGGGCTCTGGCAGTGCTCCACCTGCTCCTCCTTGCACAAAGGCGGAGGTAGCGGTCCTGCTGCTGGGTTGTTGCCCTCCTACGGCCTCCTCCACGTCTCCTGATGTACTGGCCTGTCTCCTGGTAGCGCCTCCATGCTCTGGACACTACGCTGACAGACACAGCAAACCTTCTTGCCACAGCTCGCATTGATGTGCCATCCTGGATGAGCTGCACTACCTGAGCCACTTGTGTGGGTTGTAGACTCCGTCTCATGCTACCACTAGCGTAAAAGCACCGCCAGCATTCAAAAGTGACCAAAACATCAGCCAGGAAGCATAGGAACTGAGAAGTGGTCTGTGGTCACCACCTGCAGAACCACTCCTTTATTGGGGGTGTCTTGCTAATTGCCTATAATTTCCACCTTTTGTCTATTCCATTTGCACAAAAGCATGTGAAATTTATTGTCAATCAGTGTTGCTTCCTAAGAGGACAGTTTGATTTCACAGAAGTGTGATTGACTTGGAGTTACATTGTGTTGTTTAAGTGTTCCCTTTATTTTTTTGAGCAGTGTACTTAAAATGCTAATAAAATACAATTGACATTAAATGCTCTTAAAACTGCTCAATTGTCAGTTATTAAAGAGCTCAGGTTTATAAAGTAGGTTTCCAAAGGCAGGCAGTATACAATACAATTCCAATACTGTTGCAATGTAGGCTTCTAATACAACTGAATCCTTATTCAATTCTATTTGGGGAGGCATTATGTTTGTCTCTGGCGAAGGTGACCTGAGGCTCAGACAGACATGTTTAGAAGATCCCTGTCATTAAGTGCGCACGTCCCCTTCGGCTCTCTGCAGGTACAACAACAGACCCAGAGTACAGTAAGGGAGCTTGCCAAGGCCAATGACGTCATTGTCTGTCATTGTCTGTCTGGATCAATGAAGATGTTCGATCAGGCTCTTGAGGAAGAGGCCTAATCTTTACTTAGAAACATCACTCCCGTCTTCCAACATTTCTGTGTGGTTTGCAGCATTGCAATTGTTTGTTTTTTCACACTTCATATGTGACATCTGAAATAGACAGACAGGCAGACAGACAGAGACAGACAGATGGCAGGCTGACAGACAGCGCCAGGCAGTGTGTGTGTGTGTGTGTGTTTGTGCAGGCGTGTGTGTCAGCTCCTTATTAACTAAGGAATTCCAGTGGCATCTGTGTGAGAGAACTTCCCTAAGAAAACTTCCCAAACGCCCTGTAACTTTTTGCTCTAAAACAGTCATCCAGTGCATGGTGATCAATTCCAATGAGCTTCGTATGCAGGATGCATACAATATTAACTTTCCACAAGAAAATTCCTTCAAACTGCACCACCTGCTGGCCGAATCCTATAGCACAGTATCACTTGGCTGAGTAGAGGTAACGCAGAATAAAAATGTTTACAAGATCATCTTCAAAATAAATCTATTATTGTTTACGTCTGAAAATAAATGATTATTCTACAGTTGATTTTCTTAAGTTTGTATTTACTGAATTTATAGATTTTTTTTTTCTTCAATAGAATGACATTGTTATTTCCTATAGATTTCAGATTCAAAAATTGTGTCAACATATATTTGAGGTTAGATCTTTTGGGGTATGGCAATACAAGGATTAATGATGGAAGCCAGAAGCATATCAGTGTGCAGTACAGAGCTCTCTACAAACCCACAGCCCTCAGTACATTCTGAACTGTCAAGATGGCACTGCAATTGGGATGACAAATTGGGTGAAAAATGAGAACGTGTCGTATTTTGGGACATGAGAACTCAGTACCACTTGTAAAGAAGAGTGTGGTAGAAAGAGTCATCCCTGCAGCCTTTCAACATTCCTAATATACATACAGCAAGTTATCTTTGCCCTGTTATCTTTGAGTTTGTAATCGAAGAATTAGTCTTAGTACTTGATTTACCTTCATGACTACATTGCAGCAAAGTATTGTTGGCTGTAACATAAAACCAATACCTGTGCAGTGTGTGACTATCACACACTAATTCTTCCTTATTTATTGCCATAATGAATGTACACTACATTTACAGAGGGTAAAAATTCCACCATGCTGTGTGAGTCATGCAGGTTAATCCAGGTATCTTCATTTGTTCACCCTTTTTCAGGACAACTTTCTTGCAGTGCAGGAAATGTAAAACTTGTAGGTCTAAAAAGGCTTCTGAGGTTTGTAATTTCCACTTTGAAATTTCAGACTTGATTTTCCCTTACAAAAAATGTATCAACCCCTCCAAAAATGTAGATTAATTTTAATAACAATATACAATTCATTCCTGTTGCTACAGAATTTTGTTCCTGCTGTAGCAACCTAGCTCAAATTACGATCCTACATCTATCTGTAAACTAAGCCGTTGCTCCTGTATATTGAGCAAAGCCATAGGCTGTACACCTCCTTTCATCCCCCATAATTTGGGGGTCAGGACCTCTGTGGTACTCTGGTCCACAGTACTTGACATACTGTACATTTAGTAGCTGGCTAATTGAATGAGCATTGGAGGATTAAGGCACATGTCTCACTTACTTGCCGAGTTTTCTGCTTTCACCCAAAGTAATGGATCTCAGTGACCAGCCCTCCATGCTCTCTGAAAAACACTCATAAGGCATTGAATGTGTCTCATTTATACAACTTTGTTTAAATGCTTGAAAAATGGACGTATATGGTCCATAAAACATTCGTTAACTAAAGAACAATTACTAAACACTAATGCATTGTTACAGCATTAATATACTAAGTGCCACAATAGATAAATTACATTTTTGTGAATGATCCCTTATGTGTTCTTGAAGTTCAAGACCAAACAACTACCTAGGTAAGGATTCTGGGACAGGCAATGAAAGGTTGAGACAGACCTGGTGATAGAGGCCTGACATGGAGCCAGGCACTCCCATCTAAGTGTATGACAGATCAGTTGTGGGGGCCAGCAGGGATGAAAGGTTGAATTGTACAACAGATCCCTAAACAGTTGTGCTGCAGATAACAGAACAAATACTATTTTTTTTTTTTACGATGGGGGAGGCTTTAAAGTTTCCAAGGTGTACAATTCCAAGTAACAACAACTATATATTTTGCAATTTACGCTGATCTGAAAATTAAGCAATTACAATTGGTTAGTAGGTTAAAACAGGACAAAACAAGCGAGTAGAGCAGTCATGTGCAAAAGGATTGAAGCCGTGCTTTAATAGCGCATTGCACATGGTCATCATTATGTTACCAAACTGACATATCAACTAACAACACAGCAGTGTTCTCAGAACAAAACAGAACGAAAACATTTCAACAGGTTCCAAAGGCATTTGGATCTCTTCCCCAACAACCAGACAATGGTAACAGATGTGCCAATGATGCAACAGACTGCCTCAGTTGGGGAGGAGTAAATTACACCTCCAGAGTGATAGCTGAACATGTGTGCCCTACGGGATATGGAATGGGGAACAGTCGATCATGGAACTTAATGAAGCTTTCGAGTTCAGACGTGGGCTCCACTCCTCTGGTGGAAGCAGAGGCAAAAGTAGCATAAGCCACAGCATTGGTTGGTATAAGCCTCTGTTTTTGAACGGCCATTTTGTGTATCTACCAGACCTGGATTCAAATACTATTTGAAATCATTTCAAATACTTCAGCTGTGCTTGATTGAGGTTGACTAGCATAACAGAAGAGATAGATTTATCCAAAAACTGCAAACCCTGCCCACCTGGCACTCCAGGCAGGCTATAGCGAACGCTCAATGTATTTTAAAGATTTCAAATAGTATTTCAACCCAGGTCTGGTATATCAACCATTCAATGATGAACCATTCAGTGAGTCATCGAGACAGAACATTCTGATCAAAAACACGCGTATGATAACTGTGTATATTTGGCCTTGGGTTTTAGGTTATTGTCCTGCTGAACGGTGAATTTGTCTCCCAGTGTCTGTTGGAAAGCAAACTGAACCAGGTTTTCCTCTGGGTTGTTGCCTGTGCTTAGCTCTATTCTGTTAATTTTTATTATAAAAAACTCCCTAGTCCTTGCCAAGCACACCTATGACACGATGCAGCAATCACTATGCTTGAAAATATGAAGAGTAGTACTCAGTAACGTGTTGGATTTGCCCCAAACATAACGCTTAGTATTAATTTCTTTGCCACACTTTTTGCCGTTTTACTTTAGTGTCTTATGGCAAACAGGATGCACGTTTTTGAATATTTTGTTGATCCATCCTCAGTTTTCTCCTATTACCTCCATTAAACTCTGTAACTTTGTAGTGACTGGGTGTATTGATACACTATCCAAAGTGTAATGAATAACTTCACCATTCTAAAAGGGATATTCAATGTATGCTTTTATTTTAAGTTTTACTCGTGAAACCAACAGGTGCCCTTTTCTGCGATGCATTGGAAAACCTACCTGGTGTTTCTGGTTGAATCTGTGTTTTATTAATTCACTGCTCGACTGAGGGACCTCACAGATAATTGTATGTGTGGGGTAGAGAGATGAGGTAGTCATTCAATAATCATGTTTCAACACAATTTTTGCACACAGAGTTGATGCAACTTATTATGTGACTTTACTCCTGAACTTATTTAGCTTGCCCTAACAAAGGGGTTGAATACTTACAGACTCAATACATTAAAGCTTTTCATTTGTTATTAATTTGTTACATTTCAAAAACATCATTCCACTTTGACATTAATGGGGTATTGTGTGTAGAACAGTTACAAAAAGCTACATGAAAAAATAAATAAATTCAGGCTGTAACACAACAAAATGTGGAAAAAGTCAAGGGGTGGGAATACTTTCTGAAGGCACATGAGTGTGGGTGTTAATGTGTGTGTTTGTGTATGTGTGTGTGCAAGAGTGTCAGTGTAGGTGTATGTGATTGTGTGGGTAGAGACCTGTGAGTATGCATATAGTCAGTGCATAGTCCTTGGTGGGGGTGGGCATCTATTGTCTATCTGTTTAAACGTCTCATTGCATGGGGGTAGAAGCTGTCTCGGAGCCTGTTGGTCCGAGACCTGATGCTTTGGTACCGCCTACCGGACGGAAGCAGAGAGAACAGTCTATGGCAGGGGTGACTGGAGTCGTTGGTAATCCTTTCAGGCCTTCATCAGACACTGCTTGGTGTGTATGTCCTGAATGGGTGGGAGCTCGTCCCCAGTGATGTGCTGGGTCATCCGCAAAACACTCTGTAGGTCCTTGCGGTCGAGGGCGGTGCAGTTGCCATACCAGGAAGTGATGCAGCCAGTCAAGATGCTCTCAATGGTGCGTCTGTAGAAGTTCTTGAAGATCTGAGGGGCCTTGCTAAATATCTTTAGCCTTCTGAGGGTGAAGAGGCGGTGTCACGCCTTCTTCACGACTGTGCCAGTGTGAGAGGACCATGTTAAGATATTAGTGGTTGGGACACAGAGGAACTTAAAGCGCTTGACCCTCTCATCTCCACTCTGTTGGTGTGGATGGGGGTGTGCAACCCCCCTTTTTTCCTGCATTCCACAATCAGCTCCTTGGTCTTGCTGACGTTAAGGTGGAGATTGCTGTCCTGGCACCACACTGCCAGGTCTCTGACCTCCTCTCTGTAGGCTGTCTCATCACTGTTGGTAATCAGGCCCACCACCGCCGTGTCATCAGCAAACTTGATGATGGAGTTGGCCACAAAGTCGTGGGTGAACAGGGAGTACAGGAGGGGACTAAGTACACATTAAGTACACAACTAAGTGTTGTTGGTCAGCGTGGCGGAGGTGTTGTTACCTACCCTTACCAGCTGAGTGCAGCCCGTCAGATAGTCCAGGATCCAGTTGCAGAGGGAGGTGTTCAGTCCCAGGTTCCCAAGCTTGGTGATGAGCTTGGAGGGGACTATAGTGTTGAACGCTGAGCTGTAGTCAATGAACAGTATTCTCACATACAGTTGAAGTCGGAAGTTTACATACACTTAGGTTGGAGTCATTAAAACTCGTTTTTCAACCACTCCACAAATTTCTTGTTAAAATACTATCGTTTTGGCAAGTTGGTTAGGATATCTACTTTGTGCATGACACAAGTAATTTTTCCAACAATTGTTTACAGACAGATTATTTCACTTATAATTCACTGTATCACAATTCCGGTGGTTTAGAAGTTTACATTCACTAAATTGACTGTGCCTATAAACAGCTTGGAAAATTCCAGAGTCAATTGAAGGTGTACCTGTGGATTTATTTCAAGGCCTACCTTCAAACACAGTGCCTCTTTGCTTGACATCATGGGAAAATCAAAAGAAATCAGCTAAGACCTCAGAAATACATTTGTAGACCTTCACATGTCTGGTTGACCCTTGGGAGCAATTTCCAAACGCCTGAAGGTACCACATTCATCTGTACAAACAATAGTACGCGAATATAAACAGCATGGGACCGTGCAGCTGTCATACCGCTCAGGAAGGAGACGCGTTCTGTCTCCTAGAGATGATGCCACGATCGTTCGTAGAAACGGACCAAGGCGCAGCGTATGTTGAGTTCCACATAATTTATTAAAGAAGTGAAACTTTAGCAAAGACAAAACAATAAACAATAAACTAACAAACAACAAACCGTGACTAAAACATAAACAATATCCCATAACCCACAGGTGGAAAAAATGCTACTTAAATAGGATCCCCAATTAGAGACAACGATAGCCAGCTGCCTCTAATTGGGAATCATACCAAAACCCCAACATAGAAAAAACAACCTAGAACCCCACATAGAAAATATAGGCTCTCTATGGTCAGGACGTGACAGTGTGCCTGGACTGGACCTAGGTGCAGAAGAAGACTCCTGCCATGGAGCGGGACTAGACGCCGTGTCTAGACTGGGCATCGGGGCAGAGAAGGGCTCCTGCCATGGAGCTGGACTGGACGCCGTGTTCGGACTGGACATCGGCGCAGAGGAAGGCTCCTGTCTTGGAGCTGGACTGGACGATGTGTTCGGACTGGACATCGGCGCAGATGAAGGCTCCTGCCTTGGAGCTGGACTGGACGCCGTGTTGGACTGGGCATCGGCGCAGGGGAAGGCTCCTGCCATGGAGCGGGACCAGATACTGTGCCTGGACTGGGCACCTCGGCAGACTCGGCCTTGGAGCGGGACTGGACGCCGTGCCTGGACATCGGCGCAGAGGAAGACTCCTGCCATGGAGCGGGACTGGACGCCGTGCCTGGACTGGGCACCAACGCAGAAGAAGACTCTGGCCTTGGAGCTGGACTGGACGCTGTGCTCAGACTGGGCATCGGTGCAGGGGAAGGCTCCGGCCATGGAGCATGAGGTTCCGGACCGTGGACCGTCTCAGGAGGGTCCGGACCGTGGACCGTCTCAGGAGGTTACGGACCGTGGACCGTCTCAGGAGGTTCCGGACCGTGGACGTCTCAGGAGGTTCCGGACCGTGGACCGTCTCAGGAGGTTCCGGACCGTGGACCGTCTCAGGAGGTTCCGGACCGTGAAACGTCGCCGGAGGCTCTGGACTGGGAATCGTCGCCGGAGGCTCTGGACTGGGAATCGTCGCCGGAGGCTCTGGACTGGGAATCGTCGCCGGAAGCTCTGGACTGGGAACCGTCGCCGGAAGCTCTGGACTGGGGACCGTCGCCGGAAGCTCTGGACTGGGGACCGTCGCCGGAAGCTCTGGACTGGGGACCGTCGCCTGAAGCTCTGGGCTGGGGATCGTCGCCTGAAGCTCTGGACTGGGGAGTCGCACTGGAGGCCTGATGCGTGGGGCCGGCACAGGTGGCAATGGACTGATGACACACACCTCAGGGCGAGTGCGAGGAGCAGGCATAGGATGCACCGGACTGGGAAGGCTCACTGGAGACCTAGTGCGTGGAGCCGGGACAGTTGGCACCAGACTGGTGACACGCACTTCAGGTCGAGTGCGGGGAGCAGGCACAGGACGTACCTGACTGGGGACATGCACTTCAGGGAGAGTGCGAGGAGCAGGCACAGGACGTACCTGACTGGGAAGGCGCACTTGAGGGAGAGTGCGAGGAGCAGGCACAGGACGTACCAGACTGGGAAGGCGCACTTGAGGGAGAGTATGAGGAGCAGGCACAGGACGTACCGAACTGTGGAGGCGTACTGGAGACCTGGTGCGTATAGACGGCATCAATGGTACCGGAACTTTAACACACTTTGCACGGCAAGTGCGAGGAGCTGGCACAGGACGTACCGGGCTGTGAAGGCGCACTGGAGACTTGGTGTGTAGATCTGGCACATATGGTGCCGTGCTGAGAAAGCGATTTTCAATGCGCCTGCACTGCAGCATACTCCTTTCCACAACCTCTCTCCGGTATATCTCATTACCTTCTTCAATCAACTCCCACACAAAATCTTGGGGTTGTCCTTGGGCTTTCTGTGGCCGCGAACCCTGGCGTCGTCGCTGTCCTCCCTTCTCTCCCTGCGTCTGTCTCCAGCCATTTGTCTCCAGCCATAATTTCCTCCCAAGTCCAGAATGTCTTCTCCTTCTTTCTCCTTCTTTCCCAAGCCCAGGATACTTTCTCCACCTGGACACGCTGCTTGGTCCTGTTATAATGGGATATTCTGTCACGAGACGTTTGTAGAAACGGACCAAGGCGCAGCGTATGTTGAGTTTCCACATAATTTATTAATGAAGTGAAACTTTAGCAAAGACAAAACAGTAAACAACAAACTAACAAACAACGAACCGACAACAACACAAACTCAAAACATAAACAATATCCCATAACTCACAGGTGGAAAAAATGCTACTTAAGTATGATCCCCAATTAGAGACAACGATAGCCAGCTGCCTCTAATTGGGAATCATACCAAGACCCCAACATAGAAAAAAACACCTAGAACCCCACATAGAAAATATAAACTAGACTAACCCCCCAGTCACGCCCTGACCTACTCCTCCATATAAAATAAATGCTCTCTATGGTCAGGACGTGACAGATGAACGTACTTTGGTGCGAAAAGTGCAAATCAATCCCAGAATAACAGCAAAGGACCTTGTGAAGATGCTGAAGGAAACAGGTACAAAAGTATCTATATCCACAGTAAAACGAGTCCTATATCGACATAACCTGAAAGGCCGCTCAGCAAGGAAGAAGCCACTGCTCCAAAACCGCCATAAAAAAAGCCGGACTACGCTTTGCAACTGCACATGGGGACAAAGATCATACTTTTTGTAGAAATGTCCTCTGGTCTGAGGAAACAAAAATAGAACGGTTTGGCCATAATGACCATCGTTATGTTTGGAGGAAAAAAGGGGAGGCTTGCAAGCCAAAGAATACCATCCCAACCGTGACGCACAGGGTGGCCGCATCATGTTGTGGGGGTGCTTTGCTGCAGGAGGGACTGGTGCACTTCACAAAATAGATGGCATCATGAGGCAGGAACATTATGTGGATATATTGAAGCAACATCTCAAGATATCAGTCAGGAAGTTAAATCTTGGTCGCAAATGGGTCTTCTAAACGGACAATGACCCCAAGCATACTACCAAAGTTTTGGCAAAATGGCTTGAGGACAACAAAGTCAAGGTATTGGAGTGGCCATCACAAAGCCCTGACCTCAATCCCATAGAAAATTTGAGGGCAGAACTGAAAAAGCTTGTGCGAGCAAGGAGGCCTACAAACCTGACTCAGTTACACCAGCTCTGTCATGAAGAATGGGCCAACATTCACCCAACTTATTGTGGGAAGCTTGTGGAAGGCTACCCGAAACGTTTGACCCGAGTTAAACAATTGAAAGGCAATGCTACCAAATACTAATTGAGTGTATGTAAACTTCTGACCCACTGGGAATGTGATGAAAGAAATAAAAGCTGAAAGAAATAATTATCTTGCCTATTATTCTGACATTTCACATTCTTAAAATAAAGTGGTGATCCTAACTGACCTAAGACAGGGAATTTGTACTAGGATTAAACGGAGTTTAAATGTATTTGGCTAAGGTGTATGTAAACTTACGACTTCAACTGTAGGTACAGTGCCTTGCAAAAGTATTCATCCCCCTTGGCGTTTTTCCTATTTTGTTGCATTACAACCTGTAATTTAAATAGATTTTTATTTGGATTTCATGTAATGGACATACACAAAATAGTCCAAATTGGTGAAGTGAAATGAAAAAAATTACTTGTTCCAAAAAATTATTTAAAAAAAACGGAGAAGTGGTGCGTGCATGTGTATTCACCCCCTTTGCTATGAAGCCCCTAAATAAGATCTGGTGCAACCAATTACTTTTAGACACATAATTTGTCAAATAAATAAAGTCCACCTGTGTACATTCTAAGTGTCACATGATCTGTCACATCTGTTCTGAAAGGTCCCACAGTCTGCAACACCACTAAGCAAGGGGTACCACCAAGCAAGCAGCCCTATGAAGACCAAGGAGCTCTCCAAACAGGTCAGGGACAGTTGGGGACAAGTACAGATCAGGGTTGGGTTATAAAAAAATATCCCAAACTTTGAACATCCCACGGAGCAACATTAAATCCATTATTAAAAAATGGAAAGAATATGGCACCACAATAAACCTGCCAAGAGAGGGCCCCCAACCAAAACTCACAGACCAGGCAAGGAGGGCATTAATCAGAGAGGCAACAAAGAGAACAAAGATAACCTTGAAAGAGCTGCAAAGCTCCACAGCGGAGATTGGAGTCTGTCCGTAGGACCACTTTAAGCTATACACTCCACAGAGCTAGGCTTTAGGAAAGAGTGGCCAGAAAAAAGCCATTGCTTAAAGAAAAAAATTATCAAACACGTTTGGTGTTCGCCAAAAGGCATGTGGGAGACTCCCCAAACATATGGAAGAAGGTACTCTGGTCAGACAAAAATTTTGCTTTTTGGCCATCAAGGAACATGCTATGTCTGGCGCAAACCCAACACCTTTCATCACCCCGAGACACCATCCCCACATTGAAGCATGGTGGTGGTGGAAGCATCATGCTGTGAAGATGTTTTTCATCGGCAGGGACTTTGAAACTGGTCAGAATTGAAGGAATGATGGATGGCGCTAAATATAGGGAAATTCTTGAGGGAAACCTGTTTCAGTCTTCCAGAGATTTGAGACTGGGACGGAGGTTCGCCTTCCAGTAGGACAATGACCATAAGCATACTGCTAAAGCAACACTTGAATCAACTATAGATTTTTGGGCTCATGCATTTTTTTTCTTTCCCTAAGCTGCTGAAATATATATAATTATAAAAATATATATTTTTCATATGTAGGTCTCAACCTTTAAGTCTTTACTGAAGACTTTACTGAATCTCTTCAGTGGGTCATATGATTGAGTGTAGTCTGGCCCAGGAGTGTGAAGGTGAATGGAAAGGCTCTGGAGCAACGAACCGCCCTTGCTGTCTCTACCTGGCCGGTTCCCTTCTCTCCACTGGGATTCTCTGCCTCTAACCCTATTACAGGGGCTGAGTCACTGGCTTACTGGTGCTCTTTCATGCCGTCCCTAGGAGGGGTGCGTCACTTGAGTGGGTTGAGTCACTGACGTGATCTTCCTGTCTGGGTTGAGGCCCCCCCTTTGGTTGTGCCGTGGCGGAGATCTTTGTGGGCTATACTCGGCCTTGTCTCAGGATGGTAAGTTGGTGGTTGAAAATATCCCTCTAGTGGTGTGGAGGCTGTGCTTTGGCAAAGTGGGTGGGGTTATATCCTTCCTGTTTGGCCCTGTCCGGGGGTATCATCGGATGGGGCCACAGTGTCTCCTGACCCCTCCTGTCTCAGCCTCCAGTATTTATGCTGCAGTAGTTTGTGTCGGGGGGCTAGGGTCAGTTTGTTATATCTGGAGTCCTTCTCCTGTCTTATCTGGTGTCCTGTGTGAATTTAAGTATGTTCTCTCTAATTCTCTCTTTCTCTCTCTCGGAGGACCTGAGCCCTAGGGCCATGCCTCAGGACTACCTGGCATGATGACTCCTTGCTGTCCCCAGTCCACCTGGCCGTGCTGCTGCTCCAGTTTCAACTGTTCTGCCTGCGGCTATGGAACCCTGACCTGTTCACCGGACGTGCTACCTGTCCCAGACCTGCTGTTTTCAACTCTCTAGAGACTGCAGGAGTGGTAGAGATACTCTTAATGATCGGCTATGAAAAGCCAACTGACATTTACTCCTGAGGTGCTGACTTGCTGCACCCTCGACAACTACTGTGATTATTATTATTTGACCATGCTGGTGATTTATGAACATTTGAACATCTTGGCCATGTTCTGTTATAATCTCCACCCGGCACAGCCAGAAGAGGACTGGCCACCCCTCATAGCTTGGTTCCTCTCTAGGTTTCTTCCTAGGTTTTGGCCTTTCTAGTGAGTTTTTCCTAGCCACTGTGCTTCTACACCTGCATTGCTTGCTGTTTGGGGTTTTAGGCTGGGTTTCTGTACAGCACTTTGAGATATCAGCTGATGTAAGAAGGGCTATGTAAATACATTTGATTTGAATAGTTATGCACGCTCAAGTAATGTTTTTTTTTCTTATTTATTGTTTGTCTCACAAAAAAAATATTTTGCATCTTCAACGTGGTAGGCATTTTGTGTAAATCAAATGATACAAACCCCCCAAAAATCTATTTGAATTCCAGATTGGAAGGAAACAAAATAAGAAAAATGCCAAGGGGGGGGCGAATACTTTCGCAAGCCTCTGTATTTCTCCTCTTGTCTAGGTGGGTGAGGGCAGTGCGGATTGCAATTAAAACTGAACAAAAATATAAACGCAACACGTAAAGTGCTGGTCCCATGTTTCATGAGCTGAAATAAAACATCACAGAAATGTTCCATATGCACAAAAAGCTTATTTCTTTAAAATTTGGTGCACAAAGTTGTTTACATCCCTTGTAGTGAGCATTTCTCCTTTGCCAAGATAATCCATCCACCTGACAGGTGTGGAATATCAATAAACGAATTAAACAACATGATCATTACACAGGTGCACCTTGTGCGGGGGACAATAAAAGTCCACTCTAAAATGTGCAGTTTTTTCACACAACACAATGCCACAGATGTCAAGTTTTGAGTGAGCATGGAATTGGCATGCTGACTGCAGGAATGTACACCAGAGCTGTTGCCAGAGAATTTAATGTTAATTTCTCTACCATATTGTCGTTTTAGAGAATTTGGCAGTACATCCAACTGGCCTCACAACCGCAGACCACGTGTATGGCGTCATGAGGGTGAGCAGTTTGCTGATGTCAACATTGTGAACAGAGTGCCCCATGGTGGCTGTCGGGTTTTGGTAAGGGCATGCATAAGCTAAGGACAATGAACACAATTGCATTTTATCAATGGCAATTTGAATGCACAGAGATACTGTGATGAGATCCTGTTCCCAAGAACTCTAAGGTAACCTGCAACAATGAATACAACCCTATAGCATTCACATCTGTAACAATGAGGCGCTTAGAAAGCCTGGTCAGGGCACATATCAACTCCATCATCCCTAACACCTGAGACCCACTCCAGTTGGCATACCGCCCCAGCAGATTCACAGACTATAAATCTACAATGAACAAACATATAAATGCAACATGCAACAATTTTAAAGATTTTACTGAGTTACAGTTCATATAAGGAAATCAGTCAATTGAAGTAAATTCAAGTAGGCCCTAATCTATGGATTTCACATGACTGGGAATGCAGATATGCATCTGTTGGTCACAGATACCTTAAAAAAAGGTAGGGGTGTGGATCAGAAAACCAGTCAGTATCTGGTGTGACCACCATTTGTCTCATGCAGTGCAACACATCTCCTTCGCATAGAGTTGATCAGGCTGTTGATTGTGGCCTGTGGAATGTTGTCCCACTTCTCTTCAATGGCTGTGCTAAGTTGCTGGATATTGGTGGGAACTGGAACACACTGCCGTACACATTGATCAAGAGCATCCCAAACGTGCTCAATGGGTGACATGTTTGGTGAGTATGCAGGTCATGGAAGAACTGGGACATTTTCAGCTTCCAGGAATTGTTTGCAGATCCTTGCGACATGGGGTCGTGCATTATAATGCTGAAACATGAGGTGATGGCGGCAGATTAATGGCATGGCAATGGGCCTCAGGAACGATGGTGATCTGCTTGAAGCATGTGGGGATTACGCACTGGGATTGGGAGAGGTGGAAAATGTTCATAAAGACGCCTGCCAGCTGGTCTACTCATGCCCTGAGGTCGTACCCTGGTTTTTCGTCTGGCCCAGCGGCCTTACGAGTGTTAAAGGGCTTACTCACATCAGCCTTGGAGAGCGAGATCACCCAGTCATCCGTTTATGCAAGGCTCTGTGTTTTGTCACCAAAGCATGCTTAAAAGGCTTTGTCTGGTAGAGTGGCATCATTGGGCAGCTCATGGCTGGGTTTTTCCTTTATAATCCGTAATAGCCGGTGTTGTAGGATTTTACCTTATTCCTTTAGTCTTTTTGCATTTTTTGCACTTACATTGCATAAGTGTACATAAGCATAGCAAAGCACCCTTTACCGGTTCAAACAGCCGACAAATCAGCCTGCTTAGTAAACCTTTAAAAAAAATTGTCTTTGACAAAATACAATGTTATTTCACTGTAAACAGATTAACAACAGACTTTCAGCATGCTTATAGGGAAGGGTACTCAACATGTACAGCATTGAGTAAAATAACTGATGATTGGCTGAAAGAAATTAAGAAGAAGAAGATTGTGGGAGCTGTATTGTTAGACTTCAGTGCAGCTTTTGATATTATCGATCATAATCTGTTGCTGAAAAAATGTATATGTCATGGATTTACATCCTCTGCCATATTATGGATTGAGAGCTACCTATCTAATAGAACAGAGGGGTTTCTTTAATGGTAGCCTCTCTAACGTAAACCAGGTAGAGTGTGGCATACCTCAAGGCAGCTGCCTTGGCCCTATACTGTTCTCTTTTTTTATTTATTTTTACCAATGCCCTACCACTAGCCTTGATAAAGCCTGTGTGTCTATGTACGCTGATGACTCAACATTGTACACATTAGCTACCACAGCAAGTGAAATCCCTGCAACCCTTAACAAAGAGCTGCAGTCAGTTTTAGAATAGGTGGCTAGTAATATGCTAGACCTAAATATATCAAAAACTAAAACCATTGTATATGGGACAAATCATTCACTAAATCCTAAACCTGATCTAAATCTAGACATGAATAATGTGGCGATTGAGCAAGTTGAGGAGACTAAACTGCTTGGTGTAACCTTCAATTGTAAGCTGACATGGTTAAAACAAATAAATTCAACGGTTGCTAAAATGGGGAGAGGGCTGTCCGTGATAAAGCCCTGTTCTGCTTTCTTGACATTACAATCAACCAAACAAGTCCTGCAGGCCGTAGTTTTATCAAACCTGGACCACTGCCCAGTATATATGGTCAAGTGTGGCAAAGAAGGACATATGCAAATTACAGTCGGCACAGAACGTCTAGCCCTTAAATGCACACAGAAGGATAATATCAACAACATGCATATCAATCTGTCCTGGCTCAAAGTAGAGGAGATATTGACTGCATCACTACTGGTCTTTGTGAGAAGTATTGACGTGTTAAAAGTACCAAATTGTCATACATACCTTATATTGAGCCATGACTACATGGAACTCTCTTCCACCTCAGGTAACTCAAGCTAGCAGTAAAATCTGATTTTTTTTTAAAACTGATCAAACGGCACAACGCAAACTGTGAAGAGACACACACTATAAAACACACACCCACACATTATTCTTAATAATGTAATGTAGTATTGTAATACTATAATGGAGCAATGTAAATTTGTCTAATGCACATTGCTTTGTTTGATTAAATGTTTTTATCTCTGTTTGGACCCCAGGAAGAGTAGCTGCTGCCTTGGCAATAGCTAATGGGGATCCTAATAAAATACTACATTTAACATTTACGTCATTTAGCAGACGCTCTTATCCAGAGCGACTTACAAATTAGAACGTTCATACATATTCAGCCTGGTCCCCCCGTGGGGAATGAACCCACAACCCTGGCGTTGCAAGCGCCATGCTCTACCAACTGAGCCACACGGGACCGTACTAAATACTAAGTGGGTCATGTCTTCTGGTGGGGGAAAAAAACATTACAATCACATTAAAATACACAATGAAAAAAAGTTACTCAGTGTTTGAATTGGGTTTTCTAGGAAACATAAAATTAAAATATGTGGTTTATCATAAAGGAGGAAACCTGTTCTGACTATTTTAATGGGTATTCCTCCTCTGACCTCCACTGAGTCACAGATTGTTTTTTAGCAGTCACTCCACTGCTCTCACTGAGCTTCCTGAGAGACTTTTTAATGCCAAATGCCATCTGTCCACCACAGAGACAAAAGATACCAGATTGGGAATGAGTATATTGCACGAGGGGCTGTAATAACCTTTTAATCAAAAGAGGAAACAGGGGAGTTGCCATAGTATGTCAAAGATACATTCCCCAAGCCTGATTGAAAAAAAATCTGCTATTAAATATAAATCTAGTTGACCATATGAATATTTATAGGATCTGCATTAGATGTGTCTCCTAATTTCATAAATGACAGATTTGATCAAATAAAATTACACAAACGTATAAAGTTATAGACTACTCTGTACAGACAAATGGCATATTCAACAGTTAAGCACTACTGCATGTCAGTCATATACAGTACAGTGCCTTCGGAAAGTATTCAGACCCCTTGACTTTTTCCACATTTTTGTTGCATTACAGCCTTATTCTAAAATTAATTAAATATTATGTTTTGCTCAGCAATCTACACAAAATACAAAAACAGGTTTTTAGAAATGTTAGCAAATTCATAAAAACAAACAGAAATACCTCATTTACATAAGTATTCAGACCCTTTGCTATGAGACTCGAAATTGAGCTCAGGTACATCCTGTTTCTATTGATCATCTTTGAGTCCACCTGTGGTCAATTCAATTGATTGGACACGATTTGGAAAGGCACACACTTGTCTATATAAAAGCCCACAGTTGACAGTGCATGTCAGAGCAAAAACCAAGCCATGAGGTCGAAGAAATTATCCGTAGAGCTCCGAGACAGGATTGTGTCCAGGCACAGATCTGGGGAAGGGTAGCAAAACATTTCTGCAGCATTGAAGGTCCCCAAGAACACAGTGGCCTCCATCATTCTTAAATGGAAGAAGTTTGGAACCACCAAGAATCTTCCTAGAGCTGGCCGCCCGGCCAAATTGAGCAATCGGGGGAAAGGGGCCATGGTCAGGGAAGTGACCAAGAACATGATGGTCACTCTGAAAGAGCTCTAGAGTTCCTCTGTGGAGATGGGAGAACATTCCAGAAGGACAACCATCTCTGCAGCACGCCACCAATCATCCCTTTATGGTAGAGTGGCCAGACGGAAGCCACTCCTCAGTAAAAGGAACATGACAGCCCGCTTGGAGTTTGCCAAAAGGCACCTAAAGACTCTCAGACCATGAGAAACAAGATTCTCTGGTCTGATGAAACCAAGATTCAACTCTTTGGCCTGAATGCCAAGCATCACGTCTGGAGGAAACCTGGAAACATCCCTACGGTTAAGCATGGTGGTGGCAGCATCATGCTGTGGGGATGTTTTTCAGCAGCAATGACTGGTAGACTAGTCAGAGGCAAAGATGAACAGAGAAAAGAACCGAGAGATGCTTGATGAAAACCTGCTTCAGAGCACTCAGGACCTCAGACTGGGGCGAAGGTTCACCTTCAAACAGGACAATGACCCTAAGCACACAGCCAAGACAACGCAGGAGTGGCTTCGTGACAAGTCTCCAAATGTCCTTGAGTGGCCCAGCCAGAGCTCGGGCATGAACCCGATCCAACATCTCTGGAGAGACCTGAAAATAGCTGTGCAGCATCGCTCCCCATTCAACCTGACAGAGGTTGAGGGGATCTGCAGAGAAAAATGGGAGAAACTCCCCAAATACAGGTGTCCCAAGCTTGCAGCGTCATACCCAAGAAGACCCGATGCTGTAATCACTGCCAAAGGTGCTTCTACCAAGTACTGAGTAAAGGATCTGAATACTTATGTAAATGTGATATTTCAGTTGTTTTCTTTATACATTTGCAAAAATGTATAAAAACCTGTTTTTGCTTTGTCATTATGGGGTATTGTGTGTAGATTCATGAGGGAAAAACAACACTTAATACATTTTAGAATAAGACTAACGTAACAAAATGTGGAAAAAGTCAAGGGGTCTGAATACTTTCTGAAGGTATCGTACACTTGTTTCATTCTAGTTAATAATGGAGAATTTAAAAATATTAGCGTTTGTATTGATCAGTGTTGGGGAAGCTACTTTGAAAATATACACTGAGTGTGCAAAACGCTCTTCCCCTGACATAGACTGACAAGGTGAATCCTGGCTAAAGGTATGATCCCTTATTGATGTCACTTGCTAAATCCACTTCAATCAGTGTAAATGAAGGCGAGTAGACAGGTTAAAGAGGATTTTTAAGCCTAGATACAATTGAGACATGTATTGTGTATTTGTGCCATTCAGAGGGTGAATGGGCAAGACAAAAGATTGAAGTGCCTTTGAACGGGGTATGGTAGTATGTGCCTGGCACATCAGTTTGAGTGTGTCAAGAACTGCAAAGCTGCTGGGTTTTTCATGCTCAACAGTTTACCCTGCGTATCAAGAATGGTCCACCACCCAAAGGACATCCAACCAACTTGACACAACTATGGGAAGCATTGGAGTCAACATGGGCCAGCTTTCCTGTGGAACGCTTTCGACACCTTGTAGAGTCCATGCTCCGACGAATTGAGGCTGTTCTGAGGGCAAATAGGGGTGCAACTCAATATTAGGAAGGTGTTCCTAATGTTTTGTACACTCGGTGTAGTTTACCAAGCTACCAATTACTTCACACTGGTAGAAGTTAAGCTACACTAAAGCTACCCTTATAAAAATACAGTTTACTTAACTAACGTTATTTCTGAAAAAGTAGTTAATTACATCCAAAATACTTTGTGATAAATTATCATACATAAACTGTGACATTTCTGGGGAGTAGCCAAACACATCTGCACAATAATTTTTGTGTAGGGTAGGCCTATGTGCACTCTGCAACCTAACAGACAGTTCCTTCTCTTGAAAACAAACCGTATACAGGCAGGCAAAATGTTAAAGTGAAGTTGATTGAATGAAAGTTCTGGTACATAAGGCATGTTGAGGGATAAAAACAATGCCCTGGCCTTTTCTCTATTAGTCTGCTCAACTCCTGCGTCATCTCTCGCCTCCTTTTGAAAAAGGTCAACGGTAATAGAGGGGAGGCGGCGACTAAAAGAAACCTGGATGAAAATGCACTTGTATGAAATGACACTCCACTCACGTGTCATCAGGCAAATTACATATACAGGGGTGGAATCCCAAAATAAATGTGTACAATTATAAAACTAATTTAGCTAGTTGTGCAAGACATTTTATAAATAAAAGGCTAGCTTAAGTAGCATGTCGTTTTAAAATGTTTACATACTTTTCTACTTTGAGAAAACAATATCTGCTTCAAAGGGGGTGTGGCAAATATCAAAATTCTTTCAAAGGTCTCCGGTAGGATACACATGACTATCCTTGATAAAAGGTGGCTATTGGGGAGGACACTCTTCTGTCCACCTACTAACACATATACACCAGAGAGGATTTGGCAAAGCGTGAGGTTTTACTCCGCCCAAAATCTGTACATGAAGTGAGAAAAAAAATATCAGAATATGACCACAAAGTGAGGAATTTTGTATTGAGAGTATGGAATTCGGTCAAAACAAAAAATGTAGTTGCTAATTTGCTACGTGAGGCTTATTTTATTAAATAGAAGTTTCGTAATGGTTAGGTTGTTATGAATGAACTGATACGTGGATGAACGTGTCATTTTGGAAACTTTGAAAAAAAGTTTATATCGGAGTTGTGCCTGTTGTTCACACGCTTATCTGCTCTCTCATTGGCTAGAATGGTCCCATCTGATCTTGCCTCCTCCCATCTTTGAGGACATGTATTTCCGTTAAGACTCACACACATCGCACCGGATGTGGTTGTAGCGTTCATCTGCCGATCGTTCAGCGCGCTGTGTTCTAGGGATCTGACTGCCAACATTTTTATGTAAAATCGGTGCACACTTGGTTCGCTCAGAGATGCTAAGTCCTCTAGGCCAGCAAATGCTATTGGTGTGTCTGAGCCCTTAGAGCGGCCACTCAATTATAATAGATCACAATAGATAATAAATCATCTTTGTTTACTCTCCTCGACCACTTATCGGTTTCCAGGTCATGGAGGAGAGAGGAAGGAGTTTTTCCCAAATGAGAAAAGGCCTGTCTGGTAGCATACAGTTACTACCGCATACATTTATAAGCATTTCAATACACCAGCAATAACATCTGCTAAACACGTGTATGTGACCAATACATTTTAGATTTAATTTGAAATGGCAAAAATTGTGAACACGCCCTTTTAAAACCTAAATAAATTAATTCAAATGTGCCAAACCTACATACTTCAATATCACGTGAAATGCCTACTTTTTGCAAGAACCAAGATTTTGGTTTTAGACTAGCATGAAAGTTTTCCTCTACTGGCCCCTCCTTCGGACCGATATGATTCATGAAGGGTGACTTGTTATTTTGTCAGAATACCACGCGCGGTAGACATGCTTTCCGGCAACAATGTATCACAAAAGGAAGTCTGAACGCTGTATGAGTTAATTAGTCTAGTGCGTTTACACTATTTAGTTGGCAATTTAGTTCAGCTACCAGCACGCAGCAAACGTGTGCAACTGAGAGACTTCCTATGTCTCTGCAGTCAACAGTAATTGAACATGGCCAGCTCAGCTCGTAAAGGCTAAAAGCCAATTTTGCTTGATCCGAAAATGTGGTCGGAGGCTCGGTATGGAGGGTGTGGCGCAATTGCGAAGCCTCCAGAGGCATACTGATGCCAAATTGAGCTCCGTACCGTACTGCATCGCCATGCGCCTCCCAACTTGTATAACAATGCGGAGTGCTCCATATAGCTCATATAGCTTCGCATTGACATGATTGGTTGACGGTAGGTGGGGGCAGGAGATCCTGTATAAACATTCACTTCGTTGACAACAGCTCTGCGCTGCTCAACAAAGCACAGAATGTATGAATGCCCTGACTTCTGCGGAGGCCATATCACCATAAATGCTGCACGGCCAATGCAGAGGTTGGATTGACCATGCAGCGCCTTTAAAGGAGAAGCATCCAGCTACAGAGTCTGTGTTCTGAGGCTGTGCGGTCTGCAATGCGCATGCGTCTCAGACGGTATGTGCGCACGCAACATATAAACGTTTTAGTCTCCTGTATCGAGTGAGTCTGTAGCTTTGTTCCAGGGCGTTAGTGTGCTATGCACATACCTATCGGCGCATTTGCTCTGGTCCAGGACGTTATGTTAACCACGGTTGATTGTGCAGCGCTAGTACACTAGCTTCTAATTATGAATGTAATTTCACCACCCGTGCACCATTCGACATCCAGTCTCACCTAGTATGTCAACAGCGTCTGTGGCGTGAGAAGGTATCTGCTGGAGCCAGATCCTAATGAAACCAAGACGAGGGAGTGTAACGACCGACCATGATCCTAGCCCTGTTTTCCGGTTGTGTTGTGAATGGTCGTTTTTTTTTTTACCGTAGTGTAGAGAGAAGAGCGGGAAATGTTTTCGTTTCAAGGGGGGTGTGGCGCGCAGTTATGTAACGCAACCACAGATCGTTTAGGCTAATTACAAAATCCTCATAGTTTAGCACATTAAATGCCAAGTAACACGTAATGGTAATGAGGAATCTATAATACAACTAAGAAAAAGGGAATCATTAAGTGCAGACATTATATAATTATAATATACAATGATATTATGATAGCAACATAGGCTGTAGGCCTATATCTTCTTCACTGACTTAAAGCATTATTGAGTTATTGTGTTAGGCATAGGAACAGGGAATGAAGTTAAAGGTGATCTATCATAACATCTATGATATATATGTGAAAGCATATAAATTAAGTTCCATTTTATATTATTTTAAGCTGGAAAGTGGCTTGTTTACTTACAGACTAGCCAGACCAGCTTACTTTGTGGCAGTAGGCCTGTACAAAGAGCACTCTTCTAGATTTACTAGGCCTATTTTTTATTTTACCTTTATTTAACTAGGCATGCCAGTTAAGAACAAATTCATATTTACTATGACAGCCTACCAAGAAACAGTGGGTTAACTGCCTTGTTCAGGGGCAGAACAACATACTTTTACCTTGTCAGCTCGGGATTTGATCTATTTGCTCTATTTGGTTCCCATAGGTAGAAAAGGTAGGCTTAAACAATAACAATATTTCAAGTCCCTGTAAATATGAAATATATTGCTATTTCAAGTATTTCTAAGTCAAAGGATAGACCTATATTTCAATACTTTATATAAAATGTAACAGACAGCACAAAAGACAAAGGACATTGCAAAGGACATTAGAAAGGACATTGTTAGTTGTGGTAATATGTACATTAAGTCGTGCATGGAGACTACAATGTGCTAGTTCAATAAATCGGCCAACCACCTGCAAACACTGTTCCCTCCTACTAGACATCAACACATTAGATGACAAAATAACATTTTAGCTGATGTGAGGATTTCCTGAAGGAGAGGCCAGACACCGGGTCAAGAGACATGACGTTTATTTATTGGAGCCCTGAGTAAAATTGCCCAGATCTTACAAAATAAGCCTCAGTTTAAGAGATTTCTAATAAAAACAATTACTTCTACCATGCTCAAAATTGCAGACAGTCCTTACAGCTGACTCCCAAACCCCACCAAGTCATAATAAAACAGCAGTGTGCATTTTGCTACTGTAGTAATTTATGTTTACTTTGTTTGTGTCAATGCATTATATCAGGGGTTCTTAAACTTTTTCAGCCTGGGACCCAAATGAGAAATTCTGTTTTCCTGGGACCCAAACTTACAAAAACATGCAACTATATGTAAATATTGTTACATTTCATTGCCCTTGTGCCCATTAACAAATGCAACATAGACAAATAACATTAAATTAAATAGCTATTCATGTTTATTTTTCACCATTAAAATACTCTTAAATATGTGTCTAGGTTGGACCTGTTGCTGTTAAAATACAATAAATCATTTTTATTCTGAATTGGAATAAACTGATTGATCACATCACACAGCTGTAGACTATAAAACACAAACACACAGTCCTAATGGTAGGTGTGTGACTGGTTGAAGTTTTCAACAAGCAGGTCTATTCTGGGCTCAGTTTTTGACAGTTGACAACCCTGACTCACACAGGTATGTGGCGCCAAACTGGATCAGAACATCTACTGCTTTCTCAGTTTCTCAGCCTCAAAAAGCATCATGCGTTTTTCGGTGTACAGTATTCCAGTTCAGAATAAAAATGATTGCTTGTATTTTAACAGCAACAGTTTTTTTCCCATCTTCCATCTGTACTGTTACCAGGGTTGCACTATCCGTAGCTAGATTGCTTGCTTTAGCTAATGTTAGCTATTAGCTGTGTACAAAGCCAGGGGATTGTTTGAACGAGAAACTCACGTCTACTACTATGAGAGTTAGTACTCCCTTATTTCTGCTTATCATCACTTGTTATACAATTACAACAATGCCTTGCTGACTTACTTTTCCACTGTCAAAGCACGGCTTCCGGAAGTATTCTGCCCTGTTCTGAAAGAACTCCCTGGGTTTACCATCATGGTGCGGCGGGTAGCCTAGTGGTTAGAGCGTTGGGCTAGATCGAATCTCCCAGCTGACAAGGTAAACATCTGTCGTTCTGCCCCTGAACAAGGCAGTTAACCCACTGTTGCTAGGCCGTCATTGTAAATAAGAATTTGTTCTTAACTGACTTGCTTAGTTAAATAAAGTTTTTTTTTTTTTAATGCTGTGGATGTTTGGTCAGGACCTGTCTTTTTAATTTGTTCGTTTTGAGAGACTCATTACTAAGCACTTCCCTGCACAAAACACATTGTGGGCGCTCCTCGTTGCTTCTCAAAGTTTGTATGAAACCAAGAGAGAGAAACTCTTCGCTGTATTTGCGTTTAATGACAATTGAACTCAGTCAGAATTTGTTGCTAGCTTGAGTTCATTCGATGACAGCGGTGAGTGATGGCGAGTGGGAATTACAAGCCAGTGGCTGACAGCGCATCATCTGCTGCTGAACAACAGCACTGCAGCGTGTGGGTCGCGGAGTGATCTTCAAGAAAACTGCAGAAAAAAATATCTGTTTAAACCGCGAAGCACACGGGCATCTCCTTCCCCTACTCATGCAGCTGCCAAACTGAGCAGAGACACCGCTGTTATTAAGCAGAGAGCGCACTGAACAGAGAGTGCAGTTGCACTTTGCCAAAATCAATTCCAGTAATTAATTAAATAATTAGAAATGTAGTCTGACACATCGCGACCCACCATTATTAACAGGTCTGCGACCCACTTTGGGTCTGCATTATTATTATATGTATTCTAGGAAATGTTCTTTCTTTTTAGCAAAGCTGAGGGGGAACCCCGGTCAAGCATAGCAAACAATGTAAAGAAGGGGTTAATGTGAAAATAATAGTTTTAATAGTATAACTTTATTATGATCAACAACAACAATTAACATACAAGTAATCTTTAGTAATGGTGAATGTCATAGCTAATACTTCATAGTTGGAGACTTAAAAGTTGAGTGACTGGAATGTAGTCTGAGGTATGATCGATGATATTGATTGATCCAGTTCATAAGTAGTTGATAATTGGTTATATAAGTTAAATAATATTAGTTCATTAAACTGTTAATTATTAGTTTATAAATATATTAGGCATATATGTGTTATAGTTTATTACATATTTATAAATTATATATAAACTAATAATATATAAAATATTAAGTTTATAAACTACTTAAACACGCCTTTACATTATTGTAAGTATGCCATAATGTAAAGTATTATGTAACCTAGCCTTATTTTTATTTAATTTTGTACATATTTTTTAAATCTACAATTTTCAATAGTGGGAAATGTATGTCATGGTGTGTACTGTTTAAGACAGCGATTGTCTCTCTGAGTCTACTTAAGCAAAATGGCGTGCACACGTGGCCGACCGTAAAGCGAAAGGCTATATGGATACGCCTGGTGCCCAAATTGATGACGTTTGTCGCACAGCCAAAGTTGAGCCGAGACAAACGCATTGGGTTCAGTTATTTCAGTCAGAAGAGAGAGGCCCAACTCGGCGGGAAATCTGTCTCCCTTCCAGCAGGTGGCGTCTTTTCGTTGTTTCGCCCACCAAGCAAGGAGTTTTTGTATGGCGGTCATTGATAGTGTGGAATTAGGTCAACAAATAAATGAATGGCTTATTTGCAACGTGAGGTTTATTTGATCGAATATAAGTTTCGTAATGCTTCAGGTGTTATGAGTGTACTGATATAAGTAGGACACGTGACATCCTGGCAGCTTTGAGAAGAAAATAACACTAAATCAAAATTGTCTCGAGATGGCTATGCATATTTGGTTCAGTTCAGTCATTAGTTTTGATGAGCCCTTCTAGTTTATGCTTGTGGCTAGAAACTTCAGAGATAATGTTTTACTCAGCCAAAGTTGGAACCTGGGAGTGTTCCGAATCATTCATTTAATATCGGATAAAAAATGTTTTATTACAATAATGTAACATTAGACGTTAATGCCGCAGCTGTATATTTTCGGTGAAAATCACAACAATAAATGTGGTTTAGTCGTCACCCTGGCCTGATATTGGCTACACTATCTAGCTACTTCCCCCTCCTTACTGCGGGAGCGAAGTGTGCCCTGTGTTGTGTTGTCTGTCAGCTTGCAGTGCAAACTCACCCATTTGAGCAGTGTAGACCGTATGACGGTGGCATCCAAATGGTTACTACCAATATTTGTCGTGTAGGCTGCAATCCTACTACTCGAAGTAAAATCAAGTGGGATGGACCAAATTGGAGATTGTGACGTTTCTATATGTTATTTCTCCTTGCCCATCGAAATAAACATAACTTTCTTTTAGTTTCTTAACTATACTGAACAAAAATATGAACGCAACATGCAACAATTTCAACAATTTTACTAAGTTACAGCTCATATATGGAAATCAGTCAATTGAAATAAATTCGTTAGACCCTATGGCCCTGGATTTCACATGACTGAGCAGGGGCACAGCCATGGGTGGGCCTGGGAGGGCATAGGCCCACTCACTTGGGAGCCAGGCCCACTCACTGGGGGAGCCAGGCCCAGCCAATCAGAATACGTTTTCCCCCACAGACAGAAATACTTCTCAGTTTCATCAGCTGTCCGGGTGGCTGGTCTCAGACAATCCCACAGATGAAGAAGCCGGATGTGGAGGTCCTGGGCTGGCATGATTAGTGAGGGGCTGGTTGAACGTACTGCCAAATTCTCTAAAATGACATTGGAGGCAGGTTATGGTACAGAAATGAACATTCAATTCTATGGCAACAGCTCTGGTGGACATTCCTGCAGTCATCATGCCAATTGCACACTCCCTCAAAACTTCACATCTGTGGCATTGTGTTGTGTGACAAAACTGCACATTTTAGTGGCCTTTTATTGTCCCCAGCACAAGGTGCACCTGTTTAATTATCATGCTGTTTAATCAGCTTCTTTATATGCCACACTTGTCAGGTGGATGGATTACCTTGGCAAAGGAGAAATGCTTACTAACAGGGTTGTAAGCAACTTTGTGCACAATATTTGAGAAAAATAAGCTTTTTGTGCATATGGAACATTTCTGTGATGTTTTATTTCAGCTCATGAAACATGGCACTAACACTTACATGTTTATTTATTTATTTATTTATTTAACCTTTATTTAACCAGGTAGGCAAATTGAGAACACGTTCTCATTTACAATTGCGACCTGGCCAAGATAAAGCAAAGCAGTTCGACACATACAACAACACATAGTTACACATGGAGTAAAACAACATATAGTCAATAATACAGTGAAAAAAAATAAAAAAAAATAAGTCTATATACAATGTGAGCAAGTGAGGTGAGATAAGGGAGGTGAAGGCAAACAAATATATGTATAAATAAATAAAAATATAAAAGGCCATGGAGGCGAAGTGAGTACAACACAGCACGTAAAATAAAAACTAAAAAAACAATGGAATGGTTGGTTTGCGGTGGAAGAAAGTGCAAAGTAGAGACAGAAATAAAGGGGTGCAAAGGAGCAAAATAAATTAATAAATAAATACAGTAGGTAAAGAGGTAGTTGTTTGGGCTAAATTGTAGATAGGTTATATACAGGTGCAGTAATCTATGAGCTGCTCTGACAGCTGGTGCTTAAAGCTAGTGAGGGAGATAGGTGTTTCCAGTTTCAGAGATTTTTGTAGTTCGTTCCAGTCATTGGCAGCAGAGAACTGGAAGGAGAGGCGTCCAAAGGAAGAATTGGTTTTGGGGGTGACTAGAGAGATATACCTGCTGGAGCGCGTGCTACAGGTAGGTGCTGCTATGGTGACCAGCGAGCTGAGATAAGGGGGGACTTTACCTAGCAGGGTCTTGTAGATGACCTGGAACCAGTGGGTTTGGCGACGAGTATGAAGCGAGGGCCAGCCAACGAGAGTGTACAGGTCGCAGTGGTGGGTAGTATATGGGGCTTTGGTGACAAAACGGATGGCACTGTGATAGACTGCATCCAATTTATTGAGTAGGGTTTTGGAGGCTATTTTGTAAATGACATCACCGAAGTCGAGGATTGGTAGGATGGTCAGTTTTACAAGGGTATGTTTGGCAGCATGAGTAAAGGATGCTTTGTTGCGGAATAGGAAGCCAATTCTAGATTTGACTTTGGATTGGAGATGTTTGATGTGAGTCTGGAAGGAGAGTTTGCAGTCTAACCAGACACCTAGGTATTTGTAGGTGTCCACATATTCTAAGTCAGAGCCGTCCAAAGTAGTGATGTTGGACAGGCGGGCAGGAGCAGGCAGCGATCGGTTGAAGAGCATGCATTTGGTTTTACTTGTATTTAAGAGCAGTTGGAGGCCACGGAAGGAGAGTTGTATGGCATTGAAGCTCGCCTGGAGGGTTGTTAACACAGTGTCAAAAGAAGGGCCAGAAGTGTACAGAATAGTGTCGTCTGCGTAGAGGTGGATCAGAGAATCACCAGCAGCAAGAGCGACATCATTGATGTAAACAGAGAAGAGAGTCGGTCCAAGAATTGAACCCTGTGGCACCCCCATAGAGACTGCCAGAGGCCCGGACAACAGACCCTCCGATTTGACACACTGAACTCGATCAGAGAAGTAGTTGGTGAACCAGGCGAGGCAATCATTAGAGAAACCAAGGCTGTCGAGTCTGCCAATGAGGATGTGGTGATTGACAGAGTCAAAGGCCTTGGCCAGGTCAATGAATACGGCTGCACAGTATTGTTTCCTATCGATGGCGGTTACGATATCGTTTATGACCTTGAGCGTAGCTGAGGTGCACCCATGACCAGCTCTGAAACCATGTTGCGTTTATATTTTTGTTCAGTATAGTTGTATGCTAGCCAGCATAAACTAGCTGAAAAGGGTTTATTAGGACGACTGACTTAACCGAGTCGATTCTTCTCCACACTGCGCTCTCAGGTGCACGACATATCCTACGACATAAATGTGGGCAGCAGGCGTGTCCCTATACCTTCTCCGGACTGGAAACACAATTGTCATGAATGAGATACGGGAAACGTATTGCGTTTGCACTAGTGATACTACGGTAGCATCCAAGGGGTGTACACACATGATGCGTTGATAGAGGTAGCTAGTTCTCTGTGTGAATCAGTTGTGCGCTGACTTCTATTTTATATTTTGGGGATGTGGGGGAAAGAATGAAAGAGGTCTTCCACCAAAACGGACGAAATCATGAACGGCGCCGTATACATTTCGTTTTTTCAAGGTCAGCTGGAATCTGCACTAGAGCAAGTAGTGCAACTCGCAGTCCAGGAAATAACCAAGACTGTTGGGTCAAGCTTGAATTCTGTGTTAATGAAAACGGCCGTCAAAGAACAAGAAAACCAACGACTTAAGTTAAAGCTTAAATCACTGGAGTTTGAATGTAATGGGGTAGAAAATGGAGCCGCGTTCAACGGTGGCATGGAGGACAACGCGGCCACCGATCGAACAAAGCCGGAGACACACACCCCCAGCCACAGCACAGAGCGTGGCGTGCACGCAAACACTCAAAGACTGGATCAAAAAGGACGAGTAGTGGGTAAGGTTGCTAGTTAGGTAAGGTTGCTAGTTAGGTAAGGTTGCTAGTTAGGTAAGGTTACTAGTTAGGTAAGGTTACTAGTTAGGTAAGGTTACTAGTTAGGTAAGGTTGCTAGTTAGGCAAGTTTACTCCCAAGGAACCTAGCGGTTTATACATTTGAAACAAGGCAATAACTCCATTCTGTAGCCCTACAGTCTGTTTGACCACCGACTGTTTGTTTATGTTTCTGTGGCACAACGTATCCACACACTCCTTTTACATATAGTGGCGAAATCAACAACAACAGGACAAAGCACAGCATCCTGGTATAGGCATCCGCATAGAGCGGAAAAAGCTTGATAATAATAACCAGAGTTGATATGTAAATATGACGTGCAGTAGTAGCCTGCAGCACGCTGAGAATCAATGACATGTGTGGTAAAATCTTCAGGATATGAAAAACGGTCGTTTTCAATGTGGTTCTATTACCTTGGTTTCTTTGTTTCACTTGGGTTTTATTTGACTCGGGCATGTGTCCTTGTGAACGCTTACAATGGGCTCTTGTCTCGAGGTGTACACTTAACAATAATTATGTATCGAGGACAATTTGTCATCTGCGGTGACATTGTTGCCATTGAGATTGTTACAATGTACACGTTGTAGGTTGAGAACCAGTGACAACATCACCAACCTTGTCACTGGTTGTGTCAAGCAAACGGTTCACTGAAAGGCTGCACATCCATCCCCATTCATTTTTCCTATCAGTGAAAATGATAGGCCTACTTATTGACTACTGCAACATGCATCCCTTCCTACATTCTTCTCTGTAATTGAAGATGGGTTGGGATGAGAGGACTATCAGTGGTTGGTAAAGCAATGACGTTATTGTTGTTGAGCCTTTACTTAGCAGTGGCAGCAAAGGATAGGATGCCTTTCCCCCCCCAATAATTCTCCAATGACAGTCACAAGCGCAAACCACACCCACTCAGTTCTCAGAGGGGATACATTTAGGCAGAGGAGGGGTGTGAGATATTAAATGGCGGGTGGAGGAGACACCAAAATGCTGAGGCCATTGGCAGACCTTCAACTCAATTTGCACATTTTGGACAAAGCTGAGGCTGGAGCTGTATCTCGCCACTAATTAGGATATTTAAGTTGTGACGGCCAGGGAGGCCATTTTGATGTTGTAGGTAAATGAAACCTGGCAGCAACATTCATCCTTCAGACACCCACACAGGTAGCTACTCATACAGTGCATGATGTCATACTTTCACAATGCAACAATAACAATTAGGCTAGTAGGCTTCAACCCCTCTGACTCAGCTCACTTACTATTTATATCCTGTGGTTTTAACAAAAAGGGTTAATTGTAGAGACCATGCTCCACAACGTTTTCACACTTGATTTCCAACTTGATTTGTTTTCTTCCTCAGGGATTTGGACATGTAATCCATTCTCTTTTCTAGTTATGTAAATCCGTGTGTGTAAAACCCTGTTTGCTTTGTCAAGCGGCATTGTAGATGATCTAAGGTTGCCAGAAACCAACTACGCCTATGCTGTCATTGTCTGCAGCAGCTTGGTGCTCTGCTGCTCACCACAGCTTTAAAGCAGTTGCCATCCCACTCCTACTTTAGTCAAATCACATCAATGAGTACGTTTACATGTACACTAATCATTTTATATGAAACTGATTATGGCAGAAGGCTGAGTATGGCATTAATAATGTAAACACCTTGCTTATCTTAATCGGGGTAAGGTCATAATCGAAGTAAGCATACGTTGATTAAAACACCTGGTTTTCTGAGCAATCTTTAAAATATTTAAGACATGTAAAACAACTTAATTGGCGTTCCGGCAGTGTATTTGGTCTACGCATTTGCCAGCACCGGTAGCGCAAGCCTCCTTTTTATGCACAAGTGAATTGAGTTTGGAAAAACTGAAAGTATGCATCTTAGAAATAGTTTTCACATCCACACGTTATGTCCAACCTCAGAACAAAATAGTCTTCGCAAAAATAACATGGTCACTGTGGTAGAATGTTTCTTTTGAATGGCGATTTATCAAAAGTCCCATCAAAAGCCTGATTTCAGATGTCCATGTAAATAAGATTATTAGTGAAATTGTTATTCTTCAGAGCATGTAAACATTTTAAAGCTGCAATATTTAACTTTTTGGGTGTCCCGACCAAATTCACATAGAAATGTGAGTTTTATATATCTGTCAAGTCTAAGAGGCGGTAGATCTGTTCAATGTGTGTTATTTTCTATGATTCACATTCTTAAGTTTCGTTTTAGCATCTTTTACTTTCGGTTTTGTACACCAGCTTCATGGAAAATATCTTTCACAGCAGTTGGGATGGTACAATTATTCTCAACACTATGTTTGCTTGTTTTGTCACAAACTGAAATTAGGTTAACTATTAGAATTTTAGCACCCAGGAAATGGCGGAGCGATTTCTGCGTAGTGCATCTTTAAACAATCTATTCTATTAATCTGACTATCCACAATCTTATTATTGTGCGCATGAAACCGTGATCAATGACTAAGTAGTTCCGTTTCTTCTCAGCTTTATCTGTAACTAAGACCTAACGCTACCTATGTGTGGTGATGGATATGTAAAATGTTTTGCACAACTTGTTTTACATTTACAACTTGTGGTTAAGAACAGAGGGTGGGAGTCATCGTGTGTGTGTGTGTAGGCCATTGTATGATTCAGCATGTCGGCTAGGCCTAGGCTTTCTACTACACAGGTGTTAATTCTTGGAAAGAGTAGTCTAGCTCATTTGTCAGATATCATCATGGAGATATTTGCACTACAGTGTATGCAATGGAAAGCGTATTTTGTCTGTGATTGGATATATTTGAAAATATCAAGTGTGGTAATTTGATTTAGCTTCAAAACCATTATGGGATCTGTGAAAACTCCCTTGATTACTTCAAGGGAATGTTTACCGCTCCCAAATTATACCTATTGCAAAGGGGGATGTGACCGAGCTATCTGAGCAATGAAGCCTTCTCATGGTATTATAAAGGATTCCCTTAAATATTTTTACTGCTCTATAAAAGTAGGAGACTTAATTATAGTAATTCACTCGTATTGAATATAACAAATGTATTGTCATTGCCACCATGGATGAAGTGCCCAATAAATCCTGCCTCACATTTAAACTGTCTTTGATTGGTGTATTTGTAACAGTAACCAATCAAAAATTGAGAAATTGGCATTTATAAGGAAAGCTCAAATCTGTCCCCTAGACATGTCTTTTCTGGGTCTCATATGGTTGTTATCAATCAAGTGATTTTCACAGTCTGGCAGTGCTACAACAATTCAATCAAGAGACATTTAACATGGCTGATATCTGTAACTTTTGAGTCGTTGTATTGCACAGGCGAAAGTTAATACCCATTGCTGGTCACTAAAAAGTGGTTGATCTCAAAGGATGCCAAGTAAAACTCAATATGGGATGATTTTTTTTCAGTGTTTTGGACTCCCCCAAAAAGGGGGAAAAACTGGATTCAAAAGGACTCAATGGCTGTTATTTTTCCAATTCTAATGGCTGAGCCAAAAAGAAACCTTAACATTTGAAATGGATGAGACGCCATTTTTCCCAAACCAAGTTTGGAAATAGTGTGGGTTGTGATTTCATTGCAGAATACATGTGTTATTTGATTAAATCCTCTACACAAATAATTGCAACCCTAGTCATTTACATAGTAAAAAGAGTCGTTTTGGAGAGCAGTTTCCCTGCAAGGATACAGGGTTGTTTTTGCCTACTTTGTTCAACAAATATCCTAGAATGAGAGCATAGTGCGCAACGTGATTTATATTATTATTATTATTATTTTTTAACCTTAATCGGTGCCAACTTTCAAATGTCACTATCTACAAACATACCAGCCTTTGCCTAATCATTTCCTCTTAACTCACAACAGGTTTTTATTTCTACTTTCCTCTCCATTATTTACTGATCTATTTCCTTATCAGAATTAGCCTACTGTCTTTCATTATAACTATTTTGTCTCTGCTTCCTTCTCTGCAGGTCAGCTAAAGATGGTCATGGAGCATGTGCTGGAGTTTGCTGTGTGCGAGCTGACCAAAATCGTGGAGGCCAGTTTCGATGACCTGCTCCTGGAGATGACCAAGAAAGAGCGGGAGCACAGCGCTCTGGAGGAGCAGTTACGCCGTGTGGCTCACCAGGAGAACGGGAAGGGTGGAGTGTCGAGGAGGTGTGGGTCGGAAAACAACACAGCATTTCCCAGCGGCTCAGAGGACACTAGGCAGGAATCCAGAAACGTCACAGTCAAAATTGTCCGGGGACAAAGGGAGCAAACGGAGACAACAAATGGTCTGTGTTTTAACATTAAAATGATGTTCTAGTCAACATGACAATCAACTGCATGCTTTATTTACAGCCCCAAATGTGACACACACATAAAAGGGTTATGCTATGATACCAGTCAAATCCCACAGCACTGGAGGTTATGCTTTGTTATCGAAAATGTAGGGATGGAAAGTACCACAGTACGGCCACGGCTCGGCACCTCCTCTGCCTATACATTAAATTACTCATGAGAGGCCAGTAACTTCCTGTTCATATGGTTTCAAGTTGCAACTTGCAATGCCACAGGGTAAATCCAGTTGAATTCAATCACTTTTTGACAGAACCCCTTTTGATTTGAACGAAACCTTCCAAACATATTTACCTGTTGTAGATGTGCTCAGAAAATACCATGAGGCATCCATGTCTTCATCACTGGAAAAGATAAACGGTTGAGTTTCATTTTAAAAACCTACAAACAGGGTTGTCAATAAATTGGAAAATGTCCAGAATTAATTTTTTTAAATAAAATTTGATATTTGTTTTTTAACCTTAAACGTCAATTATCTAAAAACACGTAAAGTGGTTTTTCATATTCACGTGTTGTATCTTAGCCCCTATTTTACATAATCTGAGGTTTTTGTAGTGTGCCCACCATCGGTTGTCATGTTTTAGCTGATAACTGTACTTAACCTGGAATAAAATGGACATTTCTACATTCGAATGGTACCACAAAGATGGTTGGAGGTCCACACTTCTGACAATGTTGACATGAAATGGGAATATTTGCTTTAAATTATACTATCAATCCTCCATAGGAAACCAATTTGAAATATAGATTACAGAATAGACATGACCATTTAAGTTGACATTCGACATTGGATGGACCGGTGGCCACCTTTATGGTACTAATTAGAAGTAAAATATTCCATTTAAATTTCAATGGTGTAGCAGCTAAATTGCAGTGATCTGAAGGAATATGTCCATTCTATGACTTATTTTTCTATGATTGAAATGACACCCAACCTGTATTTAAGAGCATGTTGTGTCTCAACTGATGGCGGGCACGACATAACCTCAGATAATGTAAACTAGGGTCTGAGCTACAACATGATAATATGAAGAAGAAAAAAAATATATATTTTTTTACATTTGTTCTGAAGAACTTATAAAATAGACAACCCTGTTTTTCTAGGCTTTTAAATTCTATCTAGCTCAACCATTTATCTTTTCCAGTGATGAAGATATGGATGTCTCATGGTATGAAAAATGGGTCAACTTTGAGGACCTTTCTCTCCTGAATGCTTATGCATTCAGGTCCAAAAAGTCACTTTCTGACCACTTTGTCCACGGGCAAACACGTGTGGAAAGTTTTGTTTAAATTAAAAGGGATGCTGTCAAAAAGTGATTGAATTCGAATGGATTTACACACCATATTAAGTTGAATACAAGGGTATTGTTAATCATCTCTCTTTATTTTACAAGCTGCTATTTTTGCTTACTTGATAAATTGGTAATGACCTAATAATGAAGGTTATTTTGGGAGTCATTCTACATTGAAACAAGTGCCGGTACATACCAGTTGGTTACCAATTGTGTTGAATTCTTTGAATTGCCAGAAAGTACACATAATGACCATGTTATGTCTGAGTAAACACTTAGCAAGTATCAATTGAAACAAATTAAGTGTTCCCTTAATTTCTGGTGCTGAAAATATGCTTGTGGCCAAGAAGTCAGACTGTAAAACACACACAAAAACAGTTTGAATAGGAGTCAATATGGACTAACCAGAGCTCTGAGGCCCCATTTTCTAAATAAAAATGTTAATGTGTTTCATAACCACGTTATAAGCCATGCCTTGCACACAACACCAGTCTCAGTTGAACTGGTCGATTGACCTATTTAGTAGCTGTCAAAATGGGAGCTGAAGCTCACCTGTTATAGTTAACTATTAACCGTGTCAGTGCCAAATAGTTGCTCCAGTTAAGCACCTGCAATCTGTTACAGTATATATGGCGTCATGCCATGTACAGCAGATATAGGTTTCCCTCTACTCTAAGAGTCCAGTCTTATACTTGTGCTGGTAATAGTGCTTAGATATTATTAAGCTGGTTCAGTATAAGCAAACAAACACTTCCTATGTGTATATTGCCTTGGGTCTCTTAATGTAAGCATTTTTGTCAAATTGATCAATATTAAAATGTACGACATTAGAAATGACTTCTATAGTGATGGAAATAATCACTGAAATTTGTTAACTGCTTCTTCAGGTGCAATGATGTACAAACACAAACGTGCACGCGTTTTGCACTTTCGTTCCAGTTCAGTTGTCTTGTTCAAGTTTGTTTCGTCTCTTTCTCCCCCTCTGTGCAGACAGTGACAAGAAAGCTGTCTGGACCACAGCCTGTATGAATTGTATTTGTTTTCCAGTTCAGGTTTGTCTTGTTCTCAGATTTGTTGCTCTCTCTCCCCCTCTGTGTGTAGACAGTGACAAGCAGGCTGTCCTGACCGTAGCCCAGGACTGGGTCCCCATCCTGGACAAGGTGTTTGGGCAGAAGTGGTGCAGCGACCTGTGGCAAATCAAAGAGCTGGCTTCAGGGAAGGGGGGTGAGGAGAGGACCGGGGGATCTGGGCTGGGGATTGTGGGCTCCTTCCCCAGTCTGAACGCTCTGATCCGTGAGAACCTGGAGCCCACCCCCACCAGCCCCCTGCAAGAACCCCAGTGGATGCCTCTGGAGGACATGGAGGTCCTCTCCTCGACCTTGGACACTCCGCAAGACCCTACTGCTACCATAAGCACCACAGCCACAGGTGCGCATGGGAAGTACTGAAATGATATCCCTACGTGACATGGCCAGTTATGTGCACACTTACTCTTAAGTCCCATGACTCTTTATGCTTAATTTTGTATTATATTCAGGTATCTGTTCTCCTTAATGTTTATTCTCTGAGTCTTGTACAAAATAAGATGGCTGTAGCTTCATTGTCACATCCTCTTGGACCAATTGGATTTCCTTCCCCTATTATTAAAATCTGTCACCCTTTATTGCCTATAATCTTCATTTCACTCACATTTGTTTTTGTCTCTTTCTATCCCTCCGTCTGTGTTTCAGTTGAGGAGTCCCTCAGGTCTCCGTCGATGCTTCACCGGCTCCTCACACTCCCCGCTCAGCTCCTAGAGGAAGACGAGAACACCATGGAAACCATCGCCCTGCTCCCCGACGCTTCACCTGGCAGAGCAGCTGTGCGCCGGCAAAACACAGAATCGCCTAACCAGAGCTGCCCATCTCCTCCCAAGAAAAAGGTTGCTGTTTCACAGGAGGATGAGGAGGAGGAGGAAGACGAAGAGAAGGATGACAAAGGGACAACGACGCTGGACTCAAAGGTGAAGACCGTGCCTCTCAAAGGCAGGAAGGGTTACGAGTGTAAAGTATGCGGCAAGAAGTTCAGCCGAGCGCCGCTCCTGAAAACTCACCAGCAGACTCATATCAGCACAGCACTGGCGACAGCAATCTGCTGTTCCGAGTGCGGGAAACGCTTCCATCAGGCATCCCGGCTACAGGCGCACTTACGAACACACACTGGGAAAAAGTCTTGAGCAGGTGGAAAAGGGAATTGGAAGATTGAAGCAAAAAAAAAAAAAGAAGAATTGGAATCAAAGTCGATCTTCAGTCCATATCTCACATAGCCATATCAGTAGCAGGATGGTCACCGGTACTCGAGTTCATACATGAGTTGACTTTTAAGTACCTTAAGTCTGGAATCGGAGGCATTTTTTCCAGGTACAGTTTTGCTGACTGCTGTTTCTTAATTGTTACCACCATTTTGATTTCTTACATGTGGCGACAAGGTAAATACTTTGTAATAATTTGGGATTGGATCTCGCTGGTAGTTGTGGTTAGTATGTATCGCCATTGTACATTCTCTATAGCATGGGACAGTGGCGCTCACAACAAACAATGAAGTTACATTTTTAAGTGATCTTTTTACTTTTCTCTATATACTTTTCTACATTTTTGGAATATCAAACTGGTCTCTTTGTGCTTTATTATTTCACATCAAGGTTATTTGCTATACCGGAGGCCATAATCTTGGCTTTTGTGGACTGCAACTTCAATAAACATTACACTGATTTGTGAGAATTGTATCTTTCAGTGGCAGAAGCGTTGTCTCATCTTTTTCCCGGTGCTACAAGCAGTGACTCAATTTCAAAGGGCGTATGTGCCCAGGGTAAAGGGGGAGAGAGACGGACTGCTGGAGTCGATAGCAGAGGTAATACCTTTGTTTTGCTTATCTCTGAATGTGAATCTCTGTGCAGGTGGAAAGAACCTGGTATCTCTTTACCTTCTTCATGCAATTCACTATTTACAGTCCTCACTTGACAGTATTTGTATTTTTTCACTCAACATAAATACCTCCTTTAAACAGTCAAATAATATAAGTTTGATAAAGGTATTGTTACATTGGTAGCCCTTTGTTTTTTTTTAAAGAATCACAGATTCCGAACAATTCAGAACATCGTGCAATTTACTCCTGAATCACAAGCCTGCAGACCTCTAGTTGATGACTTGCACAAGCTGTGTGACTGACGTGGCACAGTGGTCCCTCTTGGGCTTTTCTACATCCTATCCATGTCTGCCCTGGAAGGACCATTCCTGACAAGTCTACGAAGATAAAGTGAGGGAAAGAATGGAATCTCGCCCTCGTGCTGATTGTGCAGGCTGGGTTTTCAAGTGTCATGGGAAGTAGAGAAATACCACATTGATAAAACACACTTTTTGGTTTGTTTTATTTGTCATGTTTGACCTCCGGATGAGTCAAATGCATGTGGAGCATCTGATTGGACATCAGGAATATTGTTTCTGCTCATATCGCCATGCCTACCAGAATACTTTGTTGGAACATAAAATATTGAAGGGAGGGGCATTCTAATGGATGGGTGGGGGGGTTGAGGGGCAGGGTTGTATAGATTTGAGACTTCCTGGTGTTTGCAGGATTGCCCTTTGCTTTTCTACAGATATATTGGGAGGCAAACACTGTTTAAGCCCCTCTGCCAGATTCCTTAAGTATCGTAGCGTCTTCCCATTTTGATTGTGCTTTGTCTCTTGTAGATGCGTCTGCAGCTTGTAGTGCTGAACGATAAGTGCTTTTTGAGGTCGGTTTAGTTTCGGTTCGGTTAAAAAAATTCAAAAAACATTAATAAATGCATTGTGGGTTGAATGCTGTAACACAGAAAAACAATTAAAGTCACATGATACTGCTTATCACTTATTAACCATTTATTTGCATGACTTTAGTTTAATAAAATATTTAAGTTGTGTATATCACATTTGTTTTATTTGATGGCTTTATTTCATTCCAAGTCATCTCAAATCTCTAGAGCTGCTGTCTGACAATTACTATTTTAGTAGTTCTTCAAAGTAAATAACGCATACTTTTATGACTGCTGAATACCAACTATCAATGACTTAGATCATGTATTTTCAGGTAGAGATACCTCGTGAAGCAACTGCTCTCTATCCCTCTTGATCGCACATTATCTCTTTCTCTCTCTGCCCCACACTAACGTAGCGAAACACACAGGCAGGACAAGTAGGCACGCAATGGATTATGGTCATAGTAGTTAATTACCACGTTTTCTGTGCCAAACAATGTAGTATTTTGGCCTGTTGTAAACTGCAACTCCCTACTATATCGCACAGTTTAGGCTTAATATGATTTATCTTTAGAGAAATGTTGCATTGTGCACATTGAGCTCACAGTAAAAAAATAAAAGAATTCAAGTAATTTTACCATTAGTCAATTAGTTGTTTAGAAACTGAAAAATAACTGAAATGATGGTTAATCACTCAGCACAAAGCATGAATGTAATAGCAAGCAATACTCTGTACCATTGAGACCATGGTAATGTTCATGGCGAAGCCAGTAACCTATTGATGATGTACATGCACTTCAAACAACAATCGCTGAAAAGAAATACTCATCTCTTCCGTAATCCACTGGATTTGTTTTGTCTTCCTCAGGGAAGGTTGTTTCTGTGGCTCTGTTTTCAAGGCATCAGGCCGGCTTCTACACCAGAGCGGGAAACCCACGGCAACGTCCCAGTCCATTGTAGTCGTACTCACGTGCCCACTGACTTTTTCTGTTAAATTAGTCGTACTAGCGCTGTTCTGAATTTGTGCTCCTGCGCTACCTTTTCATATTTTGCTTAATTATAGCCACAGATTACATCTTAGTTTACACTCCCTTGTGCTTTAACTCATGTAAGTCCTTGACATAAGTGTGGATGAATTACTATGTACCAGAAACCATCAGGACCACATGTTCTAATTCTATCGGAATCTGAGAAGACAATAGATTACAAAAGATATGGGTCTTTTATTCAGGTCAAACCAGCATCAAAGTTTACATGGGCACAATTTAAAAATGGTTTGGTACACAGCCTCTCGCATCTTCAACTGTAACCAATTTAAAGAAATTGCATGCAACGTATTCACATTTTCATAAGATACAATGTATGGAGAGAGAATTTCCCTCCTTGACTTCAGGGTTGTAACCAATGTGCAAACTGATGATTTTAAAGTGTTTAAGACTGGTCTCTAATGCAAAAGAGTATTATTGGCAAAAGAGCTGAACTGATTATTGGAAAATATAATTGGCCTGCCTATGTTAACACAGCCTAAGACTGAAACATTGTAGAAACCCTTAAAGTGCAAACTGATGATTTTAAAGTGTTTAAGACTGGTCTCTAATGCAAAAGAGTATTATTGGCAAAAGAGCTGAACTGATTATTGGAAAATATAATTGGCCTGCCTATGTTAACACAGCCTAAGACTGAAACATTGTAGAAACCCTTAAAGGCTTTAAGTGGTAGAAAATGTATTTTGCTAATTGTACCTGCAGCCAGTGCTGCACACTTGCAATTAATTACTTGCTATTGATGATTTGCCTATACTTTGTCCTATCTAGAACTCACATACTGCTTTTAGTGGGAATAAAGTGCACTGTCTTGTATAGACACATCACCACTCAAAACACGTTTGTGCTCCGCAGTAAGCTAACCTTGAACAGTGCCGAATTGCAAATTAAGTAGATTGGTGTGACGCATCAGTATTGTCTGAACTCCATTCATTGGAACTGTGAACTTGACACAACATCTGCTTTATTTGTTTTACGTTTCAATGTTAGCCATATCCCGACCCCGTCTTTCTCCTATCTAGCACTTTGCTCTCGCATTGATGTTTTGTCTCCTAATGCCCGCTAATTGTTATCAAGACTTTAACACACCCCTTGAAAGAGTTGTGAAGACTGTGTTCAAATGCCTCATTTTGTCATTTTTGCTTATGAATCACCAAACCACTTTTCTTCAAATGCCTAGTCTGACACGTGTTCTTCTAATTTATAGCACTTTGTTATTTTTGCTGTTACTTTACAATACCTCCATACCTCATTTTGAATATCAGAAAAGAGTAAACACAGCAAATTGGTTATTTGAAACACTAGTGAGGTAATTGTATCACATATGTCTGCATGACAGTAGAATAGTGTTAACTAGCACAACTTTAAGGATTCCTACCAAAACAGTTCACTATTAAGCCATATTCTCTTCCTTTGTCACATGGGCATACAGATAACTGCCACAACAATGGAAACACTTGAGTAAATGAGGGATACAAAGTATATTGAAAGCAGGTCATTCACAACCCATCATGCTTAGGGTCATGTATAAAAATGCTGGGCAGGCCATTATATTGGTTACCATGGTTATGCCCCCATCCACAGGGCACGAGTGGTCACTGAATCTTTTGAAGAGCATGAAAAGGTTGTAAACCATATGCCATGGCTGTCTCAGTCACCAGATCTCAACCCAATTGGACAATTATTTATCATGGAAGAATGGTGTCTCATCCCTGATAGATTCTACAAGGGTCTGGAACTCTATGCCAAGGTGTATTGAAGCTGTTCTGGGTCGTGGTGGCCCAACACCCTATTAAGACACTCTGTTGGTGTTTTCTTTATTTTGGCAGTTACCTGTTTGTAAGGTTGCAAACATTGATGGGACCCACACAAATGTTATTTAGTTACCTGGCAAAGATGGCTCACTGCAGAAATGTAGGACATTTAATATCACACATTTGTCACAGAGACAACTATTATCCCTATGCACGTAACAGAGGGATATAGTTATAACCTACTAAGAGCATGCACACAGATTTGTCGTCATTAAGAAGTGCATTCAATCGAGCATTGCATTATTGTAAAGAAATCTTGTGTCCGCTTCTAGACATTTATTTAGGCTATTTCCTGAAAAGTGGTTGAATGGTTCCCTTCTAGAATATAAACTGAGTAAAAGCCTCAACCTCATTTGAACCAAACGTGAAGGAGGTGCAAAATTATTAAAGAAGGGATTTAAACTGAATTGTGATGCAACATTTTGAAAGAGGGAATTAAATGGAGTAGACATCTTTTTTTTTTTTTTAATATGATTTTGGTTGTGTTCTTAGAAGTATTAGAATTATGTTTGTAATCCAGGGAACATGTGCAGATTTCAAATTGATATCCAAATTAAACAATTATTTCAAAAAATGATTTTATTTATTTTATGTTCCATTTGTGGCATTGTAAAATTGTTTTAGTTCTTCACCCAATTATATTCTGATAAGATGTGATCGATTGTAGGACATACAGATGTAAGATATTAATTTGAGCCAGTTTGTTGCAGCAACAGAAAATTAGAATTATGTGGATTATAATTAAATTGACATTTCTGTAGGGGTTGATAAAACTTTTTACACATTTTAAATGTCCTGCATTGCAATAAAGTTATTCTGCAACAGGGTGATCAAATGAAGATCCTACATCTGTATTCCCTTTAATTCGGCATGCTGAAACTAGATTTTGCCAAATTGTAGAGTAGTTTGGTTTCTATATTTCTTAACAAGAGAGCACTTCTGAAATGCTATTCATGCCAAGTCAACTCTGCCAAGATAATATAAATATGTAGGCAATGGGACGTTGTGTTATACATATTAGAAAATAACAACTGGGTACTTAGTGTAAGAAGAATAAATGTTAACAATCAACCTTTTATTGTTTTCCTTATTATTTAGGTCAGGGATTGGCAACTTTGATGGGAGTGGAGTCCACAAAAAAAATCTGAACTCATGGAGGGGCCACAGTGGCTTACCAGTCTGTATATCCACGTTCATATCCACACACTTTTGGGGGAACATTTTGTTGAGCTCCCCCCCCCACCTAGCAAGCAAAACATTTTAACGGAGAGAAAATGTTGCAGTTTTAAAACAAGTTTGCTGCAATTCACATTTTTACCATGGGACGGAGAGAAGATTTTGCAATTGTATTATTCATTTCATACAATCCTATTCATTTTGCCATGGAGTGGTAAAGTAAACCCAAAAGATAATTGAAACTTGGATGGAATCCAATGAGATTTTAATTTCCAAGTAATTACGATCTAAATGTGGGATGGGAGACAATTTCTTATACAACTTAAGGTAAACCTGAAAATCATGTAATATTCTGGGATTGTGTTTAGTCAGGAAGCGGTAGCAGAGTTTAGCATTTATTTTCAATGGAGCTAGGCAGTGGTCGGAATTCTATCCAAGCGGAGCGGTCGGCGATGCACGTGAAAGCCGCTCAGGAGAAGCGGAGAAAATAGGAATCTACTCTATTTGGGCGAACTCTGCCCCGTCCCATCGCTTCCTGTTTGGAAAGCCAATATATGCTCTGGGACATAACTGTTAGGTAGTGTACACACATGGTTATGATGAACCCAGGTGAAAAATAGGGATAGGGTTGAAGAGAATCGAAGGACCATGAATGCAATAAGCAATCTTAGGTGCTGGCTTAAGGCCGGTAGCAACCACTACAGAATGTCCGGTCAGAACAAGGACGAGGCAGATGTCCAGGTTAGGGGGAGATTAATGGAAGAAAATGTCCACATCCACACACATCTGACCACTCATGGTTCAGATAACTGAGAATCATGTAAAGTGAGAACTGACATTAACTATGGTTCTTTAAAAATATATACAGTATATCACAAAAGTGAGAGTAAACAAAAGTACTCACATTTTTGTAAATATTTGAGTATATCGTTTCATGTGACAACACTGAAGAAATGACACTTTGCTACAATGTAAAGTAGTGAGTGTACAGCTTGTATAACAGTGTAAATTTGCTGTCCCCTCAAAATAACTCACACAGCCTTTTAATGTCTAAACCGCTGGCAACAAAAGTGTGTACACCCCTAAGTGAAAATGTCCAAATTGGGCCCAAAGTGTCAATATTGTGTCTGGCCACCATCATTTTCCAGCACTGCCTTAACCCTCTTGGGCATGGAGTTCACCAGAGCTTCACAGGTTGCCACTGGAGTCCTCTTCCACTCCTCCATGACGACAACACGGAGCTGGTGGATGTTAGAGACCTTGCACTCCTCCACCTTCCGTTTGAAGATGCCCCACAGATGCTCAATAGGGTTTAGGTCTGGAGACATGCTTGGCCAGTCCATCACCTTTACCCTCAGCTTCTTTAGCAAGGCAGTGGTCGTCTTGGAGGTGTCTTTGGGGTCGTTATCATGTTGGCTACTGCCCTGCAGCCCAGTCTCCGAAGGGAGGGGATCATGCTCTGCTTCAGTATGTCACAGTACATGTTGGCATTCATGGTTCCCTCAATGAACTGTAGCTCCCCAGTGCCGGCAGCACTCATGCAGCCCCAGACCATGACACCACCATGCTTGACTGTAGGCAAGACACACTTGTCTTTGTACTCCTCACCTGGTTGCCGCCACACACGCTTGACACCATCTGAACCAAATAAGTTTATCTTGGTCTCATCAGACCACAGGACATGGTTCCAGTAATCTATGTCCTTAGTCTGCTTGTCTTCAGAAAACTGTTTGCGGGCTTTCTTGTGCATCATCTTTAGAAGAGGCTTCCTTCTGGGACGACAGCCATGCAGACCAATTTGATGCAGTGTACGGTGTATGGTCTGAGCACTGACAGGCTGACCCCCCACCCCTTCAACCTCTGCAGCAATGCTGGCAGCACTCATACGTCTATTTCCCAAAGACAACCTCTGGATATGACGCTGAGCACGTGCACTCAACTTCTTTGGTCGACCATGGCGAGGCCTGTTCTAAGTGGAACCTGTCCAGTTAAACCTCTGTATGGTCTTGGCCACCGTGCTGCAGCTCAGTTTCAGGGTCTTGGCAATCTTCTTATAGCCCAGGCCATCTTTATGTAGAGCAACAATTCTTTTTTTCAGATCCTCAGCGAGTTCTTTGCCATGAGGTGCCATGTTGAACTTCCAGTGACCAGTCAGTATGAGGGAGTGTGAGAGCGATGACACCAAATTTAACACACCTGCTCCCCATTCACACCTGAGACCTTGTAACACTAACGAGTCACATGACACCGGGGAGGGAAAATGGCTAATTGGGCCCAATTTGGACATTTTCACTTAGGGGTGTACTCACTTTTGTTGCCAGCGGTTTAGACATTAATGGCTGTGTGTTGAGTTATTTTGAGGGGACAGCAAATTTACACTGTTATACAAGCTGTACACTCACTACTTTACATTGTAGTAAAGTGTAATTTCTTCAGTGTTGTCACATGAAAAGATATACTCAAATATTTACAAAAATGTGAGGGGTGTACTCACTTTTGTGATATACTGTATGTATATATACAGTATATTTCACCTTTATTTAACCAGTTAGGCTAGTAGTCATTTACAACTGCGACCAAGATAAAGCAAAGCAGTGCGACAAACAGAGTTATACATGGACTAAACAAGCATACAATCAATAACACAATAGGAAAAAAAGGCTATATACAGTGTGTGCAAATGGCGTGAGGTGGTAAGGCAATAAATAGGCCATAGTAGCAAGTAATTATAATTTAGCAAATTAACACTGGAGTGATAGATGCAGATGATGTGCAAGTAGAAATACTGGTGTGCAAAAGAGCAGAAAAGTAAATAAAAACAATATGGGGATGGGGTAAGTAGAATGGATGGGCTATTTACAGATGGGCTAAGTACAGCTGCAGCGATCGGTTAGTTGCTTGGATGGCTGATGTTTAAAGTTAGTGAGGGAAATATAAGTCTCCAGCGATTTTTGCAATTCGTTCCAGTCATTGGCAGCAGAGAACTGGAAGGAAAGGCGGCCAAAGGAGGTGTTGGCTTGGGGATGACCAGTGAGATATACCCGCTGGAGCCGGTGCTACGGGTTGGTGTTGTTATCGTGACCAGTGAGCTGAGATAAGGCGGAGCTTTACCTAGCAGAGACTTAGATGACCTGGAGCCAGTGGGTCTGGCGACGAATATGTAGCGACGGCCAGCCTATTAGAGCATACAGGTCGCAGTGGTGGCTGGTATTGGGGCTTTGGTGACAAAACGGATGGCACTGTGATAGTGATGCTAGTCGGGCGGGCGGGTGCAGGCAGCGAACGGTTGAGAAGCATGCATTTAGTTTTACTAGTGTTTAAGAGCAGTTGGAGGCCACGGAAGGAGTGTTGTATGGCATTGAAGCTCGTTTGGAAGTTTGTTAACACAGTGTCCAAAGAAGGTCCAGATGTATACAGAATGGTGGCGTCTCCGTAGCGGTGGATCAGGGAATCACCCGCAGCAAGAGCGACATTGTTAATGTATACAGAGAAAAGAGAAGGCCCGAGAATTGAACCCTGTGGCACCTCCATAGAGACTGCCAGAGGTCCGGACAACATGCCCTCTGATTTGACACACTGAACTCTGTCTGAGAAGTAGTTGGTGAACCAGACGAGGCAGACATTTGAGAAGCCAAGGCTATTGAGCCTGCCGTTAAGAATGCAGTGATTGATAGTAAATGTAGCAATTATATGACAAGGGAACAACATTCCCACCTCTTTCATTGTCAATAATTAAATCACTGGTTTGAGAGCACAAAATCAACCAAAATAGCACTGCTAATAGCTCTAGATTTAAAATACTGTGATTGAAGAAAAATTGTTCAGAGATTAAATTATTTAAAAATGCAAGTTCATTATAATTTCTACACACTTTCTACCTGGTTTAAGTTGTTTATGTTCAGACTGGAGTATTTTTCCTTAAAAAAAAGATATATATATATACTTTTTTGGGACTCAGACACCCAAGACCCACTCGATACCTCCTGCGACTCAAATCAGGGACCCAGTTATTATTACCAACTCTAATATGTCTATGAAATATAACCATTTGGACATGTGTTGCTTTTATTAGCCATGGGTATATACATCTGGAGTGAACATGTAATTTAAACAATAAATAGTGGAGAGAAGTAGAAACAGAGAGAAGTACTGCAACAAAAAGTGCAAGTTAGACACTATTGAACTACTGGTATACTTTGAGTTTATGTCAAGTTACATGAATAATTAAAATATGTTATATATACGTTATTGGAAAATACAATCAAAGACGTTCCTTTATAGTTCAGTTACTGGCTTTATGTTCCACAATTGGCCCAGCGTCGTCCGGGTTTGGCCGGTGTAGGCCGTCATTGTAAATAAGAATTTGTTCTGTCTTGCCATGTTAAATAAATAAATACATAAAACATGTCTGTAATGTTTTTGCAAGCACTAGACTGGACTAAGACGTAGCCTGGGCGATTTACAAGAGTGGTCTCTGACAGGGCGTGGTGTCTGGTCTTTGACAATACTCTGATTGATTTACAACTGCGTTTATAAGCCGAGTCCATTGATCAGTGGAGAATGATACAATGTTGCGAGTGCCAACAATTCATATCAATATATGACGCGAGATGAATGCATGCTGCGCGCGCATTTACATCAGACGACGGAAGTGCACAGCAGAAACATCGAGGAAAAGCGACACAGAGAGTGAAAACGAAGCAGAATTAGTCAATGACAGAGAGAGGGAGTAAGGGAAAGAAAGGAGAGAAAGCAATACGGAGGCTGCAGGGTTGCGCGGTAGAGGTGGACGTGGCGGGTCGGGTTCAGTTTGAAGCCAAGCAACTGTGGCGACGGCGAGCCGAAGGCTAAAAAAGCCATGAATCGGAGAAACCGCAGGTAGCTATTGCTAGCTTGCTGTCTTTAGACTGATTTCTTTATTTTTCCACCTCTTTCTCATATGCCAGTGTGTGAATGTGTATGGCCCAGCACAGGTTTCGTAATTCGACACAATTTATTTAGTTTAACGACACTTGCCTAGTACTACCTGCACGGGTCCAGGATGCACGCTCAAAGTTAATAAAAAAAAAAGTAGCTAGTAACAGTACAGTATAGCTGTCCCACTTTCTTTCCTTCCTAGCTAACGTTACATGTCATCGAGTTAGTTAGGCGCATCTGTAAAGCTAGCTAGCTAGCTAGCTAGCAGCATCGACGTTAGCGATAAACAAGATGGCCACTGGCTAGCTAGTTAGCTAGAAATGGCATCTTGCCCTGTCTTTGTATGATAGTAGTCAGCTGGTAAACTGAAATATGCCCTTTTAAAAATCATGCAAAGAGTTGGCCGGTGAAAAAAATCCCCCCTCTGAAAAGTTTTTGCTGGTTGTAAGCGCTTCATATGTCACGCAATAGCTTGCTTATGGCCATCCTCAACCAACTGGGTGAGAAAAAAAAAATCACCGCCAGATTCTTGCAGCCAACTAGTGCATGATGTGCGTGGCGGGTTTGGCGTGCTACCTAGCTGGTCAGAACATGCAGGTATTGCATGAACACCCATGTTGTATCTTAGATTAAAGTCCTTAATTCTGGTAGCATGTGCTATTTAGATTTCAAGGCGAGTTATTGTATAGTAATCGAATTGATGAGCATGAATGTTGTGAAGTTAGAAGTAGCCAAAACTATTTCAGGACGTTCGGCTGCCAACTTCTCACCAGCCATCATTAAAACTTAAAAAATATAAGGCCTACTTCATTTTTCTAGAATGTCAGTACAGTTAAAATACGAACACAGTTCTCGAAGTTTGCACATCTCTATTGTCATTGCACATCTGTGTGTGTTTCTCATACATATAGCTTGCTTGCCACTAGGTATTGTGATTCTGTGTAACAATGTGTAGTTGTCTTTTTAGTATTCTGTGTGCTTGTTTTATTTGTGTAATTATAAGCCAATGTTATGAGTTGACAGACCTGTTTATTTTGTATTACTCTGAATTATTTCATATCCCGTGTCTTCTTTCATTCCAGGGGCTTCAAAGATAGGTGTTGCTCCTAACCCAAGGAAGAAGGCTTGGCATCAGAACAAGCTGTACTATCAGAGGGACACTCAAGTGGGCCAAGGCTCTTTTCAGGGCAAAGTAGTACTATTCTCTGATCCATTACGGGACTAACTGGAGACGGGTGCATAAGGACTCTGCAGCCATGGCAGAGTTAGAGACAGAGTGCATCACGCTAGGACTTGACACGCTGCAAGCATCAGAGTGTGGCTCACTGCCGCTGGATACACTTCGGCCTGAGTGCACCTCGCCAACCCTCCACCTGCTCTCGTCTGACTGCAGCACGCTCGGAACGCTGGCGGCAGAGATTGCAGAGCCCATGGTCATGCTGCCTTGCGTGAAGACTGAGCCTGCAGACGACCTGGACCCCATCCGCACCGTGGACCTGTCAGAGATCCAGCCATTGAGCACGGCGGAGCTGGGCCACGAACAGATCAAGATGGAGATCAGTGGGTTGGACTACATCAAGTCTGAGCACCACGTCCATGACCTCCACTGCTTCCACAGCTCTGAGTACGAGAGTGACTCGTATTCTATGAAGTCTCACTACGAGCCCAGCCTGGTGTTCGACTACATCACCCACGTGTCCGACAGCCTGGACTACATCAGGTCGGAACAGCACGCCGACCTGCAGTGTTATTACACCACCGAGCTCGGGGCCATCAAGACTGAGTATGAGCCCAACCTGATGTCCAACCACATCAAGACAGAGATGAGCCTAGAGTCCATCCACATGGCCGAGCTCCGGACCGAGCTAAACAAGCTCAGCCATGACGGGGTCATGGAAGGCCATAGACTGGACAACGAGTTCCCTGGCGCAGGAGGCCTCTACGAGCTGCAGTCCACCCATGCTGGCAAAGGCCCAGGCCACACAAGCCCGAAAGGGCATAGCACAACCCCACGCAAACCTCGTAACCTCAGTGGTGAGAAGCCTTTCTCTTGCACCCAGTGTGGGAAGAATTTCAGCACTCTGGGGAACCTCAAAACACACCAGCGTATTCATACAGGAGAGAGGCCATATACCTGCTCGCAGTGCGGCAAGAGCTTCGGCCAGGCAGGGAACCTGAAGAGGCACCAGCTTATTCACACGGGTCAGAAACCCTACGTCTGTGCCCACTGCCCCAAGGGCTTCACCAAAGCAGATGACCTCCGCTCACACCAGCGTCTACACACCGGCGAGAAGCCCTTCTGTTGCCTTCAGTGTGGGAAGAGCTTCAGTCAGTCCAAGGAGCTCAAAGCCCACCAGCTAAGCCACACCGGAGAGAGGCCTTTCTGCTGCCAACACTGTGGAAAGAGCTTCACCAAGGAAATGAGCTACCACAACCACCTGCAGATTCATACTGGTGAGAAACCGTACTGCTGCTCTCAGTGCGGGAAGACATTCAGCAACTCGGGGGTCCTCAAAACACACGAGAAGATACATTCCGGGGTGAGGCCATTCGGCTGCACACAGTGCGGTAAGAGCTTTGGCCGTTTGGGACATCTTAAAGCACACCAGCAAATCCACACTGGGGAGCGACCTTTCGCCTGCCTCCAGTGTGGGAAGAACTTCAGCCAGTCAGGCCATCTCAAAGCACATGAGCAAATTCACAAAAGAGAGAGATCAGACATGAGCAGCTCCAGCAGCAGTGGTGGTAGCAGCAGCCGCAGTACTGATAGTAGCTAAATACCTTTAACCTCTTCAAAGTATTATTCCTTTTTTTTATATATAAATACTATATATATGTTTTTCCTTACACTTTTCTTACATTTCATACATTTTGTGCTTTTTGCGTTATGTTCTTTGGGGGTCAACTTGACTGATTTGCTATTATGCAAATGTCTATGTTGGGATCAGTGAAGTTACTGAGGGACTTATAGAAAACTTTGTATCTGATCTGTATTGTAGTGAGTGCCATTCCAGTTTCTTTCCTCCAGAAAAATCACTCATTGTGTACAACCTTATTGATAACATGTAATTCCTAACCATGTACTGGAATTCATTATTAAAGAAACTAATGCAACACCAAATCTCTCCTTTCTTTTGTCTCGTCCTGAATTATGAACTTGTCTACCAGAGTGGCAAATGAATCTCTTTACTGGAGCATTGGTAACAGGTCAAGACCGAATGTTGCACCCTGACTGTATCGCCACTATGCTCATTATTATAAGTGTACAGATCTGAGAAAGTAGTATAGATACCGGTAGTAATATTTTACAGTAATCTTTCCACTACTAGTTAGCTGTTATGTAATAGGACATTCATTTATGTAGTTAAAATGGGTACTGTAGTATTTTCATTGTAGAAAAGCTGACTACCTCACTCCTTTGTTGTTTGTGTAAAAGTAAAGATACCTTAGTTGAAAATGACTCAAGTGAAAGTCACCCAGTAAAATACTACTTGAGTAAAAGTATTTGGTTTTAAATACACTTAAGTATCAAAAGTATAAATCATTTCAATTTGCTCATATTAGTCAAACCAAATGGCACAATTTTTATGTTTTTTACGTTTATGGATAGCCAGGGGTATGCTCCAACACAAACAAAGCATGTGTGTTTCGTGAGTCCAGATCAGAGGCAGTAGGGATAACCAGGGATGTTCTATTGATAAGTATTTTTGGGTGTCAGGGAAAATGTTTGGAGTAAAAAGTACATTATTTTCTTTAGGAATGTGGTGAAGTAAAAGTTGTCTAAAATATAAAGTACAGATACACTAAAAAAATTCTTAAGTAGTACTTTAAAGTAATTTTACTTTACACCACTGCCTGTTGGCATGTGATTTCATGGTCGTTTCTATAATTCTTAGTTATAACACTTAATTATTGCACATTCTACTGCTATGGCTCTATAGACATGTTTGCTCTGAGATACAGAATGAAGATACCAGTAACCACAGACAAGGTCATTTGATAATTTTTATCCTTCAACCACCAGCATGACATAGTTGGTAGGTTCACAATATCTTTGGCTGAATTTGAATGGACATTTACCCACATATCATGCTTCTTGAGTATTATACCTTTATAACAGATTCACTAGAACTCACACGTATGTTTAAGATGTAACAGGTTTATCCTGAAAATGAATGGAATTCATGTTGTAGTGATAAAGAATAGCTTTATTAGTTGATTTAGTTGGGTTGACCCCAGCTATGACTAGAACCTCATTCGGTGTGTGACTCGGTATGGCATGAGGCCATCTCAACCACCTCCTTTATCACAGTTACCACCGTGGAGCTGCTACTGCTGCAAGACAAACAGGAGAGACGGTGAGTCACAAACCTATAGCTTGTATTTTTCATTTCAATTTTTGTTTAATGAATTATTTCATTTAAAATATTTTCCCACCACATTGAGTCTCCATCCACCATGGTCACTGTCTTGGTTGTGGGGGAGTATCATCCACCGATGTTACTGCAAGACAAATAAGTTATAAAGAGATGAATGACATTCAAATATTGCACTGCCACAAAACCAACAGCATATCATACATTTTTAAGTCCTAACAGTTTTCCCACTCCAGGTCCAGACTAGCCCCTCTATCCTCCATCGTAGTGATCACGGTCGTGGTTGTGGTGGATGAGGACATTCCGCTGTTACTGCAAAACATATAAGAGCAAAGTAAGTTAATTAAATTAAAATACCAGAGGGCATCAAAACCTTTATTACTGTAATGTTATTTCACTTCAAACATTTTCCCACCTCAGACGATCCCTGCCGCTCACTACTTTCCCCATCATGGTCATGCTGGAGGACATTCCACCGCTGATAGACAAATAAGAGAAGAGATAGATAAAAAATAAACATTCACAAACAGGGCTTCAAAACTTTTATTCATATTTTTACCCCACCTCACACTACCCTCTCCTTCCAGTATTCTCCTGTATTCCGCATTCTCCATCTCCAGCCTGGTCTTGATGTCCAGCAGCATCTGGAATTCGTGTCCCTGATGCTCCAGGTAAGCCCTGAGATTTCCCAACTGTTCCTCCATGCTGGTGACCTGTATCTGATAATTAGACATGGTGGAGTAACGGCTCTGTCTCAAAGAGGTTACCTTCCACTGATGCTTTCTGTGACCGAACGGAAAGGCAATGAGTTTAATGCATATGGTATGGATACATCATGTGATTTCAGGTGGACAGCAAGAAATGTGAATGCAAAAAAAGTGTTATTATTTCTGTAATTTCTTGTGTGTTGCTTTATCACCCCACTCTAAAGTCATCTGAAAGTTAATGCATGTTTCGAATGAGGTCTTTTCAACACGACAGAATTTGTTTTTGCATCGGGGCACATTGTCCTTTTCTAGTATCCCACCATGCTCAACAAGGTCTGGAGCCCAATCTGCAGAGCTTGCAGCGTGCTCTTCACATCTCGGATCTCTGTGGAGGAGCTCTGCAGGATGTCCGTGCTGGTCATCACCTCCTTCGATAGTACCTCACTCTGTGGAGAAAAGTGTGAACATCAATCAAAAATCCAAGAATGACAAGATAGGACTGTTAGGAGTTGGATCATATAATATCCAATTTTGATAGTTTTATGAAAAGGACATTGTACCTAACAGTAAACACAGATGTGACTGTGAAATACCTGTATGTAATCACCACCTGTGTTGCTGCGTTTTGTGAGTGGAAACTGACTGAAATGAACAAAAATGTGTTCTTTGTCAAATGTTCAACATTTGTTTGAGTTGTTGTTTGTTATTGGAGGAGTGAGTGTTGGGAAAAGAAAGCCCCATCAAGTTAGACTTTTAGTTTTCCTCAAGACTGCTCATTTAAACTCAGCAACAACAACAAAAAACATCCTCTCACTGTCAACTGCGTTTATTTTCAGCAAACTTAACATGTGTAAGTATTTGTATGAACATAAGATTCAACAACTGAGACATAAACAGAACAAGTTCCACAGACATGTCACTAACAGAAATGGAATACTGTGTCCCTGAACAAAGGGGGGGTCAAAATCGAAAGTAACAGTCCGTATCTGGTGTGGCCACCAGCTGCATTAAGTACTGCAGTGCATCTCCTCCTCATGGACTACACCAGACATGCCAGTTCTTGCTGTGAGATGTTACCCCACTCTTCCACCAAGGCACCTGCAAATTCCCGGACATTTCTGGGGGGAATGGCCCTAGCCCTCACCATCCGATCCAACAGGTCCCAGATGTGCTCAATAGGATTGAGACCCGGGCTCTTCGCTGGCCATGGCAGAACACTGACACTCCTGTCTTGCAGCAAATCACACACAGAATGAGCAGTATGGCTAGTGACATTGTCATGCTGGAGGGTCATGTCAGAATGAGCCTGCAGGAAGGGTACCACATGAGGTAGGAGGATGTCTTCCCTGTAACGCACAGCGTTGAGATTGCCTGCAATGACAACAAGCTCAGTCCGATGATGCTGTGATACACTGCTCCAGACCATGACGGACCCTCCACCTCCAAATCGATCCCGCTCCAGAGTACAGGCCTCGGTGTAACGCTCATTCCTTCAACGATAAACGTGAATCCGACCATCACTCCTGGTGAGACAATACCGCGACTCGTCAGTGAAGAGCACTTTTTGCCAGTCCTCTCTGGTCCAGCGACAGTGGGTTTGTGCCCATATGCGACGTTGTTGCCGGTGATGTCTGGTGAGGACCTGCCTTACAACAGGCCTACAAGCCCTCAGTCCAGCCTCTCTCAGCCTATTGCGGACAGCCTGAGCACTGATGGAGGGATTGTGCGTTCCTGGTGTAACTCGGGCAGTTGTTGTTGCCATCTCAGCTCACTGGTCACGATAACAACACCCATGCGTAGCATGCGCTCCAGTAGGTATATCTCACTGGTCATCCCCAAAGCCAACACCTCGTTTGGCCGCCTTTCCTTCCAGTTCTCTGCTGCCAATGACTGGAACAAATTGCAAAAATCGCAGAAGTTGGAGACTTATATCTCCCTCACTAACTTTAAACATCAGCTATCTGAACAGCTAACCGATCGCTGCAGCTGTACATTGCCCATCCGTAAATAGCCCATCCAATCTACCTACCCCATCCCCATGTTATTTTTATTTACTTTTTTGCTCTTTTGCACACAAGTATTTCTACTTGCACATCATCATCTGTACATGTGCTCCCGCACATTGGCTAACCGGGCTATCTGCATTGTGTCCCGCCACCCACCACCCGCCAACCCCTCTTTTACGCTACTGCTACTCTCTGTTCATAATATATGCATAGTCACTTTAACCATATCTACATGTACATACTACCTCAATCAGCCTGACTAACCAGTGTCTGTATGTAGCCTCACTACTTTTATCGCCTCGCTACTGTATATAGCCTGTCTTTTTACTGTTGTTTTTATTTCTTTACTTACCTATTGTTCACCTAATACCTTTTTTGCACTATTGGTTAGAGCCTGTAAGCAAGCATTTCACCTTAAGGTCTACACTTGTTGTATTCGGTGCACGTGACAAATAAACTTTGATTTGATTTATCACTCCAGTGTTAATTTGCTAAATTGTAATTACTTTGCCACTATGGCCTATTTATTGCCTTACCTCCTCATGCCATTTGCACACACTATATATACATTTTTTTATATTGTGTTATTGACTGTACGTTTGTTTATTCCATGTGTAACTCTGTGTTGTTGTTTGTGTCGCACTATTTTGCTTTATTTTGTCCAGGTCGCAGTTGTAAATGAGAACTTGTTCTCAACTGGCCTACCTGGTTAAATAAAGGTGAAATTAAAATAAAAATCCTATACCTGTCCCGCAGGTGTGATGTTCGGATGTACCGATCCTGTGCAGGTGTTGTTACACGTGGTCTGCCACTGCGAGGACGATCAGCTGTCCGTCCTGCCTCCCTGTAGCGCTGTCTTAGGCGTCTCACAGTACGGACATTGCAATTTATTGCCCTGGCCACATCGGCAGTCCTCATGCCTCATTGCAGCATGCCTAAAGCACGTTCACGCAGATGAGCAGGGACCCTGGGCATCTTTCTTTTGGTGTTTTTCAGAGTCAGTAGAAAGGCCTCTTTAGTGTCCTAAGTTTTCATAACTGTGACCTTAATTGGCTACCGTTTGTAAGCTGTTAGTGTCTTAACGATCGTTCCACAGGTGCATGTTCATTAATTGTTTATGGTTCATTGAACAAGCATGGGAAACAGTGTTTAAACCCTTTACAATGAAGATCTGTGAAGTTATTTAGATTTTTTGCTGAGTTTATGTTTGTCATTATTATATATCCATGAAAAGGGATTTCACACTTCCCGGTTCAGTTGCCATACGATTCATGTGGACTGACAGAGGTAGCTGTTACAGTAAATCTATGCCCTCATGATGTCTTCTAATAGCTCAGGTCCCCATAACTCACCTCATGTTTTTTCTTCAAGGAAGCCAGATGTTCCATCAGCCCCTTGATCGACACAGTCTGGTCCTTGGAGAAATGTAACTTGTCCAGAACCTTCCTTAGCCCTTCCATGTCTAGCTCCACTGACTGACGTATGGACAGCTCAGTCTCATATCTATGTAGAGGAGTTAGGCGTCACTGACTTCAATAGGCAGTCTATAATCTTGAAACATATTCTGCAACAACACATGAATGCCTCATAACTAATATTACTGTCCATATGAATATGTCCAAACATATTGTTGTAGTGTAAGAGGTCTTTTAACCTTTTACAAAGCATAAAAATGAATTCAGTCTATTTCCTTTAGTTAGACGAAGTTAGATTATTCTATTTGATATACAGTATACACTAAGTGTACAAATCATTATGAACACCTGCTCTTTCCATGACACAGAATGACCAGGTGAATCCAGGTGAAAGCTATGATACCTTATTGATGTCAATTGTTAAATCCACGTCAATCAGTGTGGAGGAAAGGGAGGAGACAGATTAAAGAAGGATTTTTAAAGAAGTCTGAAGACAATTGAGAAATGGATTGTGTATGTGTGCCATTCGGAATATGAATGGGCAATACACACTATTTAAGTGCCTTTGAATGGGGTATGGCAGTAGGTGCCAGGCGCACCTACTTCCTACCAAAGAGCTCAGTGACTTTCAACGTGTCACTGTCATAGGATACCACCTTTCCAACAAGTCAGTCATTCAAATTTATTCCCTGCTAGAGCTGCCCCGGTCAACTGTAAGTGCTGTTGTTGTGAAGTGGAAACATCTAGGAGCAACAACGGCTCAGCTACGAAGTGGTAGGCCACACAAGCTCACAGCGATTAAAAATTCGGTTGGCACTCTCACTAACGAGTTCCAAACTGTCTCTGGAAGCAACATCAGCACAAGAACTGTTCGTCGGGAGTTTAATGAAATGGGCTTCCATGGCCGAGCAGCCGCACACAAGCCGAAGATCACCATGCGCAATGCCAAGCGTTGGCTGGAGTGGTGTAAAACTTGCCGCCATTGGACTCTATAGCAGTGGAAACGCGTTCTCTGGAATGATGAATCATGCTTCACCATCTGGCAGTCCGATGGACGAATCTGGGTTTGGCGGATGCCAGGAGAACGCTACCTGCCCCAATGCATAATGCCAACTGTAAAGTGTGGTGGAGGAGGAATAATGATCTGGGGCTGTTTTTCATGGTTTGAGCTAGGCCCCTTAGTTCTTGCTCCCAGCCTATAGACAGAAACTAAAACAGAAAACGCCCGTGCTCAGGTCTGTTCAACGCTGATCCAACCAATCGGATTACACGCTTCAAGATTGCTTCCATCAGGTGGACTGGGATATGTTCCGGATAGCCTCAGACAACAACATTGATGTATACGCTGATTCAGTGAGCAAGTGCATCGGAGATGTTGTACCTACGGTGACTACTAAAACCTTCCCCAACCTTCCCCAATTGATGGCAGCATTGATGGCGCAAAACTGAAAATGCAAACCACTGCTTTTAATCATGGCAAGGCGACCGGGAACATAAAGGAATACTAACAGTGTAGCTATTCAGTGAAATTAAACAAATTCTTTGCTCGCTTTGAGGACAATACTGTGCCACTGACATGGCCCGCTACCAAAACCTGCGGCCTCTCCTTTACCGTGGCCAACATGAGTAAAACATTTAAACATGTTAACCCTCGCAAGGATGCCGGCCCAGACGGCATCCCTAGCCGTGTCCTCAGAGCATGCGCAGACCAGCTGGCTGGTGGGTTTACAGACATATTCAATCAATCCCTATCCCAGTCTGCTGTTCACACATGCTTCAAGAAGGCCACCATTGTTCCTGTTCCCAAGAAAGCTAAAGTAACTGAGCTAAACGACTATCGCCCCATAGCACTCACTTCCATCATCATGAAGTGCTTTGAGAGACTAGTCAAGGATTATATCACCTCCACCCTACCAGACACCCTAGACCCACTCCAATTTGCTTACCGCCCCAATAGGTCCACAGACGACGTAATCACACTGCACACTGCACACTGCCCTAACCCATCTGAACAAGAGGAATACCTACAGTATGTAAGAATGCTGTTCATCGATTACAGCTCAGCATTTAACACCACAGTACCCTCCAAACTCGTCATTAAGATCGAGACCAAGGGTCTCGACCACGCCCTATGCAACTGGGTCCTGGACTTTCTGACGGGCATCCCCAGGTAGGTGAGGGTAGGAAACAACATCTCCACCCCGCTGATCCTCAACACTGGGGCCCCACAAGGGTGCATGCTCAGCCCTCTCCTGTACTCCCTGTTCACCCATGACTGCGTGGCCATGCACGCCTCCAACTCAATCATCAAGTTTGCAGACGACACTACAGTGGTAGGTTTGATCACCAACAACGACGAGATGGCCTACAGGGAGGAGGGTGAGGGCCCTCGGAGTGTGGTGTTAGGAAAATAACATCACACTCAACGTCAACAAAACAAAGGAGATTATCGTGGACTTCAGGAAACAGCAGAGGGAGCACCCCCCTATCCCCATCGATGGGACAGTAGTGGAGAAGGTGGAAAGTTTTAAGTTCCTCGGCATATACATCACGGACAAACTGAAATGGTCCACCCACACAGACAATATGGTGAAGAAGGCGCAACAGCGCCTCTTCAACCTCAGGAGGCTGAAGAAATGTGGCTTGTCACCAAAAACACTCTTTTACAGATGCACAATCGAGAGCATCCTGTCGGGCTGTTTCACTGCCTGGTACGGCAACTGCTCCGCCCACGACCGGAAGGCACTCCAGAGGCTAGTGTCGGTCTGCACAACGCATCACCGGCGGCAAACTACCTGCCCTCTAGGACACCTACACCACCCGATGTCACAGGAAGGCCAAAAAGATCATAAAGGACAACAACCACCCGAGCCTGTTCACCCCGCTATCATCCAGAAGGCGAGGTCAGTACAGGTGCATCAAAGCTGGGACCGAGAGACTGTTAAACAGCTATCACTATCATTGAGTGGCTGCTGCCAACATACTGACTCAAATCTCTAGCCACTTTAATAATAAAAAATTGAATGTAATAAATGTATCTCTAGTCACTTTAAACAATGCCACTTCATATAATGTTTACACACCGTACATTACTCATCTCATATGTATATACTGTAATCTATACCATCTACTGCATCTTGCCTATGCTGCACGGCCATCGTCATCCATATATTTATATGTACATATTCTTATTCATTCCTTTACAATTGTCTGTATAAGGTAGTTGTGGAATTGTTATTTTACTTGTTAGATATTACTGCACGTCGGAACTAGAAGGACAAGCATTTCGCTACACTCACATTAACATCTGCTAACCATGTGTATGTGACCAATAAAATGTGTTTTGATGGGAAATCTTAACGGCACTGCATGCAATGACATTCTAGAGGATTCTGTACTTCCAATTTTGTGGCAACAGTTTGGAGAATGTCCTTTCCTGTTTCAGCATGAAAATGCCCCTGTGCTCAAAGCGAACGCCCATACAGAAATGGTTGGTCGAGATCGGTGTAGACGAACTTGACTGGCCTGCACAGAGCCCTGGCCTCAACCCCATCGAACACCTTTTTAGATAAATTGGAATGCTGACTGCGAGCCAAGCCTAACCACCAACTAATGCTCTTGTGGCTGAATGGACCAAGTCCCCTCAGCAATGTTCCAACATCTATAAGAAACCCTTTCCAGAAGAGTGGAGGCTGTTATAGCAGCAAAGGGGGGACCAACTCTATATTAATACCCATAATCTTGGAATGAGATGTTCGACGAGCAGGTGTCCACATAGTTTTGGTCATGTAGTGTATACTGGTAGCTGCCAAAATAAAGGAAACACATTATTAGCATTCTCACAACCAGCTTCATGAGGTAGTCACCTGGAATGCATTTAAATGAACTGATGTGCTTTCTTAAAAGTTAATTTGTGCAATTTCTTTCCTTCTTAATGCTTTTGAGCCAATCAGTTGTGTTGTGACAAGATAGGGGGGTATACAGAAGACAGCCCTATTTGGTCAAATACCAAGTCCATATTATGGCAAGAACAGCTCAAATAGACAAAGAGAAATTACAGTCCATCATTACTTTAAGACATGAAGGTCAGCCAATCCGGAAAATGTCAAGAACTTTGAACGTTTCTTCAAGTGCAGTTGCAAAAACCATCAAGCGCTATGATGAAACTGGCTCTCATGAGGACCGCCACAGGAAAGGAAGACCCAGAGTTACCTCTGCTGCAGAGGATAAGTTCATTAGAGTTACCAGCCTCAGAAATTGCAGTCCAAATAAATACTTCACCGAGTTCAAGTAACACACACATCAACATCAACTGTTCAGAGGAGACTGCGTGAATCAGGCCTTCATCGTCGAATTGCTGCAAAGAAACCACTACTAAAGGACACCAATAATAAGAAGAGAATTTCTTGGGCCAAGAAACACGAGCAATGGACATTAGACCGGTGGAAATGTGTCCTTTGGTCTGGAGTCCAAATTGGATATTTTTGGTTCCAACTGCTATGTCTTTGTGAGACGCGGTGTGGGTGAACGGATGATCTCCGCATGTGTATTTCCCACCGTAAAACATGGAGGAGGTGGTGTTATGCTGTGGGTGTGCTTTGCTGGTGACACTGTCTGTGATTTATTTAGAATTCAAGGCACACTTAACCAGCATTCTGCAGCGATACGCCATCCCATCTGGTTTGGGCTTAGTGGGACTATCATTTGTTTTTCAACAGGACAATGACCCAACACACCTCCAGGTTGTGTAAGGGCTATTTTACCAAGAAGGAAAGTGATGGAGTGCTGCATCAGATGACCTGGCCTCCACAATCCCCTGACCACAACCAACTTGAGATGGTTTGGGATGAGTCAGACCGCAGAGTGAAGGAAAAGCAGCCAACAAGTGCTCAGCATATGTGGGAACTCCTTCAAGACTGTTGGAAAAAATAATTCCGGGTGAAGCCGGTTGAGAGACTGCCAAGAGTATTCAAAGCTGTCATCAATGAAATTGACTTATAAAGCCCTTCTTACATCAGCCGATGTCACAAAGTGCTATACAGAAACCCAGTCTAAAACCCCAAACAGCAAGCAATGCAGATGTAGAAGCAAGCTGGCTAGGAAAATTTCCCTAGAAAGGCAGGAACCTTGAAAGAAACCTAGAGAGAAACCAGGGACTGAGGGGCGGCCAGTCCTCTTCTGGCTGTGCCGGGTGGAGATTATAACAGTACATGGCCAAGATGTTCAAACGTTCATAGATGACCAGCAGGGTCAAATAATAATAATCACAGTGGTTGTAGAGGGTGCAACAGGTCAGCACCCCAGGAGTAAATGTCAATTAGCTTCTCATATCCGATCATTCAGAGTTAGAGACAGCAGGTGCAGTAGAGAGAGAGAGTCGAAAACAGCAGGTCCGGGACAAGGTAGCACGTCCCGTGAACAGGTCAGGGGACAGCAAGGAGTCATCAGGCCAGGTAGTTCTGAGGCATGGTCCTAGGGCTCAGGTCCTTCGAGAGAAGAGAAAGAGAAAAAGAAAGAGAGCGAGAAAGAGAGAGAATTAGAAGGAGCATATGTAACGGATGTGAAATGGCTAGCTAGTTAGCGGGTACGCGCTAGTAGCATTTCAATCAGTTACGTCACTTGCTCTGAAACCAATATGTAGTGTTGCCCCTTGCTCTGCAAGGGCCGCGGCTTTTGTGGAGCGATGGATAACGATGCTTCGTGGGTGTCAGTTGTTGATGTGTGCAGAGGGTCCCTGGTTCGCGCCCGTGTCGGGGCGAGGGGACGTACTAAAGTTATACTGTTACATTGATGCTGTTGACCCGGATCACTGGTTGCTGCGGAAAAGGAGGAGGTTGAAAGGGGGGTGAGTGTAACGGATGTGAAATGGCTAGCTAGTTAGCGGGTACGCGCTAGTAGCATTTCAATCAGTTACGTCACTTGCTCTGAAACCAATATGTAGTGTTGCCCCTTGCTCTGCAAGGGCCGCGGCTTTTGTGGAGCGATGGATAACGATGCTTCGTGGGTGTCAGTTGTTGATGTGTGCAGAGGGTCCCTGGTTCGCGCCCGTGTCGGGGCGAGGGGACGTACTAAAGTTATACTGTTACACATACTTAAGATTCACACAGGACACCAGATAAGACAGGAGGAATACTCCAGATATAACAGACTGACCCTAGCCCCCGACACATAAACTATTGCAGCATAATTACTGGAGGCTGAGACAGGAGAGGTCAGGAGACACTGTGGCCCCACCCAACGATACTCCCGGACAGGGCCAACCAGGCAGGATATAACCCCACCCACTTTGCCAAAGCACAGCCCCCACATCACTAGAGGGATATCTTCAACCACCAACTTACTACTACGAGACAAGGCCGAGTATAGCCCACGAAGATCTCCCCCACGGCACGAACCCAGACAGGAAGATCACGTCAGTGACTCAACCCACTCAAGTGACACACCCCTCCTAGGGACGGCATGGAAGAGCACCAGTAAGCCAGTGACTCAGCCCCCGTAATAGAGTTAGAGGCAGAGAATTCCAGTGGAGAGAAGGGAACCGGACATGCAGAGACAGCAAGGGCGGTTCGTCGCTCCAGTGCCTTCCCGTTGCTCTTCACACCCCTGGGCCAGACTACACTCAATCATAGGACCTACTGAAGAGATGAGTCTTCAATAAAGACTTAAAGGTTGAGACCGAGTCTGCGTCTCTCACATGGATAGGCAGACCATTCCATAAAAATGGAGCTCTATAGGAGAAAGCCCTGCCTCCAGCTGATTGCTTAGAAATTCTAGGGACAATAAGGAGACCTGCATCTTGTGACCATAGCATACGTGTAGGTATGTACAGCAGGACCAAATCGGAAAGATAGGTAGGAGCAAGCCCATGTAATGCTTTGTAGGTTAGCAGTAAAACACTGAAATCAACCCTAGCCAGGAAGCCAGTGTAGAGAGGCTAGCACTGGAATAATATGATCACATTTTTTGGTTCTAGTCAAGATTCTAGCAGCCGTGTTTTAGTACTAACTGAAGTTTATTTAGTGCTTTATCCGGGTAGACGTGAAGTAGAGCATTGCAGTAGTATAATCTAGAAGTGACAAAAGCATGGATGAATTTTTATGCATCATTTTTGGACAGAAAGTTTCAGATTTTTGCAACGTTACATAGATGGAAAAAAGCTGTCCTTGAAACAGTCTTGATATGTTTGTCAAAAGAGAGATCAGGGTCCAGAGTAACACCGAGGTCCTTCACAGTTTTATTTGAGACGACTGTTCAACTATCAAGGTTAATTGTCAGATCCAACAGAAGATCTCTTAAAAATCTCTTAAATTTAAAAGTAAAACATTTGCCACCATACTTTTCCTTATGTCTGAAACACAGGCTTCCAGGGAGGGCAATTTTGTTGTTTCACCATGTTCCATTGAAATGTACAGCTGTGTATTGTCCGAATTGCAGTGAAAGTTAACATTATGCTTCTGAATGACATGACCAATAGGTAAAATATATAGTGAAAACAATAGTGGTCCTAAAACAGAACCTTGAGGAACACTGAAATTTACTGTTGATTTGTCAGAAGACAAACCAGCCACAGAGACAAACTGATATCGTTCCGAGAGATAAGATCTAAACCAGGCCAGAACTTGTCCATGTAGACCAATTTGGGTTTCCAATCTTTCCAAAAGAATGTGGTGATCGATGGTATCAAAAGCAGCACTAAGGTCTAGGAGCACGAGGACAGATGCAGAGCCTTGGTCTAACGCCATTAAAAGGTAATTTACCACCTTCACGAGTGCAGTCTCAGTGCAATGATGGAGTCTAAACCCAGACTGAAGCGTTTCGTATACATTGTTTGTCTTCAGGAAGGCAGTGAGTTGCTGCGCAACAGCTTTTTCCCCCAAAATTGAGAGGAATGGGAGATTTGATGTAGGCCAATTGTTTTTTAAATATTTTCTGGGTCAACATTTGGCTTTTACAAGAGAGACTTTATTACTGACACTTTTTGTGAGTTTGGTACACATCCGGTGGATAGGGAGCCGTTTATTATGTTCAACATAGGAGGGCCAAGCACAGGAAGCAGCTCTTTCAGTAGTTTAGTTGGAATAGGGTTCACCATGCAGCTTGAAGGTTTAGATGCCATGACTATTTTCATCAATGTGTAAAGAGATATAGTATTAATAAACTTGAGTGTCTCCCTTGATCCTTGGTCCTGGAAGTGTTGTGCAGACTCAGGTCAACTGAGCTTTGGAGAAATACGCAGATTTAAAGAGTCCATAATTTGCTTTCTAATGATCATGATCTTTTTGTCAAAGAAGTTCATTCATTTTTCACTGCTGAAGTGAAAGCCATCCTCTGTTGGGGAATGCTGCTTTTTAGTTAGCTTTGCGACAGATTCAAAAATAAATTTTGGATTGTTCTTATTCTCCTCAATTAAGTTGGAAAAATAGGATGACCGAGCAGCAGTGAGGGCTCTTCAATACTGCACGGTGCTGTCTTTCCAAGCTAATCGTAAGACTTCCAGTTTGGTGTAGCGCCATTTCCGTTCCAATTTTCTGGAAGCTTGCTTCAGGGCTCTGTATTTTCTGTCTACAAGGGAGATAGTTTCTTATGACAAATGTTTTTTGTTTTTAGGGGTGTGACTGCATCTAGGGTATTATGCAAGGTTAAATTAATTTCCACAGTTAGGTGGTTAACCATTTGTTTTACTCTGACGTCCTTGGGTAGATGGAGGGAGTCTGGAAGGGCATCTAGGAATCTTTGGGTTGTCTGAGAATTTATAGCACGGCTTTTGATGATCCTTGGTTGGTGTCTGAGCAGATTATTTGTTGCGATTGCAAACGTAATAAAATGGTGGTTCGATAGTCCAGGATTATGAGCAAAAACATTAAGATCCACAATATTTATTCCACGGGAAAGAACTAGGTCCAGAGTATGACCGTGGCAGTGAGTAGGTCCGGAGACATGTTGGACAAAACCCACTGTGTCAATGATGGCTCCGAAAGCCTTTTGGAGTGGGTCTGTGGACTTTTCCATGTGAATATTAAATTAGAATATTATCTGCCATGACTACAAGGTCCGATAGGAATTCAGGGAACTCAGTGAGGAACGCTGTATATGGCCCAGGTAGCCTGTAAACAGTAGCTATAAAAAGTGATTGAGTAGGCTGCATAGATTTCATGACTAGAAGCTCAAAAGACGAAACGCAGTCTTTTTTTGGTGTAAATTTAAATTTGGTATCGTAAATGTTAGCAACACCTCCGCCTTTGCGGGATGAGCGGGGGATATGGTCTCTAGTGTAACCATGTTTCAGTCAGGCCAATCACATCAAGATTGTGATCAGTGATTATTTCATTAACTATAACTGCCTTGGAAGTGAGGGATCTAACATTAAGTAGCCCTATTTTGAGATGTGAGATATTACAATCTCTTTCAATAATGACAAGAATGGAGGAGGTCTTTATTCCAGTGAGATTGTTAACGCGAACACCGCCATGTTTAGTTTTGGCCAACCTAGATCGAGGCATAGACACAGTCTCAATGGAGATAGCTGAGTTGACTACACTGACTGTGCTAGTGGCAGACTCCACTAAGCTGGCAGGCTGGCTAACAGCCTGCTGCCTGGCCTGCACCCTATCTCATTGTGGAGCTAGAGGAGTTATCAAGACAAAGGGTGGCTACTTTGAAGAATCTCAAATATAAAATGTATTTTGATTTGTTTAACACTTTTTTGGTTACTACATGATTCCATATGTGTTATTTCATAGTTTTGATGTCTTCACTATTATTCTACAACATAAAAAAATATGAAAATAAAGAAAAACCCTTGAATGAGTAGGTGTTCTAAAACTTTTGACCTGTAGTGTATATATATGTAACAATGCGGAGGGCTCCGTGTAGCTCTGTATAGCTTGACATGATTGGTTGACGATAGGTGGGGGTGGGAGGTCCAGTATAAACACAAACTTCCTTCCTTGACAACTTCCTTCACATAAGTGCAAGAAGTATAAATGCTTTTACTACCCCGCCCAACAGCTCCGCACCCCCCACAGCTACTTGCCCAAGCCTCCCCAGCTTCTCCTTCACCCAAATCCAGATAGCAGATGTTCTGAAATAGCTGCAAAACCTGGACCTCTTCAAATCTGCTGGGCTAGACAATCTGGACCCTCTCTTTCTAAAATGATCCGCCGCCATTGTTGCAACCCTTATTACCAGTCTGTTCAACCTCTCTTTCGTATCATTCAAGATTCCTAAAGATTGGAAAGCTGCCGCGGTCCGAGCTGGTCACGGGTGCACCTTAGCCACGCTCAAGGTACTAAACGATATCATAACCGCCATTGATAAAAGACAGTACTGTGCAGCCGTCTTCATCGACCTGGCCAAGGATTTTGACTCTGTCAATCCCCGTATTCTTATCGGCCAACTCAACAGCCTTGGTTTCAATGATGTCGCTCTTGCTGCGGGGTGATTCCTTGATCCACCTCTACGCAGACGACACCATTCTGTATACATCTGGCCATTCTTTGGACACTGTGTTAACAAACCTCCAAACGAGCTTCAATGCCATACAACACTCTTTCCGTGGCCTCCAACTGCTCTTAAACTCTAGTAAAACTAAATGCATGCTCTTCAACCGATTGCTGCCCGCACACGCCCGCCCGACTAGCATCACTACTCTGGAAGGTTCTGACTTAGAATATGTGGACAACTACAAATACCTAGGTGTCTGGTTAGACTGTAAACTCTCCTTCCAGACTCATATTAAGCATCTCCAATCCAAAATTAAATCTAGAATCGGCTTCCTATTTCACAACAAAGCCTCGTTCACTCACGCTGTCAAACATAAAACTGGCTATCCTACCGATCCTTGACTTCGGCGATGTCATTTACAAAATAGCCTCCAACACTCTACTCAGCAAACTGGATGCAGTCTATCACAGTGCCATCCGTTTTGTCACCAAAGCCCCATATACCAGCCACCACTGCGACCTGTATCCTCTCGTCGGCTGGCCCTCACTACATATTCGTCACCAGACCCACTGGCTCCAGGTCATCTATAAGTCTTTGCTAGGTAAAGCTCCGCCTTATCTCAGCTCACTGGTCACCATAACAACACCCACCCGTAGCACGTGCTCCAGCAGGTATATCTCACTGGTCATCCCCATAGCCAACACCTCCTTTGGCTGCCTTTCCTTCCAGTTCTCTGTTGCCAATGACTGGAACGAATTGCAAAAATCGCTGAAGTTGGAGACTTATATCTCCCTCACTAGCTCTAAGCATCAGCTATCTGAGCAGCTCACTGATCGCTGCAGCTGTACACAGCCCATCTGTAAATAGCCCATCCAATCTACCTACCTCATCCCCATATTGTTCTTATTTACTTTTTTTGTACACCAGTATTTCTACTTGCACATCATCGTCTGCACATCTTTCACTCCAGTGTTCATTTGCTGAATTGTAATTACTTCACCACTATGGCCTATTTATTGCATTACCTCCTTACTCCATTTGCACACACTGTATATAGATTTTTCTATTGTTATTGGCTGTATGTTTGTTTATCCCATGTGTAACTGTGTGTTGCTGTTTTTTGTTGCACTGCTTTACTTTATCTTGGCCAGGTCGCAGTTGTAAATGAGAACTTGTTCTCAACTGGCCTACCTGGTTAAATAAAGATGAAATAAAATGTTTTTAAAAAATACTGCAGAGGCTGTATCACAGTAAATGCTATATGGTCACTGCAGAAGGCAGATTTACCATGCAGAGCCTTTTACCCATACAAACGAATGGAAGTACTGAGGTAGTTTTGTGGCAACAAAAATAAGGGGTTAAATACGTAAAAAAAAAATCTGACCTCTTCTCCCTCCTACGTTCCCGTAGCCGACCATCGATCCGGATGGTTAAAGTGATGAGTGAGTCGAGATCCGTCGGTAGTTCCCGGGCTGCCAGATCATCCTTTACCTCCTCCGGTAATCCATGCAGGAACGTGTCAAACAGCGCTTCCGGGTTCCAGGCATCCTCCGCTGCTAGCGTGCGGAAATCCACCGCATAGTCTGCCACACCGAGGGAGTCCTGCTGAAGCTGTAGTAACTTCCGGGCAGCCTCTCTCCCGGACACCGTAGCCTTAAACTTTTCTCACCTCCGACACAAATACCTCCTATACCTCGTATCTTCGAGCGGTCGAAGGGAAACGAAGAAGGCTGCAGCTCGAAAACGAGGAAGCACTGGGAGAGAAATGCCAGGCAGGTTCTGGAATCTCCATCGTTGCGCTCCGGGGGAGGTAAGCGGGGTTCCCGGGAAACCGGGGTGACGGCGCTGCTACCAGCCCGGTTACTGAGGGGCTGGGAGGTTACTGTCGTGGTAGACTGCCTAGTAAGCAACCCACGGAATTGCTCCCGCAAAGCATCCAATGCTAGGTCGTGACGTTTGGCCACATCCTGGAACCCTTCCATCAGACGTCAAAGTAACACCTCGTGTCTACCAATGAGGGCTCCTTGGGAGGAGATGGCATTGCGGAGCTGGTCCAAGTCTGCTGGGTCAGTCAGGGCCAGTTCGTACTATCACGTTTCGGGTAAGACCCAAGTGCAGACTGTGTGATGTAACAATATTTATTACAACAACAGGGGCAGGCAAATGACAGGTCAAGGCAGGCAGGGGTCGGTAATCCAGAGTAGGGGCAAAAACACCAGGCGGCAGGCTCAGGGTCAGGGGGAGGCAGAGTGGTCAGGCAGGCGGGATCAGAGTCAGGACCGGCAATGGTCAAAACCAGGAGCGCGAGAAAAGAGAGACTGGGGAAAAGCAGGAGCTGAGAAACAAAACACTGGTTGACTTGACAAACAAGACAAACTAGCAACAGACAAACAGAGAACACAGGTATAAGTACACAGGGGATAATGGTGAAGATGGGCGACCCCTGGAGGGGGTGGAGACAAGCACAAGGACAGGTGAAACAGATCAGGGCATGACATATGGGGTATTGTATGTAGATTGAAGAGGGGGAAAAAATATTGAATCCATTTTAGAACAAGGCTGTGACATAACAAAATACCTTCCGACTGCACTGTATATGAAAAGATCTTGCACTTGAGACTGGGACTGGAGTCGATCTAGTGTCGGAACTCTCCTACTATAGAGCCTGAGCCAATCAGATGGAGTGCTACTCCACCTTACTGCATACAACTCATTACATCGAATTGAGCTTTATGAGCATGTAGATAGCACTTTAGTAGATTTCGACATGTAAGATAATAGTCAACAAAATCATATGAGACGTACTGCATATAATATTCTACAGGGTTATCTTCATCTTTTCAGAAGCCAAAGACATTATAGGTTATGATTATCAATAACCATATATATAACATACCATCCAAATCATAACATCATGCACATCATCATATGCATATGATTTTATTAAAAGTGTTCAATGTCATGATAATATGAGGTTTATTAAGATTTGTCTATCGTTTATATGTTATTAATACCTGCATGCGTTTACATGAATGTCCTGATGACATATGATCACATGGGTGACATATGGTTTGAAAATCTCCTTCTCCCTGAAGTCATCATGGGCCAGTCATGCGTTGTCGATGCTCAGAAGAATAGTTCCTTTTAGATGGATGGCAGCCAGGAAATGAAAAGGTCATCGTCATGACTATACAAGCAATAAGGCCCAAAGGGGCCTGGTGGTATTTTGTGAACATTCTTAAGTGGTGTTGCTTGGCATGACCTACGCCTCAGTCTGAACAACAACTTTAATTACCAACACCCATATTCAAGATAAATCAATCAGATGCAATATGAATCCTTTCAACAGATTATCTGCTCTATTGAAATATTCCTCATCATCATCAACTCTGGGTTTGATGGGCCTGAGGGCATTTTCAGCTGTCTAGTCAAATCTTTGTAACATGGTCCATCTCTGCCACGACAGACCCAAAAGTTAAATCAGCAACAACTCAGTGTACATAACCCCAATCCAACAACACAGTGTATATTGAGCACATTACTGCTAAATCACACAAAAAAAGGTTGACCTGATGTACCTTTGCTTGGAGGTCAACAATGATAGTATAGAAAGCAGAGAAGTCAGAGGGTCTTACTCTCCAGAAACAGGTGGATCTTCATCTCCAAATCAGCGTTGGCTTTCTCCAGCGTGGCCACCTTGCCCAGGTAGGTGGCTAAACGGTTGTTCTGCCATGCTGCCAAATCCAGACATGGAGAGGAGAGAGGTGCCGATAGATGTTCCCCTCATGGATCCACCAGAGAACATGAAGCTGCTGCTGGAGAAGGAGATCATGGTGATCGAGGCTGCAGCTGTCTTACTGTCTGTAAAGAGGAGGGAGTATAGGAGGGAGGTACCTCTGTTCCTTTTATACAGCGTCTTACACAAAGAGAGGGATGAGAAAGATCTGAGGAAACAGGGGAACACTAAATTCAAAAAAGTTGCCATAGGCCTTTTGATACTAGTATCAAGGCATTCGTAAACTAATCCTTACTTTGCACATTTGCACATGAGTTCATAAAACTTTGAATGTGGTTTGGCAATGTGGAATGTGACTGTTTGTACAAGCTGTGCCAATTATTGCAATATGAATACTTCATCTTCGCTACAGACAAGATGAAACCAAACAATCTGCGAAAAACATGCCCTGGACTTATAAACACAATTATGTAGTCAATAATAGGGATCTGGTGCTCAGTTTGACATACTGTATGTCTTAAATCACCTCTTGAATCATATTCATGAACTTCTACAAATTCACAACCATTATGTAATCTTGGCTGACAGCTATTTCACACTGAAATGTAAAAAATAATTTGTTAATTTACATTTCCTGAAAAACGTACAAGTCATTGCTGAAACTTACAAGTCATTGCTTCAGTTTGGGGATTTACGGTATACCAAATTTGAAACTTAAAAGTCATTGCTGGAACTGACAAGTCAGTATGGTTAAAGATACTTTTAAAAATCCTAAAACCTGTTTGTTTTCTCGTGAGGTGCAGTTAGAGTGGGAGAACAGTGTGTGTGTGCATGTACAGTGCCTTCAGAAAATATTCACATCCCTTGACTTGTTCGACATTTTGTTGTTTTACAATCGTTTGGCAGTGGTGGAAAGTACCCAGTTATCATACTTGAGTAAAGGTAAAGATACCTTAATAGAAAATTACTCAAGTAAAAGTCACCAGTAAAATACTATTTGAGTAAAAGTCTAAAAGTATTTGGTTTTAAATACACTTAAGTATCAAAAGTAAATGTAATTGCTAAAATATACTTAAGTATCTAAAGTAAAAGTATAAATTGTTTCAAATTACTTATATTAAGTAAACCAGACGGCAACATTTTATTGTTTTTTAAAATGATTTACAGATAGTCTCCAACACTCAGACATCATTTACAAATGAAGCTTGTGTTCAGTGAGTCCGCCAGAGCAGACGCAGTAGGGATGGCCAGGGTTGTTCTCTTGATAAGTGTGTGAATTGGACGATTTTCCTGTCCTGCTAAGCATTCAAAATGTAACAAGTACTTTTGGGTGTCAGGGAAAATGTATGGAGTAAAAAGTACATGATTTTCTTTAGGAATGTAGTGAAGTATTGTAACAGTTGTCAACAATATAAATAGTAAAGTAAAGTACAGATACAAAAACGATTTAAGTAGCACTTTCAAGTATTTTTTACTTAAGTACTTTACACCACTGTTGTTTTGTCAGAGATCTTCACAAAATACTATTTAATGTCAAAGTGGAAGAAAATTCAAATGTTTGTAAAAAACGAAATTATGAAAAATAAAACACGAATATATCTTAATTAGATATTTATTAAACTACTTGAGACAATACATGCTAGAATCCCCTTTGGCACCGGTTACAGCTGTGAGTATTTCTGGGTAAGTCTCTAAGAGCTTTGTACACCTAGATTGTAAAATATTTGCACATTATTATAAAAAAAAATCCTCAAGCTCTGTCAAGTTGATTGTTGATCATTGCTAGACAGTTATTGTCAAGTCTTGCCATAGATTTTCAAGCCGATTTAAAGCAAAACTGGAACTAGGTCACTCAGGAACAATCAATGTCATCTTGCTAAGCAACTCCAGAATATATTTGGCCTTCTGTTTAAGGTTATTGTCCTGCAGAAAGGTTAATTTGTCTCCTAGTGTCTGTTGGAAAGCAGACTGAACCAGGTTTTCCTTTAGGATTTAGCCTGGTCTTAGCGCTATTCCGTTTATTTTTATCCTAAAAACCTCCCTAGTCCTTGCCGATGACAAGCATAACCATAACATGATGCAGCCACCACCATGCTTGAAAATATGAAGAGATGTAATCTGTGATGTGTTGTTTTGGATATGCCCCCAAACATAATGGTTTGAATTCAAGACCTTATGTAATTTTTTTGCAGTTATACTTTAGTGCCTTATTGCAAACAGGATGCATATTTTGGAATATTTTAATAGTATAAGAAGGCTTCATTCTTTTCGCTGTCATTTAGGTTAGTATTGTGGAGTAACTATGATGTTGTTGATCCATCCTCAATTTTCTCCTATCACAGCTATTGAACTGTTTTAAGTTATGTTAAGTTATGACCGGCCTCATGGTGAAATCCCTTAGTGGTAACTCCACCATGCTCATAGGGATATTCAATGACTGTTTTAATTTTTTTTTTACCCATCTACCAATAGGTGCCCTTCTTTGCGAGGCATTGGAAAACCTCACTGGTATTTGTGGTTGAATCTGTGCTTGAAATTCACTGCTCGACTTACAGATACTTGTATGTGTGGGGTACAGAGATGAGTTAGTCATGTTAAAATCATGTTTAACACTATTATTGCACACAGAGTGAGTCGTGCAACGTATGTGCCTAGTTAAGCAAATGTTTACTCCTGAACTTATTTAGGCTTGCCATTACAAAGGGGTTGAATACTTATTGCCTGAAGATTTCGAAAATCATAATTCCACTTGAACATTAATCCATTTTAAACTCAGACTGTAACACAACAAAATGTGGAAAAAGTAAAGGGGTGTGAATACTTTCTGATGGCACTGTATGTGTGCATCCACGAGAAGGCACCTGTGTGTGTTGAGGCGGGGTAAGAATTTAAACTATGATATCAAAGCAAATAGATATCGTTAGCAATTTCAGAGCCCGCTGTTACATGACATGGCCTTTCTGTAAATTTGATGTCAATCTTATTTTAAATGTCATTTGTCAGCACATTTCAATGTCAAGCACACATATTTTTCTGACTGTGGAGAACACTATGTAAATTAATATTTTTGCAAAAGGGTGAAGTGTAATTATCCTTAGCTTGTGCGATATGAAAATGCTTACTTAGCTTGTGCGATATGCAAAATGTAAGTTGGATTTGGTTTGACGTATATGGGAACATACAGTGCCGGAAAAAGTCAGACCCATTTTTTTCAATTTTTTTTATGTTACAGCCTTATTCTAAATTCGATTAAATAAAAAAATCTACACACTCAAGAATCTACACTCAAGAATCTACACACATAATGACAAAGCAAAAACAGTTTTTTAGACATTTTTGCAAATGTATTAAAAATAAAAAACTGAAATACCTTACAATACCTTATAAGTATTCAGACCATTTGCTATGTGACTGTGGAGATGGGAGAATATTCCAGAAGGACAACATCTCTGCAGCAGTCCACCAATCAGGCCTTTACGGTAGAGTGGCCAGACGGAAGCCACTCCTCAGTAATAGGCACATGACAACATGCCTGGAGTTTGCCAAAAGGCACCTAAAGACTCTCAGACCAGGAGAAACAAGATTCTCTGGTCTAATGAAACCAAGCTGGAATTATTTGGCCTGAATGCCAAGTGTCACGTCTGGAGGAAACCTGGCACCATCCCTACGGTGAAGCATGGTGGTGGCAGCATCATGCTGTGGGGATGTTTTTCAGCGGCAGGGAATGGGAGACTAGTCAGGATCGAGGCAAAGATTAATGGAGCAAAGTACAGAGAGATCCTTAATGATAACCTGCTCCAGAGCACTCAGAACCTCAGACTGAAGCGAAGGTTCACCTTCCAACAGGACAATGACTCTAAGCACACAGCGAAGACAACGCAGGAATGGATTATGGACAAGTCTCTGAATGTCCTTGGGTGGCCCAGTCAGGGCTCGGACTTGAACCCAATTGAACATCTCTGGAGAAACCTGAAAATAGTTGTGCAGCAATGCTCCCCATCCAACCTGACAGAGCTTGAGAGGATGTGGAGAAGAATACAGGTGTGCCAAGCTTGTAGTGTCATACCCAAGAAGACTCGAGGCTGTAATCGCTGCCAAAGGCGCTTCAACAAAGCACTGAGTAAAGGGTCTGAATACTTATGTGATATTTCAGTTATTTAAAAATAAAAAATTAGCAAAAACAAATAAATAACTGTTTTTGTTTTGTCATTATGGGGTATTGTGTGTAGATTGATGAGGAAAAACTTTAGAATAAGGCTGTAACCTAACAAAATGTGGGAAAAGTAAAGAGGTCTGAATACTTTCCAAAAGCACTGTAGTTTTCTATAAGACTTTAATTTAGAACAAGTTAACCCTTTAAATGTAAGATAAATTGTTGATATGTACTGCTACTATAGTGTTAAGAGAATGCAGGCTCACAATGCAGAAAGAAACACCTTATCTGACTGGTATACATCAAAATATAATGTAACTCCCTTCAAGGCACTTCACTAATTTCACTGTCACACAAAATCTGTTATTTGCTGCACGTATTGGTTATTAATTTAGGCAAATCTTTCCTTGACCTAGTTTCCTTGCTATGTATAGGCATATATTTGACATACTATGAACCCCTCTATTATTAATTGATGTTAGATCAAAATGTATCCAAAAGAACCTTGCAAAATTTGCATTGAACATCAGATTTTTTGTCCAATACTATGTTTGGAAAAAATGTGTCAGAAAACCATTTCAATGTGTTGACTGACAGGTGAGCATAAAGAGTGGATTATTTCTAAGGTTGGTCATGGGAGTGGCTATACAAGTGTAACAGACAACATCTTGGACCAGTGAGTGTTAAAGGGACAGTATGTGATTTGAAAAACAACTAAATGAGGTCCCCGCCACTTGTTTTTGGTAAACAGCTGAGGGATGGGGCTAGGGAAATTCAGCACCTCTCAGATTCATAGACAGTGCTCTAGATGCAAGGACCAATTTCCACATGATAGATTTAACCATATTTTGAAGCTAAACATTTTGTTTACAGTGTTGTTTGTTCACAATGGAGTAATAAAACCTTACATTTTGGGATATGATAAAGACAGACAGTTGTGGTATGGTTTAAGCCTAAATAAGTTCAGGAGTAAACATTTGCTTAACAAGTCACATAATAAGTTGCATGACTCACTCTGTGTGCAATAATAGTGTTGAACATGATTTTAACATGACTAACTCATCTCTGTACCCCACACATACAATTAATTATCTGTAACTCGAGCAGTGAATTTATCAGTTATATTCTTCAAAAGAATCAATGGGTATATCAAGAATTGAGATTACCATTGAACAGATTACCAAATCCCAGACTGTAGCTTTAAAACCTCTTAAGGATCAGACCCTTTTTTAAAACATTTTGCCTAAAATGACATACCCAAATCTAACTGCCTGTAGCTCAGGACCTGAAGCAAGGATATGCATATTCTTGATACCATTTGAAAGGAAACACTTTGAAGTTTGTGGAAATGTGAAATTAATGTAGGAAAACATAACACATTAGATCTGGTAAAAGATAATACAAAGAAAAAAACATAATTTTTTTCTAAAGTTTTGTTTTTTACCATCATCTTTGAAATGAAAGAGAAGGCCATAATGTATTATTCTAGCACAGGTGTAATTTAGATTTTGGCCACTAGATGGCAGCAGTGTATGTGCAAAATTTTGTATCAAGACTGCCCAAATGTGCCTAATTGGTTTATTAATACATTTTCAAGTTCATAATTGTGCACTCTCCTCAAACAATAGCATGGTATTATTTCACTGTAATAGCTACTGTAAATTGGACAGTGCAGTTAGATGAACAAGAATTTAAGCTTTTTGCCAATATCAGATAAGTCTATGTCCTGGGATTTTTTGTTGTAACTTACAACCTCATGCTAATCACATTAGCCTGCGTTAGCGCAACCGTCCCGCGAGGGGGGACACTGATCCCGTTGATAGGGATTCTCGGTGTAGAAAGATATGTCATTTATTCATCTAAGCTGACATATGGAATTGTTTTAGGAAAGTCATACCATGGATCATTTAGCTATTTGATTTAGAATTTTACGACTCCTTTAGGTATCAAAAAATAATATTAAAAACATTTTTTTTAATAAAATATTGAATTTGGCCTTTACTGCTATAGCCTATAGAAATGCATTGAATAACAAACACATTCATAAACGGCAAAAAAAGATTGTCAAAAAATAAATCATAAGGATAAGGGCTCCCGAGTGGCGCAGCAGTCTAAGGCACTGCATCTCAGTGCAAGAGGCGTCACTACAGTCCCTGGTTTGAATCCATGCTGTATCACATGCGGCCGTGATTGGGAGTCCCATAGGGTGGCGCACAATTGGCCCAGTGTTGTCCGGGTTTGGCCGGTGTCGGCCGTCATTGTAGATAAGAATTTGTTCTTATCTAATTGAGACAATTTGGGATGAATTAGACTGCAGAGTGAAGGAAAAGCAGCCAACAAGTGCTCAGCATATGTGGGAACTCCTTCAAGACTGTTGGAAAAGCATTCCAGGTGAAGTTGGTTGAGAAAATGCCAAGAGTATGCAAAGCTGTCATCAAGGCAAAGGGTGGCTACTTTGAAAAATATATATTTTTAATTATAAATATATATTTTTTTGCTTACTACAGTATTTCATGTGTTATTACATAGTTTTGATGTCTTCATTATTATTCTACAATGTAGAAAAGAGTAAAAATAAAGAAAAACCCTTGAATGAATAGGTGTGTCCAAACCTTTGATTGGTACTGTATGTGTGTATATATATATATATATATATATATATATATATATATATATATATATATATATATATATTGCACAAAACTACCTCCATACTTCAATTAATTTGTATGGGTTACCTTTAGATGAGTCCCAGGACACTTGTGGGGGTCGTAGAGCAAAACATACTGTAGGGTCATTTTACAGTAGGGTCATATTAACTGGATGGGGAAGGAAAAGGGGGATCCATCAAGAAGATGCTCAAAGGACTGCTCAGGTCCACTTGAAAAAAAAGAAGTCAGGAGTAAACATTGGACTGTGATTTAGGAAAGATACAATATGCTCAGGTCTATTTCAATCCAACCACATGTTAACTGAAGGTTATTGAAGTTGAGATTAGGAAAGTGGGGCTTTAGAATCATCTCTGGTTAACAGGGGCTGACAAGACAGAGGGGCAGAGAGGAGTTGTGTATGTGAATATGTCTCAACCTAGTGTGCGGCTCTCAGAGTACGCCATCCTGCGGGCAGTGATGGAGGCAGCCAAGTTAATGAAGCTGTGGGAGGGTGTGGTCCGGAGGAGGGGGGAGGACAGGGGAAGGGTGGCACGCCACGCTGCCAGGGCCCCACAGCTGCCCAGGGTGGAGGAGGAGGAGAGGGAGATCTGTGGTATGTTCAGTTAGGTTTAGCCTGCTGTGGTGACTATGTTTGGTTTGATAGTCATCGATCTTTTCAAACACCAGCAGAAAATAACTGAGTTTTAAAGTATCATAACAAAAACTATCTACGTTATTTTGTCCCAGTTTGGTGAAAATCCTCTGAGTGTCTTTAAATCCCAGACATTAGACAATGAGGTCAGATCAAACCCTTTCAAAAGATCAACAAAAGCTCAACTTCCCCTATGTAGTAGGCCTATCTGAAATGGTTACTGAACTCAAAGATAAAGCTAAGACACCCGAGGGTTATGAACAGAGCACGTTGACTGCACACGTGTAAGAGCCTAGAAGACCTGCCAGAGGGACCTCCTTCCTCTCTCAGTCCCGTGAATCAACTGACTCAACATTCCAATGCAACATCTTGCCATACAAAATCTGAATTGATAGCCTGCCCTACATAATCAGCTAGGCCAGTGCTTCCCAAACCTTTTCACTCATGCCCCCCTTTTATCACGGGGGAACATCTCGTGTACCCCCATGCCCCAATAGAATAAACTTCTACTCTTGTTACAATACAATATGTTAATGAAATTATAAAAATGTACTCTTTAAAATGTGCCTTTTAATGAACATGAAACAGAACATACAAGTACCAGTACTCATTCCATATTGAAATCAAGAAGAAAAAGAATTAACCATTTTTCTGCTGTGCAATGTCACATTCTTATAACTAGGGTGGGCCAATTTGTATTGTAGATTTTCTCAATTTGAAATCAAAATAAAAGCGTTTCTGGAAGTTTTCTAAGGGTGATTATTAGGTTGCATAAACATGATTAGAGCTTTCCCCTTACAATTTCGGCCCACAGATATATTTTCTAAACAAACATAATACAGAGGATAGATTACTGCTAGTCAGAGTCAGGCAGGCTACTTCTGACAGGGGAAACAGGCTTGCTTGTAGTATACCGTTATATCTGTAGCATGCCGATTGGATGTTTTTGTGAGAAGATCGATTTTTCAGGGTGTGTCCTGGTCTGACACACAGCCCTGTAGGAGCTGCCACTTTCCACTGCAGATGCGGAAGGGCGGCATAGGCAGATGCGGTGGATTGAGACGCAGCCCATACAAGCCCATGCAACAGACATCTATAGTTTAAACTGATGTAGTTTGATTGGGATCTTTTTATTATGTTACTTAGATTGACACACCAGTGAGTCAATAGGGGGTTAAGTCCTACCCATTCATACTTGATTTTCTGTATACCTGGCTGCTTGGGTGGTCCCACCCTGGAGTATCTTGTCCTTCTGATTATCCTGACACAAATTGGAGATTGGGAATGGTTGTCAAACTTTTTTACCTGAATTTCTGTAATTGTATCATATTACATTTAAGAATAAATGAGTGCTGGAAATAACATATTTCATGTAAATATGTTAGATTATCTTGATGGGACATGTACATGTAGGTTTGCTTATTAACATCTACTTGCATCCCTAAAGCCAACACTAGGTGACACCACGTAGCTAGTAATCACCTCAACACCGAGCTCAACCTTACCACTACTCTGAAACAATTTCATGATGTTTAATTGAATTGGCCCACATTAAATCGTTCATGAAACTAAAGCAGACGTTTAAAAAATATATATATAATTCTTGCGATTATGAAGACAAAGTAATTGAACAAACAAAGGATTTCAGATGTATAATTTTTATTGCTGTTGCCTTCCAGATATGCACTGGATGTTTAGTGAGTCAGATAATCAGTTGTTGTATTTCCCTCAGTACACTCATGGACTGCATCAGCGGCGTGCATATGAAGAAGCTGAGGATTGGGTGGAGGAGACCACTTTCCCATCCACCACCTCTTCTACCACTGTGATGACCTTCCTGGTGCTGGTGGAGGAGGAGACACTGTGGACCAAACAGAAAACACCAATGAGCACAAAATCGACAGTACCAAACACAATATGGCAAGGTCTTGACCTTGCAAGGTTGACATGATTCTATTAGTAGTGTACAAACTGGTGGGGTCCCTGTTTTGCTTTTAAGAAGGTAAGTGAGCTAGCCTAGAACCTGCTCAAAGTTTAGAATCAAAACACCCTTGATAGCTTAAAAATCGAATTTGATGGACAATTAAAATAGGCTTGTTTGGCTCACCTGCTTGTCATCTCTCCGTCCAGCAGTCTCCTGTACTCAGCGATTTCCATCTCCAGCCTGGTCTTAATGTCCAGCAGCATTTTATCAACTGTTCCTCCAAGCTGGTCACCTGCTTCTGATAACTCGACAGCTGCATGGAGAAACGGTTCTTTGTCTCTGCGAGGGTATTTTCCACGGATGATTTCTATTGGAGAGAAATGAAGAGCAAAACTAAACATCAGGAAGCAGTTGAACAAATTAATTGATCGGTGGCAGACATTGGAACAAAATAAATATTTTAAAATATTTTTTTAACAGTTTAACCATGCGCATTTGTAATTGAAGTTCGATTTCAAGGCTCTGCACTGTGCGTTTGACTTCTGAAATTTCAGATCTGGACGATTGGATAACTTCTGTGCTAATTGCAACCTCCTTGTTCAGCACCTCGGTCTGTGGACAACACGATCCTAAATAAAGTTTTTACATGAACAATTCAATTGATGGGACATTTTGGATATTGTGAACCTAAATTATGGAATCATATTTATAATGAGAAACAATATTACCTTGGTCTGGAACCAGCCCTCCAGATCTCTGTTGTTCTTGGCAGCGACAGCCTCATAAGTGTTCACGAATCTCAGCCATGACTTTGCTGAGGTCTTCCTGTGGTGCAGCGTCAACCTCCACATGGACCTGGCCGCTCATCTGGGCACGCATGGACAACAGCTCCTGAAGAAGGACAATGAAACAGGTTTAGGTCTCTAGGTCATCATCATGGTTCAGAAAGTGGTTCTGTAACGGCATTCCTCCTCCTCTTCATACGAAGAGGAGGAGTAGTGATTTGACCAAAGTGCAGCGGGTTGTGAATACATAATGATTTATTAAATCAAACGATGAAACACGAAAACAAACACTTGGAAGGATTTTACAAAATAACAAAACGGAGTAGACAGACCTGTACACGGAACTTACATAAAATACACGCAGAACTCACGAACAGGAACAGACTACATAAACCGAGACAGTCCCGTGTGGTGCGACAAACACTGACATGGACGACAATCACCCACAAACAAACAGTGAGAACAACCTACCTTAATATGACTCTCAATCAGAGGAAACGTCAAACACCTGCCTCTAATTGAGAGCCATACCAGGCAACCCAAAACCAACATAGAAACAGAAAACATAGACTGCCCACCCAAAACTCACGCCCTGACCAATAAACACATACCAAACAACAGAAAACAGGTCAGGAACGTGACAGGTTCTAGATTTGTTCAAGTGTTTCTAGATTTAAATACATAGATTATGATGTATTACTTGCTCACTAAAATGTTGTACAGTAATGCCTGGCTGGATCTGTTATTTTAAGAGCAGACACTATAGATAGAGGAGCGACCCAAAAGAGGAGGGACCGAGGGATGTGTGTGCTTTGGGGGGGATGTGTGTAAAAGTGAGACACCAGGGAAAATACTACTTGAATAAAAGTCTAAAAGTATTTGGTTTTAAATACACTTAAGTATCAAAAGTAAATCTAATTGCAAAAATATACTTAAGTATCAAAAGGAAAAGTATAAATCATTTTAAATTCCTTATATTAAGCAAACCAGATGGCACAATTTTCCTGTTGTTTTTTACGGTTAGCCAGGGACACACTCAGACATAATTTACAAACAAACCATTTGTGTTTAGTAAGTCCACCAAATCAGAGGCAGTAGGGATGACCAGGCATGTTCTATTGATAAGTGTGGGAATTGGGCAATTTTCCTGTCCTGCTAAGTACTTTTGGGTGTCAGGGAAAATGTATGGAGTAAAAAGTACATGATTTTCTTTAGGAATGTAGTGGAGTGACAGTAAAAGTTAATAAAAATATAAGTATTAAAGTGAAGTACTGATACCCCCCAAAACTACTTAAGTGGTACTTCAAAGTATTTTTACTTAAGTATTTTTACACAACTGGATATTTACCAAATATCATGTTGAAGAAAGACTGAAAATTCAAGATTGTAGTAGAGAAATAGATTGATACATCAAAGTTAAACAACAACTATGATAACAAAGGATTTCTACACAGTTTTTCTCCTGACCAGGAGCATGGTAAAGTGCTGGCCACAGGGAAGCCTTTTCAAACTGAGAATGTAGAGAGTGGGAGGGATCACCAATTACAGTGAGAAATTTCCTTGTAACTGAAATACGGAATGTCACCAAGGTTGCCAATTTTGCATACTAGACTATCAAGTTAGAATGCTCTTGACCAATCTACTGTAACCCTCTCCAAAATATAGTTGCTGTCGGTTGACCTCCAAACAATCAACAATTTCTTATGGACATTGTAAAATGAGAGGTTTCTATTAACATCAATCCCTATGCTAGTATTATGAATATTTTAATGTGGTAATGTCAGTGCTGTTTTTGCAGACAGAAAATGTATCCCTTCATTGAAAAGAGATTTCACAGAAATTTATTTGGGGTTTATGGCGTAATTCACAAAATATTATAATTCAAAAGTTTGGGGTCACTTAGAAATGTCCTTGTTTTTGAAAGAAAAGCACATTTTCTGTTCGTTAAAATAACATCAAATTGATCAGAAATACATTGTAGACATTGTTAATGTTGTAAATGACTATTGTAGCTGGAAACGGCAAATATTTCATGGAATATCTACATGAGCGTACAGAGGCCCATTATCAGCAACCATCACTCCTGTGTTCCAATGGCACGTTGTGTTAGCTAATCCAAGTTTATCATTTTAAAAGGCTATATGAAATTGATCATTAGAAAACCCTTTTGCAATTATGTTAGCACAGCTTAAAACTGTTGTGCTGAATAAAGAAGCAACAAAACTGGCCTTCTTCAGACTAGTTGAATATCTTGAGCATCAGCATTTGTGGTTTGGATTACAGGCTCAAAATGGCCAGAAACAAAGAACTTTCTTCTGAAACTTATCAGTATATTCTTGTCCAGCTATTCCATGCGAGAATTTGCCAAGAAACTGAAGATCTCGTACAAAGCTGTGTACTACTCCCTTCACAGAACAGCGCAAACTGGCTCTACCCAGAATAGAAAGAGGAGTAAGAGGCCACGGTGCCCCAACTGAGCAAGAAGACAAGTACATTAGAGTGTCTAGTTTGAAAAACAGACACCTCACAAGTCCTCAACTGGCAGCTTAATTAAATAGTACCCGCAAAACACCAGTCTCAACGTCAACAGTGAAGGGATGCTGGCCTTCTAGGCAGAGTTGCAAAGAAAAAGCCATATCTCAGACTGGCCAATAAAAATAAAAGATTGAGATGGGCAAAAGAACACAAGACAGAGGAAGATTGGAAAAAAGTGTAATGGACAGACAAACCTAAGTTTGAGGAGTTCGGATATGTCTGTTGCCCAAAATAAATACACGCACAAGACAACCAGTCTTTTTAGCCTTCAGCCGTACTCTTATCCTACTCCTCCTCTGTTCCTCTGGTGATGTAGAGGTTAACCCAGGCCCTGCAGCCCCCAGCATCACTCCCATTCGCCAGGCGCTCTCATTTGTTGACTTCTGTAACCGTAAAAGCATTGGTTTCATGCATGTTAACATTAGAAGCCTCCTCCCTAAGTTTGTTTTATTCACTGCTTTAGCACACTCTGCCAACCCGGATGTCCTGACCAACCTGCCCTCTAAATACACCTCTGCTGTCTTCAACCAGGATCTCAGCGATCACTGCCTCATTGCCTGCGTGCGTAATGGGTCCGCGGTCAAATGACCACCCCTCATCATTGTCAAACGCTCTCTAAAACACTTCAGCGAGCAGGCCTTTCTAATCAACCTGGCCCGGGTATCCTGGAAGGATGTTGACCTCATCCCGTCAGTAGAGGATGCCTGGTTGCTCTTCAAAAGTGCGTTCTTCTCCATCTTAAATAAGCATGCCCCATTCAGAAAATGTAGAACTAAGAACAGATATAGCCCTTGGTTCACCCCAGACTTGACTGCCCTTGACAAGTACAAAAACATCCTGTGGCGTTCTGCATTAGCATTTAATAGCCCCTGCGATATGCAACTTTTCAGGGAAGTCAGGAACCAATATACTCAGTCAGTCAGGAAAGCTAAGGCTAGCTTTTTCAAACAGAAATGTGCTTCCTGTAGCACTAATTCCCATACATTTTGGGACACTGTAAAGTCCATGGAGAATATGAGCACCTCCTCCCAGCTGTCCACTGCACTGAGGACAGGAAACACTGTCACCACTGATAAATCCACGATAATGGATCATTTCAATAAGCATTTTTCCACGGCTGGCCATGCTTTCCACCTGGCTACCCCAACCCCGGCCAACATCTCAGCACCCCCTGCAGCAACTTGCCCCCCCTCCCGCTTCTCCTTCACTTATCTGGATCCCTACAAACAGCTGGGCTAGACAAACTGGACCCTCTCTTTCTAAAATTATCAGCTGAAACTGTTGCAACCCCTGTTACTTGCCTATTCAACCTCTCTTTTGTATCTTCTGAGATCCCCAAAGATTGGAAAGCTGCCGCGGTCATCCCCCATCTTCAAAGGGGGAGACACTCTAGACACAAACTGTTACAGACCTATATCCATCCTGCCATGCCTTTCTAAAATCTTCGAAAGCCAAGTTAATAAACAGATCACTGACCATTTTGAATCCCACCGTACCTTCTCCACTATGCAATCTGGTTGCCGTTCTGATCATGGGTGCACCTCAGCCACGCTCAAGGTCCTATACGATATCATAACCAACATCAATAAAAGGCAATACTGTGCAGCCGTCTTCATCGACCTGGCCAAAGCTTTCGACTCTGTCAATCACTGCGTTCTTATCGACAGACTCAATAGCCTTGGCTTCTCAAATGACTGCCTCACCTGGTTCACCAACTACTTCTCAGATAGAGTTCAGTGTGTCAAATCGGAGGGCCTGTTGTCCGGACCTCTGGCAGTCTCCTTCCAGACTCACATTAAGCATCTCCATTCCAAAATTAAATCTATTTCACAACAATGCCTCCTTCACTCATGCTGCCAAACATAGTCAGTTTTACGAAGGTATCTTACCGATCCTTGACTTTGGCGATGTCATTTACAAAATAGCCTCCAACACTCTACTCAGCAAACTGGATGTAGTCTATCACAGTGCCATCCGTTTTGTCACCAAACCCCCATATACTACCCACCACTGCGACCTGTATGCTCTCGTTGGCTGGCCCTCACTACATATCCGTCACCAAACCCACTGGCTTCATGTCATCTATAAGTCTTTGCTAGGTAAAGCCCCGCCTTATCTCAGCTCACTGGTCACCATAGCAGCACCCACCCGCAGCACTCGCTCCAGCAGGTATATTGCACTGGTCATCCCCAAACCCAACACTTACTTTGGCCGCCTTTCCTTCCAGTTCTCTGCTGCCAATGACTAGAACGAATTTCAAAAATCTTTAAAGCTGGAGTCTTATATCTCCCTCTATAACTTTAAGCATCAGCTGTCAGAGCAACTTACCAATCACTGTACCTGTACCCAGCCAATCTGTACATAGCACACTCGACTAACTAATCCCCAAGTCTTAGCACTCAAGTCCCAAGTTAAGACAGGCAGGCCCGAGTCAAGTCTCAAGTCAAGACCGTCAAGTATCAAGTCAAGTCTCAAGTCCTAAACTTTGAGTTTCGAGTCCTAAACAAGTCATAATGTGCTCTTCCCCAAATGTTATGCCATTTCATATTTTTAACAATGGTAATAGTTAGTATATTACATTTACGCAAATCATGAATGCTTTTAAAAATATCTATATATATTTATTACTTTCCAAATAAACATTATATTTCCATGGAAATACATGGGTAGCCATGAGAAAGAGCCCCCCCCCCCCCCCCCCCCCCCAATAGTGATCGACGACTATCAAGGATCGCCATGGGGCGCAATCGGGCGATGTAGGCTTGTACACAACCGCCCGACCTTAACACACACACACACTCTCTCTGTGTGGTTACAGTAGGCTAACGTATGTCAATGGTTTTAGGAACAGCAGTAACATCAGGCAGGATTTAGGCTACCAACTGACTAGCCAGTTGTAGCTCAATCTTGGGTGCAATGATCACGTTCCCGCACTGGCTGACTGTGTGGAGGCTCATTGATGTAACGTTACGTTAGCCTACATGCTACACTAGTAAAGTTATACATTATATAGCTGTCGGCTATATTAGCCACGACTTACCGTTCTTTGTGCAGCTTCAAATGTCAAACAAAGTTGGAAATTGTTGCGCCTCCGTCTGTAATTTTCTTCCCGCATGTTTTACAAGTTGCAATCCATTTTTTGTTGATACAGCGTCATCTTTATATCGGAAAATAATAATTTTGGGTATCATCTTTCCAAGGGCTCCATCTGAATTTACCCGCCGACGTTCCTCTGCACTTCCATGCACAACTTTTTCTCAGCTGGCACAATTTGATTGGCTGCTGTCCGATTCAAACTGTAATCCGTTAAATGAAGAGTTGATGCGCTGCACACTTTTTTTAATAGCATCATTTTTTAATATTTAGTCTTGGTATCAAGTCAGGTCGAGTCAAAAGGCTCAAGTCCAAGTCAAGTCTCGAGTTATTGGTGTTAAAGTCAAAGTCGAGTTGCAAGTCATCATATTTGTGACTCGAGTCTGACTTGGGTCCAAGTTATGTGACTCGAGTCCACACCTCTGTTACTTACCCTCTTGCACCCCAGTTTCTGTACTTGCATATCATCTGCACATATATCACTCCAGTATTAATGCTAAATTGTGATTATTTTCTTCTCTAGGGCCTATTTATTCCCTACTACCTCCCTACTCTTCTACATTTGCACAAGCTGTACATAGATATTTCAATTTTTCTTTTCTTTTGTGTTATTGACTGTACGTTTGTTTATGTGTAACTCTATGCTGTTGTTTTTGTCACACTGCTTTGCTTTATCTTGGCCAGGTCACAGTTGTAAATGAGAACTTGTTCTCAACTGGCCTACCTAGATAAATAAAGGTGAAATATATATATTTTTAAATAAAAACTTCAATTCAATAAGAAAGAAGAACATTCGTGAGATGCAGAAAAAAATATAATATGCTGGAGGAGTGCTTGACGCCATCTGTCAAGCATGGTGGAGGCAATGTGATAGTCTGAGGGTGCTTTGGTGGTGGTAAAGTGGGAGATTTGTAAAGGGAAAAAGGGATCTTGAAGAGGGAAGGCTATTACTCCATTTGGAACACCATGCTATACCCTGTGGACGGCGCTTAATTGGAGTCAATTTCCTCCTACCACAGGACAATGACCCAAAGCACAGCTCCACACTATGCAATAACTATTTGGGGAAGAAGCAGTCAGCTGGTATTCTGTCTATAATGAAGTAGCCAACACAGTCACCGGATCTCAACCCTATTGAGCTGTTGTGGGAGCAGCTTGACCGTATGGTAGGTAAGAAGTGCCCATCCATCCAACTTGTGGGAGGTGCTTCAGGAAGCATGGGGTGAAATCTCTTCAGATTACCTCAACAAATTGGATCCCAAAGGTCTGCAAGGCTGTAATTGCTGCAAATTGAGGATTCTTTGACAAAAAGTTTGAAGACACAATCATTTCAATAAAAAAATCATTATTTGTAACCTTGTCAACATCTTGACTATATTTCTTATCATTTTGCAACTAATTTCATGTATATTGTCAAGGAAAACAAGGACATTTCTAAGTGACCCCAAACTTTTGAACAGTAGTGTATTGTCACGTTCGCTGGAATAAATGTCAGACCAAAGCGCAGCGGATGTTGAGTTCCACATTATTTATTAGAAAGTGAAACTAAGCAAAGACAAAAACAAATAAACAAACAGTGACTACAGCGTTGCAACGTGCACTAACTCAAAATACAATATCCCATAAACACAGGTGGGAAAAACAGCTACTTAAATATGATCCCCAATTAGAGACAACGATTACCAGCTGCCTCTAATTGGGATCATACACAATCACCAAAATAGAAAAACAAACCTAGAACCCCACATAGAAATAATAAACTAGACTAACCCCCCAGTCACGCCCTGACCTACTCTACCATAGAAAATAAAGACTCTCTATGGTCAGGACGTGACATGTGTATAATTATAACTTTTGTTGGAACTGCATGTTTGTCAAATAAAGAAAAATGTAATTGTGAACTGAACTATTGATAAAAAAAATATATGTTCTAAATTACAAATAGGTTCTTATTGTCTGCAGCATGTAGTATAGGAAGTCTGTGGCATGTTCCACACTCACTTACAGGTCCATTCACATGTTCTCACTACACTGAAGACTTACTTGTTAGCTTGCTTATTCTGGGTGCCTGGCTGCCATCCGGGCAATTTGAGGTGCTCCCTAGTTGCTCTACCACAGGATGGCTGAGATTGCATTAAAGGCCCAATCCAGCATTTTATATCAATATCAAACAATTTCTGGTTAACAATTAAGTACCTTACTGTGATTGTTTTCAATTAAAATTGTCCAAAAGAAACAAAATAAATGTGCTAGACTGTTTGGGAGTGGTCTTAGTAGGGAGGGGAAAACTGAAAACTAGCTGTTATTGGCAGAAAGATTTGGAACTCTCTTTCTTATTCATCTAATAACTAATTAGTGATGTCACCAGGCAGGCCAAAACTCCTTCCCACTAAAACAGGCTGAAATTTCAGGCGGTCTTTTCAAACAGCTCTTACACTAAAAGGGCATTATATTCATTTTCCCAATTTAACATTATTATTCCAAACTCATAGTGTGGAAAAATGTAAAACACTAGAACATCTAATTTTGACTACACTGGGCCTTTAATAACAGTAAATGAATTAATCGAATCCCAAAGCTGACCAGGTAAAAATCGGTTGTTCTGCCCCTGAACAAGGCAGTTAACACACTGTTCCTAGGCCGTCATTGTAAATAAGAGTTTGTTCTTGACTGACTTGCCTAGGTAAATAAAGGTTCAATTAAAAATAATTGTAATTTTTTTTACAAATTTAGAAAGGGGAAGAAACGTGGTGTTTGTGACGGTTTAGAATTGTTACTGACCATCTCGGTGGCAACCACAGCGGTCAAAATTGTCACTATTTTATAGGAAACAGTTTTGATGTAAAAAATAAATAAAAGCGCAAGAGACAAAAATGTTGTTTCATCACCTCGGAACACTTTTATTTCTTAATCGCTCTGAACAAGGTTGACAGCAGGCATCAGATGACTTGTGTTCTGTGTGGCTCCCAATTCAAGATTTATCTTCATACACGGTCTCTTGCAGTTGGTGCTGACCACCTCGCCGTCAACAATCTCCTGGACATTGGTCACCACCTTCTGCAAAAAGGTATTAGTGGTGGTGGCGGTTGATGGACTGTAGAGGCAGAGACAATATTGTTAGAAAGGCCTACTTTTGCCTAATTATTTTTGGCACACACATTTCAAGACCTTCAATGTTTTTCAATGATTTATGTAAAGATCCAGGCTCAACTGGAAAACTATCCAGCAGCCTCCTGTACTCAGCGATCTCCATCTCCAGCCTGGTGTTGATGTCCAGTAGCATTCTGTGCTGTTGGCCCTGGCGGTCCAGGTCAGCACGAAAATGACCAAGCTGGTCCTCCAGGCTGGTCACCTGCCATCATATTGGCGTAGCAGCTCTGTGTGTCAGTGTAACAGTTTAGCTTCCGTCCCTCTCCTCGCCCCAACCTGGGCTCGAACCAGGGACCCTCTGCACACATTGACAACAGCCATCGTTACCCATCGCTCCACAAAAGCCACGGCCCTTGCAAAACAAGGGGAACAACTACTTCAAGGTTTCAGAGCGAGTCACCGATTGAAACGCTATTAGCGCGCATCCCGCAAACTAGTTAGCCATTTCACATCGGTTACATCAGCCAGGGTGCCTTCCAGGGATGCTTTCTGACAGGAATAAGGAAGGAAAAAGAAAGAAAGAAATACTTTTATAGATGACTGAATGTAAGTGCAGAGGTATACAATTTTTCAACTTTGTATTTTTTGTTTATCTCACCATGCTGAGTTGGGATTGGAGTTTGATTTCCAGACTTTACTGTGTGCCCTTAACTTCAGTGATTTCAGATTGGGATGATTGGAGGGTCTCTGTGCTGTCTGCCTGCCATGACATTGTTGATTTCTTCTGACTGTGAATGAAAGACAGCATACCGTTGGGGGTCATTACTGATTACATTCACTGAAGACTATAACTGGAAAACATAAACATGTCATTGGCCAAAAAGAAAGGATGTAGTATTACCTTGGCATTGAACCAGCCATCCAGATCTTCACGGTTCTTGTTAGCGACTGCCTCGTAGTGGTCGCGGATTTCAGCCATGACTTTGGTGAGGTCTTCCTGTGGTGAAGCGTTCACCTCCACGTTGATCTGGCCGCTCATCTGATTATGCATGGCCAAGAGGTCCTGGGAACAAAGCATTAACATATATCTGGTCAATATTCAATCCTGTGCCTCATCATTACAAAGTAGAGTAATGTTAAATCATAACACTGTTCACCCCATAGCCTCTGCTTGAGGTCTTTAGCAAACCCACCTCCTCGCGGTTCATCTTGATGTGGGTCAACTCCTCTCTAAGTCCTTCAATCTGCATCTCTAGGTCAGATCTGGCCAAGGTCAGCTCGTCCAGCACCCTCGTCAACCCATTGATGTCGGCCTCCACAGTCTGTGTCACGTATGCTCTCTCTCTGGTGCTCTAGGTCGCCATGTTCCCGCGCCTCAGCCGGACTGACAGGTTTCCCGCGCCTCAGCAGAGGTGACCGGTCCGCTCCTGATCCGCGGGATCATCATTTTGGTCGGCGTCCTGTGACTGGAGCCGCTTGTCGGGGATGGGGTACTGTCACGTGTTCTCCTTCTCCGGCTTCTAGGTCACCAGGCTGCTCGTTATGGCGCACACCTGTCACCATCGTTACAAGCACCTGCGCATCGTCAGACTCACCTGGACTCTATCACCTCCTTGATTACCTGCTCTATATATATATGTCACTCCCTTTGGTTCGTTCCCCAGGTGTCGTTGTTTCAGGTTTGTAGGCCTCCTTGCTCGCACATGCTTTTTCAGTTCTGCCCCAAAATGTTCTATAGGATTGAGGTCAGGGCTTTGTGATGGTCACTCCAATACCGTGACTTTGTTGTCCTTTAGCCATTTTGCCACAACTTTGGAAGTATGCTTGGGGTCATTGTCCATTTGGAAGAAACATTTGCGACCAAGCTTTAACTTCCTGACTGATCTCTTGAGATATTGCTTCAATTTATCCTAATCATTTTCCTTCCTCATGATGCCATCTATTTTGTGAAGTGCACCAGTCCCTCTTGCAGCAAAGCACCCCCACAACATGATGCTGCCACTCCCATGCTTCATGTGTTCTTCGGCATGCAAGCCTCCCCCTTTTTCCTCCAAACATAACGATGGTCGTTATGGCCAAACAGTTCTATTTTTGTTTCATCAGACCAGAGGGCATTTCTCCAAAAAGTACGACCTTTGTCCCCATGTGCAGTTGCAAACCGTAGTCTGGCTTTTTTATGCCGGTTTTGGAGCAGTTGCTTCTTCCTTGCTGAGCGGCCTTTCAGGTTATGTTGATATAGGACTCGTTTTACTGTGGATATAGATACTTTTGTACCTGTTTCCTCCAGCATATTCACAAGGTCCTTTGCTGTTCTGGGATTGATTTGCACTTTTCGCACAAAAGTACGTTCATCTCTAGGAGACAGAACACGTCTCCTTCCTGAGCAGTATGATGGCTGCGTGGTCCCATGGTGTTTATACTTGCGTACTATTGTTTGTACAGATGAACGTGGTACCTTCTGGCATTTGGAAATTGCTCCCAAGGATGAACCACTTGTGGAGGTCTACAATTTTTTTTCTGAGGTCTTGGCTGATTTCTTTTGATTTTCCCATGATGTCAAGGAAAGAGGCACTGAGTTTGAAGGTAGGCCTTGAAATACATCCACAGGTACACCTCCAATTGACTCAAATGTCAATTAGCCTATCAGAAGCTTCTAAAGCCATTACATCCTTTTCTGGACTTTTCCAAGCTGTTTAAAGTCACAGTCAACTATGTAAACTTTTGACCCACTGGAATTGTGATACAGTGAATTTTAAGTGAAATAATCTGTCTGTAAACAATTGTTGGAAAAAGTACTTGTGTCATGCACAAAGTAGATGTCCTAACCGACTTGTCAAAACTATAGTTTGTTAACAAGAAATTTGTGGAGTGGTTGAAAAACAAGTTTTAATGACTCCAACCTAAGTCAAATCAAATTGTATTGGTCACATACACATGGTTAGCAGATGTTAATGCGAGTGTAGCGAAATGCTTGTTCTTCTAGTTCCGACCATACAGTAATATCTAACAAGTAATCTAACAATTTCACAACAACTACCTTTTACACACAAGTGTAAAGGATTGAATAAGAATATGTACATATAAATATATTGATGAGCGATGGACGAACGGCATAGTCAAGATGCAGTAGATGTCACGACTTCCGCCGAAGTTGGCTCCCCTGCCTGTTCGGGCGGTGCTCGGCGGTCGTCGTCACCGTCCTACTAGCCGCCACCGATCCCTTTTCGTTTGTCTGTTTGTGTTATCTGATTAGTTGCACCTGTGGTTTTTTTGGTTGCGTAATGAGCTTCCCTTTATTTAGGAGTTTGACCCGCCCTTGTTTTGTGCGGGACTGTCTTTTGTTACGTGCGTTGTGTTTTCTTTTTTTTTTAAGTGTTTCTCTGCGCCCTGTATGTTCGGGCTTATGATTTTTTGTGAAGCAGTAAAAGGAATATTTTTCCCAAGCGGCTCTCTCTCTGCGTCTGATTTCTTTCACCCAATTAGTCCCGCGTGACAGAATCCCGCACCACTGGAATATGGAATCAGCAGGAGCAGCCGCGTCTCCTCTCCCATCGATGGAGGAAAGAGTCCTCCATCACACCAGTGTTCTCCACAGAATTGGGTCAGCGATGGACCAAATGATGGAGAGGATGGATCGATGGGAGAGGAGTGGCCTTCCCACCTCATCTCCAGCACCCCCTCCTCCAGCACCTCCTGTTCCTGTTACCGCATCCGGCTCCGGGGCTCTTCGGCTGGCGCTTCCACGGGAGTATGATGGAACGGCGGTCGGGTGTCAGGGTTTCCTTCTCCAGCTGGAGCTTTACCTGGCGACCGTTCGTCCTACTCCCTCCGGAGAGGAGAGCGTGAGCGCCCTCGTCTCCTGTTTGACTGGACGAGCTCTCGAGTGGGCCAACGCAGTGGGGAATGGCCCAGACTCGGCGAGGGATCATTACCCTGAGTTCACCCGCCGATTCCGAGCTGTTTTTAACCACCCACCAGAGGGTCGTGCGGCGGGTGAACGGCTGTTCCACCTGCGTCAGGAGACGAGGAGCGTACAGGACTTCGCCCTGGAGTTCAGGACCTTGGCCGCAGGAGCAGGGTGGAACGACAGGGCCTTAATAGACCATTTCCGATGTAGCCTTAGGGAGGACGTCCGCAGGGAGCTAGCGTGTCGGGACACCACACTCACGCTGGATGAACTCATCGACATGGCCATCCGTCTCGACAACCTGCTGGCTGCCCGCGGACGTTCGGAACAGGTCCTGTCGTTTCCACCTCCCAGCCCTCCTGCTCCTATCCCTATGGAGTTAGGGGGGGCAGCGTCAAGGGGGGCCGGAGGAGGAGGTTTCTCCTGCACCAGTTGTGGTCGGCGAGGGCACACGGCCGACCGGTGCTGGAGGAACTCTTCTGGGAGTCGGGAGGGCAGGCGGAACACTACTCGATCACCCCAGGTGAGTCAGCACCAGACTTACCCAGAGCTTCCTGTCAGTCATATGTATGTGTTAACCTCTTTCCCCGGGTTTTCTCCCTCTCTACAGCATAAGGCGCTAGTCGATTCAGGCGCAGCTGGGAATTTTATAGATCGGGGGCTCGCATTAAGGCTAGGGATTCCTCTTGTGTCGTTAGACCTACCTTTCCCCGTGCACTCCTTAGATAGCCGACCATTAGGGTCAGGAATGGTCAGGGAGGCCACGGTACCACTGGACATGGTAACGCAGGGTAGTCATAAGGAGCAGATTAGTCTGTTCCTTATCGACTCACCTGCGTTTCCAGTGGTGTTGGGAATTCCCTGGTTAGCCCAGCACAACCCGGTGATTTCCTGGCAACAGGGGGCTCTTAAGGGGTGGTCCGAGGAGTGTTCAGGCAGGTGTATAGGAGTTGCCGTCGGTGCGACTACGGTGGAGAGTCCAGACCAGGTTTCCACCGTGCGCATTCCCTCTGAATATGCCGATTTGGCTATCGCCTTCAGTAAAAAGAAGGCGACCCAATTACCACCCCATCGTGGAGGGGACTGCGCGATACACCTCCTGGAGAACGCTGCACTTCCTAGGAGTCACGTGTATCCTTTATCTCAGGAGGAGACAGCGGCTATGGAGACATATGTTACTGAATCACTGGGACAGGGATACATTCGGCCCTCCGCATCCCCTGTATCCTCGAGCTTCTTTTTTGTGAAGAAGAAGGATGGCGGTTTACGCCCGTGCATTGATTATCGAGGTCTAAATTCCATCACAGTGGGGTTTAGTTACCCACTACCTCTCATCGCTACGGCGGTGGAATCATTTCACGGGGCACGCTTCTTCACAAAATTGGACCTGAGGAGTGCGTATAATCTGGTGCGTATCCGGGGAGGAGATGAGTGGAAAACCGCATTTAGTACTACATCTGGCCATTATGAGTACCGCGTCATGCCATATGGGTTGAAAAATGCTCCAGCTGTCTTTCAATCCTTCGTAGATGAGATTCTCCGAGACCTGCTCGGGCAGGGAGTGGTAGTGTACATTGATGACATCTTGATCTACTCTGCCACACGCGCGGCGCATGTGTCTCTGGTGCGTAAGGTACTTGGGCGACTGCTGGAGCATGACCTGTATTGCAAGGCGGAGAAATGTGAGTTCTTCAAACAGGCCGTTTCCTTCCTGGGTTATCGTATTTCCACCTACGGGGTGGTGATGGAGGATGACCGCGTTACAGCCGTGCGTAATTGGCCGATTCCGACCACGGTGAAAGAGGTGCAGCGGTTTTTAGGGTTTGCCAATTACTACCGGAGGTTTATCCGGGGTTTTGGTCAGGTGGCTGCTCCCATTACCTCACTGCTGAAGGGAGGACCGGTGCGCTTGCGTTGGTCAGCAGAGGCGGACAGAGCTTTCAGTCGCCTGAAGGAGCTGTTCACCAATGCGCCCGTGTTGGCGCATCCGGACCCCTCTTTAGCGTTCATAGTGGAGGTGGACGCGTCCGAGGCGGGGGTCGGGGCCGTGCTGTCCCAGCGCTCGGGCGTACCACCCAAGCTCCGCCCTTGTGCTTTCTTTTTGAGGAAGCTCGGTCCGGCGGAGCGAAACTATGACGTGGGGGACCGGGAGTTGTTAGCTATAGTCAAGGCTCTGAAGGTGTGGAGACATTGGCTTGAGGGGGCGAAACACCCTTTTCTCATCTGGACTGACCATCGTAATCTCGAGTACATCCGGGAAGCGAGGAGACTAAATCCGCGTCAGGCTAGATGGGCCATGTTTTTCACTCGGTTTCAGTTCACCATCTCGTACCGACCAGGCTCCCAAAACACCAAAGCCGACGCGCTGTCCCGTCTCTATGATACCGAGGAGCGGTCCGTTGAGCCAACTCTCATCATTCCACCTTCATGTCTCGTGGCACCGGTGGTATGGGAGGTGGACGCGGAGATAGAGAGAGCCTCACGGTTAGAGCAGAACCCCCCTAATTGTCCAGCGGGGGTTCAGTACGTGCCGGGGGGGGTCCGGGATAAGCTAATCCGTTGGGCTCATACTCTCCCCTCCTCGGGTCATCCTGGCATCGAGAGGACAGTGCGGAGTCTTAGAGGGAGATACTGGTGGCTCACGTTGGCTAAGGACGTGAGATTTTATGTCTCCTCCTGCTCGGTGTGCGCTCAGAGCAAGGCTCCTCGGCACTTGCCTAGAGGGAAGTTACAGCCCCTCCCCGTTCCACAACGGCCGTGGACACACTTATCGGTGGACTTTCTTACCGATCTTCCCCCGTCCCAGGGAAGTACTACGATTTTGGTCGTTGTGGATCGGTTCTCTAAGTCCTGCCGTCTCATCCCGTTGCCCGGTCTCCCTACGGCCCTGCAGACTGCGGAGGCCTTGTTTACCCATGTCTTCCGGCACTATGGGGTGCCTGAGGACATCGTTTCTGATCGGGGCCCCCAATTCACGTCCAGAGTTTGGAGGGCGTTTATGGAGAGACTGGGGGTCTCGGTCAGCTTGACCTCGGGTTTTCACCCCGAGAGTAATGGGCAGGTGGAGCGCGTAAACCAGGATGTGGGCAGGTTTCTGCGGTCATATTGCCGGGACCGGCCTGGTGAGTGGGCGAGGTATGTTCCTTGGGCTGAGCTTGCTCAGAACTCCCTCCGCCACTCCTCAACGAACATGTCCCCGTTTGAGTGTGTGTTAGGTTACCAGCCGGTCCTGGCCCCATGGCATCAGAGTCAGACCGAGGCTCCTGTGGTAGAGGAATGGGTACAGCGCTCCAAAGACACCTGGAAAGCCGTCCAGGAATCGCTAAAGTTAGCAGGACAACGGCAGAAGAGGAGCGCTGACCAACACCGCAGTGAGGCCCCCGTGTTCACACCGGGGGACAGGGTCTGGCTCTCGACCCGAAACCTGCCTCTCCGCCTGCCCTGTCGGAAGCTGGGGCCGCAGTGTGTGGGGCCGTTTAAAGTCCTGAGGAGAATAAACGAGGTGTGTTATAGGTTACAACTTCCTAGGTATTACCGAATTAACCCCTCGTTTCATGTGTCTCTCCTCAGGCCGGTGGTGGCTGGTCCCCTGCAAGAAGGTGAGGTGCCTGAGGTCCCTCCACCCCCTCTGGAGATCGAGGGGTCCCCGGCGTACACAGTACGTGCCATTCTGGACTCGAGACGCCGGGTGAGGGGCCTACAGTACCTCGTGGACTGGGAGGGGTACGGTCCGGAGGAGAGATGCTGGGTTCCGGTGGGGGACATTTTAGATCCTTCTCTTCTGAGAGACTTCCACCGCCTCCACCCGGATCGCCCGGCACCTTGCCCTCCGGGTCGTCCTCGAGGCCGGTGGCGGCGCGCTGCGGGAGCCGCGCGTCAGGAGGGGGGTAATGTCACGACTTCCGCCGAAGTTGGCTCCCCTGCCTGTTCGGGCGGTGCTCGGCGGTCGTCGTCACCGTCCTACTAGCCGCCACCGATCCCTTTTCGTTTGTCTGTTTGTGTTATCTGATTAGTTGCACCTGTGTTTTTTTTTGGTTGCGTAATGAGCTTCCCTTTATTTAGGAGTTTGACCCGCCCTTGTTTTGTGCGGGATTGTCTTTTGTTACGTGCGTTGTGTTTTTTTTTTTTTTTGAAGTGTTTCTCTGCGCCCTGTATGTTCGGGCTTATGATTTTTTGTGAAGCAGTAAAAGGAATATTTTTCCCAAGCGGCTCTCTCTATGCGTCTGATTTCTTTCACCCAATTAGTCCCGCGTGACAGTAGATGGTATAGAGTACAGTATATACATATGAGATGAGTAATGTAGGGTATGTAAAGATTATATAAAGTGGCATTGTTTAAAGTGACCTGTGATACATTTATTACATCCAATTTTTAATTATTAAAGTGGCTAGAGATTTGAGTCAGTATGTTGGCAGCAGCCACTCAATGTTAGTGATGGCTGTTTAACAATCTGATAGCTGTGAGATAGAAGCTGTTCTTCAGTCTCTCGGTCCCAGCTTTGATGCACCTGTACCGACCTCACCTTCTGGATGATAGCGAGGTGAACAGGCAGTGGCTCGGGTGGTTGTTGTCCATGATGATCTTTTTGGCCTTCCTGTGACATCGGGTGGTGTAGGTGTCCTGGAGGGCAGGTAGTTTGCCCCTGGTGATGCGTAGTGCAGACCTCACTACCCTCTGGAGAGCCTTACAGTTGTGGGTGGAGCAGTTGCCGTACCAGGCGGTGAAAGAGCCCGACAGGATGCTCTCGATTGTGCATCTGTAAAGGTTGTGTTTTGGGTGACAAGCCAAATTTCTTCAGCCTCCTGAGGTTGAAGAGGCACTGTTGCGCCTTCTTCACCACGCTGGGTGGACCATTTCAGTTTGTCCGTGATGTTTACGCCGAGGAACTTAAAACTTTCCACCTTCTCCACTACTGTCCCGTCGATGTGGCTAGGGGGGTGCTCCCTCTGCTGTTTCCTGAAGTCCACGATAATGTCCTTTGTTTTGTTGACTTTGAGTGTGAGGTTATTTTCCTGACACCACACTCCGAGGGCCCTCACCTCCTCCCTGTAGGCCGTCTCGTCATTGTTTGTAATCAAGCCTACAACTGTAGTGTTGTGGTGTATGTAAACTTCCGACTTCAACTGTATATTTTATTTTTAATACACTTTTTTGTATATATTTTTCTTTCAGACTCCTCCCAAGCGTATACAAACATAGAAGACCCAATAAATCAAGGGGAAGAGGAGGAAGAGGACGCTGATGACATACAAGAGTAAAACATCTACGCCTGTTGATACATTCAATGCTGTTAATGTCAAGGATGCTAAGGTCAATGATGTTGCTGATGAATGGTTGCGCTATGATGAGGATGATGTGTTGATGTATGATGCGGCTCAACAGCTTGATACAATCAATTCCGAGGTAGAACCAATAGTCATTGAAGATAGCATCAATGAGGACACTGATCCTGAAATAGAACTTCAAGATCGGTTTCTCACAGCCTTCTACAGGGCTCTAAAAGCCAGAGAGGTTCAGCTACACACACACGTATGGTTGCTTTACTAAGACGTCAGTACAGTCAAGATCTATCCTTCTGGCATAAAATAATGCCACGCTTGTTAAGCATCGATCTGATTAAAAAACGGCCAAACAAACGATAAAAAAACGTATGTAACATGGATACTTCTAGAATACCACCAGAACTGATCTCCTTAATTAACCAAATTAACGAGAGAAGTCCAACCCCCCCACATCAGCCCTGACTTCCTATAACCCTTACACATGAACACCCATTATCACAGGTTCTGTCACGACTTCGACCGAGGCAGGCTCTCCTTCCCGTGCGGGTGGCGTTCGGCGGTCGTCGTCACCGGCCTATTAGCTGCCACTGATCTTTTTCTCCTCCTCCCTATGTGGTTATTGGGTGCACCTGTCGTGTATTAGGGTTAATTAGTTGGGCTTATTCGTCAGCCGGCCCGCAAGTTTCTTTGTGCGGGATTGTTTGCTTGTAAGTAGTGGTGTTGATTGTGTGCTACGTGTTTTCTGGACTGTGTTCCTTTTCCCCGTGTCTGGGGTTGGTTAGATAGTACACCCAGTGTGTTAATAGGGTGGACTAGATGGTCCGTGTTCATTAAAGAACATTTTTGTATTTGGCACCTGCTGTTTCCTGCGTGTTGACTCCACACTCCGACACCCAGGCCTTACAGGTTCCCCTTGAACTCATATCCTTAATTAACCAAATGAATGAGAGCACACCGGCTTCAGCAGACACACACACACACACACACACACCTCTTATAACTCCTATACCTGATGACAATGAGCAACCACATGATGCTTTTGAGGAATTGGAAAATTGTGTAATAAATCAGAGGTGAGGATGGTATTGATAGAAGTGTCCGTGTTCTGTACCGCAATAAATTTAATAATGCAGAGATTCGTCAGTTTTTTTATTTCACATGTATGAATCAAAGCCATGATTATGCAGTTTTTCATGTGATGATTTTGGATACTCTAGGAGAACTTTTAAAAAGGGCTACACATTTTGCCGAACCTCGGGATGTCTTACAGCTTGAAATATGTGGCGATAGTATGCAAAACACAGTATCTCTTGTTTTACCCAAAAGTGAAGCAGATCTTGAACAATTTATAGCCCTGCTGGAACGTCTTGTTCAATCTAATTTATCCATCATAGCTGATAGGACCTTAGAACTTGTTGTACAAATAGTCCGCCAACCCCTAGGCGGAGGGGGTCAGAGAAGATAACTTTAGAGTCTCATGCATTCAGAAATCATCAAAAATAAGCAGACCTCTTAAACGTTTACAATCCTAGCAATCAGTTATGCTTTGCAATAGGCCTGTCACATTTACTCCACCTTGAATGTACTGATCTAGATGCTTTACAAAAGGTTAGTGAGCTCCAAACGGCTGTAGGTCTAGGTATACAGGAGGCCTTGGCTTTCTCTGACATCGTCAAATTTGACAATTTGCTGAACATCAAGACTGTGGTGTTGTACCATAGTAGAGCTAATTCAGCTCTATTGATATTCCAGAACAACCCTCAACCTCATCCTCATATTCTGTACTTTTATGTGAAAAACAACAATTTTTATGGTTTTACCAACATCAGAGCTTTCTTAGGAGCACAATATGTGTGTCCATCCTGTCATTCAGGCTACAGCCGGCGGGGGGGGCACTCTTGTCGTTATAACTGTTCAGTGTGTCAGGACGAAAAATGTCCGATGCAGCCCTTACACCTAACACTCTGAGGATTGTCATCGTACATGTCGTTCCGCCTACTGCTACGAAAAATACAAAATTTAAACATGGCACCCCAAGGCATATAAATCTGTAAGCAGTTGTGACATTAACAAGAAATGTCCAAAATGCCATTGCAATTACAACCTTAAAATAGACAACCCAGCCCAGCCGGGTGGCGCAGTGGTCTAAGGCACTGCATCGCAGTGCTAGCTGTGCCACCAGAGACTCTGGGTTCGAGCCCAGGCTCTGTCGCAGCCGGCCGCGACCAGGAGGTCCATGGGGCGACGCACAATTGGCCTAGCGTCGTCCGGGTTAGGGAGGGTTTGGCCGGTAGGGATATCCTTGTCTCATTGTGCACTAGCGACTCCTGTGGCGGGCCGGGCGCAGTGCACGCTAACCAGGTCGCCAGGTGCACAGTGTTTCCTCCGACACATTGGTGCGGCTGGCTTCCGGGTTGGATGCGCGCTGTGTTAAGAAGCAGTGCGGCTTGGTTGGGTTGTGTTTCGGAGGACGCATGGCTTTCGACCTTCGTCTCTCCCGAGCCCGTATGGGAGTTGTAGCGATGAGACAAGATAGTAACTACTAACAATTGGATACCACGAAAATTGGGGAGAAAAGGGGGTAAAAAAAATACACAACTCCCAACCTCACGTACAGTGGGGAGAACAAGTATTTGATACACTGCCGATTTTGCAGGTTTTCCTACTTACAAAGCATGTAGAGGTCTGTAATTTTTATCATAGGTACACTTCAACTGTGAGAGACGGAATCTAAAACAAAAATCCAGAAAATCACATTGTATGATTTTTAAGTAATTAATTTGCATTTTATTGCATGACATAAGTATTTGATACATCAGAAAAGCAGAACTTAATATTTGGTACAGAAACCTTTGTTTGCAATTACAGAGATCATACGTTTCCTGTAGTTCTTGACCAGGTTTGCACACACTGCAGCAGGGCCCACTCCTCCATACAGACCTTCTCCAGATCCTTCAGGTTTCGGGGCTGTCGCTGGGCAATATGGACTTTCAGCTCCCTCCAAAGATTTTCTATTGGGTTCAGGTCTGGAGACTGGCTAGGCCACTCCAGGACCTTGAGATGCTTCTTACGGAGCCACTCCTTAGTTGCCCTGGCTGTGTGTTTCGGGTCGTTGTCATGCTGGAAGACCCAGCCACGACCCATCTTCAATGCTCTTACTGAGGGAAGGAGGTTGTTGGCCAAGATCTCGCGATACATGGCCCCATCCATCCTCCCCTCAATACGGTGCAGTCGTCCTGTCCCCTTTGCAGAAAACCATCCCAAAAGAATGATGTTTCCACCTCCATGCTTCACGGTTGGGATGGTGATCTTGGGGTTGTACTCATCCTTCTTCTTCCTCCAAACATGGCGAGTGAAGTTTAGACCAAAAAGCTCTATTTTTGTCTCAACAGACCACATGACCTTCTCCCATTCCTCCTCTGGATCATCCAGATGGTCATTGGCAAACTTCAGACGGGCCTGGACATGCGCTGGCTTGAGCAGGGGGACCTTGCGTGCGCTGCAGGATTTTAATCCATGACGGCGTAGTGTGTTACTAATGGTTTTCTTTGAGACTGTGGTCCCAGCTCTCTTCAGGTCATTGACCAGGTCCTGCCGTGTAGTTCTGGCTGATCCCTCACCTTCCTCATGATCATTGATGCCCCACGAGGTGAGATCTTGCATGGAGCCCCAGACCGAGGGTGATTGACCATCATCTTGAACTTCTTCCATTTTCTAATAATTGCGCCAACAGTTGTTGCCTTCTCACCAAGCTGCTTGCCTATTGTCCTGTAGCCCATCCCAGCCTTGTGCAGGTTTACAATTTTATCCCTGATGTCCTTACACAGCTCTCTGGTCTTGGCCATTGTGGAGAGGTTGGAGTCTGTTTGATTGAGTGTGTGGACAGGTGTCTTTTATACAGGTAACGAGTTCAAACAGGTGCAGTTAATACAGGTAATGAGTGGAGAACAGGAGGGCTTCTTAAAGAAAAACTAACAGGTCTGTGAGAGCCGGAATTCTTACTGGTTGGTAGGTGATCAAATACTTATGTCATGCAATAAAATGCAAATTAATTACTTAAAAATCATACAATGTGATTTTCTGGATTTTTGTTTTAGATTCCGTCTCTCACAGTTGAAGTGTACCTATGATAAAAATTACAGACCTCTACATGCTTTGTAAGTAGGAAAACCTGCAAAATCGGCAGTGTATCAAATACTTGTTCTCCCCACTGTATGTGGTATCATATGCTGCCCAATCTGTAAAGGGGCTTTGAAAAGCAGAGACACTGAAGTGGTTCAAGAAGTGGAACATGAGAGCTATATTCAGCCCTTGGCTGAAGATGAACATTCAGAGAAATATGTGTTTTATGACTTTGAGAGTAATCAGGAATCAGGGATTCATTTGCCTATTTTTGTATCTACCATGACTTTCAAGGGTGAAAAGTAGTCGGCAGAGGGCCCCAATTGTGCACTACTCTTTCTAAAACACTTCAGAAAACCCCAGTACAAAAACTTCACATTTGTAGCTCACAATTCCTATCTTCTTTTGAACCCCTTGATACAACAAGGTGTTGCACCCAGGGTCATAGCCCAAGGTAGTAAAATCTTGTGTTTTGTAGACCCCGCCTTCAACCAGAGATACATAGACAGTTTAAGTTTCTTACCCATGAGATTGACTCAAATGCCAGAGGCCTTGGGTTTTGAAAACTCTGTGAAAGGTTGGTTTCCTCATTTCTTTACATCTGAGGAGGAATTATATTATATGCCAATAAAAGGGCCAGTCTTCAGAAGAAAAGACATACCATACAACAGTCTGGGGGTTTTCTTCTACCTTTACTAAGTATAGCCGTGCCCTTCATCACCAGCCTTATTGCTGCCAGACGTGGGGGTTGAACACAGAGTGTGATGGCCAATAATTTGTACTTAGTGTCTCAACAAGAGTTGAGACTTAAACAGCAATTACAGGGTCCTGAAAATATCAGACAAACAGCGGGAAATTATTTGGATACGGCCATGAAGGACATTTTGAACAGAAAAGGATTGAATCCCAAATGATAAGGTCCAAAAATACACAAACCTCTTGCAAAGGTATTTGGCCTTGGTAAAATGATGTGAGAGAGAGACCAACCATTTATCGCTTTCCCTACTGGAACCCTTAAAGGATGAAGGGCATAGAGAGAGCCATGCCCATGTAATGCCTGGACCGGAGATCTTACCGGTTGAAGATCAAATGCATGTCGAAGATGATGTTATGCATGACATGTTGACACATGTTCCGGTACGTAACAGGAAAAATGTTAGATACATTATGAACAAGTTAAAAGACTCAAAGGGGGCCGCTACTTGGAATGATAAAGGAGAGTTTATCTTTCAGGGGGATGTTGTCAGGGGTTCTCATATGATGGACTTGATTAAAAGTACCACTGCAGCCCACAGATTGCTGATGACAGAAGACCTCCTGGGTGGTGTCAGTTTATTAAAGCCCTAGCCATTTATCGGTGGTGACAGTGTTTCCTAGCCTCAGTGCAGTGAGCAGCTGGGAGGAGGTGCTCTTATTCTCCATGGACTTTACAGTGCCCCAGAACCTTTTGGAGTTTGTGCTACAGGATGCAAATTTCTGTTTGAAAAAGCAAGCCTTTGCTTTCTTAACTGCCTGTGTATATTGGTTCCTAACTTCCCTGGAAGTTGCATATCATGGGGGCTATTCAATGCTAATGCAGAATGCCACAGGATGTTTTTGTGCTGGTCAAGGGAAGTCAGGTCTGGAGTGAACCACGGGCTACATCTGTTCCTGGTTCTACATTTTTTGAATGGGGCATGCTTATTTAAGATGGTGAGGTTAGCACTTTTAAAGAATTACCAGGCGTCCTCTACTGACGGAATGAGTTCAATATCCTTCCAGGATACCCGGGCCAGGTTGATTAGAAAGGCCTGCTCGCCGAAGTGTTTTAGGGAGTGTTTGACAGTGATGAAGGGTGGTCGTTTGACCGCAGACCCATTACGGATGCAGGCAATGAGGCAGTGATCGCTGAGATCCTGGTTGAAGACAGCAGAGGTGTATTTGGAGGGCAGGTTGGTTAGGATGATATCGATGAGGGTGCCCGTGTTTACGGATTTGGGGTTGTACATGGTAGGTTCATTGATAATTTGTGTGATAATTTGTGTGAGATTGAGGGTATCAAGCTTAGATTGTAGGATGGCCGGGGTGTTAAGCATGTTCCAGTTGAGGTCACCTAACACAACGAGCGCGGAAGATAGATGGGGGGAAATCAATTCATATATGGTGTCCAGGGCACAGCTGGCAGAATGTGGTCTATAGCAAGCGGCAACGGTGAGAGACTTGTTTCTGGAAAGGTGGAATTTTAAAAGTAGAAGCTCAAATTGTTTGGGCACAGACCTGGATAGTAAGACAGAACTCTGCAGGCTATCTCTGTAGTAGATTGCAACTCCGCCCCCTTAGGCAGTTCTATCTTGTCGGAAAATGTTATAGTTAAGGATGGAAATTTCAGGGTTTTTGGTGGTCTTCCTAAGCCAGGTTTCAGACACGGCTAGGACATCTGGGTTGGCAGAGTGTGCTAAAGCAGTGAATAAAACAAACTTAGGGAGGAGGCTTCTAATGTTAACATGCATAAAACCAAGGCTTTTACGGTTACAGAAGTCAACAAATGAGAGCGCCTGGTGAATGGGAGTGGAGCTAGGCACTGCAGGGCCTGGATTAACCTCTACCAGAGGAACAGAGGAGGAGTAGGATAAGGGTGCGGCTAAACGCTATAAGAACTGGTCGTCTAGTACATTCGGAACAGAGAGTAAAAGGAGCAGGTTTCTGGGCACGATAGAATAGATTCAAGGTATAATGTACAGACAAAGATATGGTAGGGTGTGAATACAGTGGAAGTAAACCTCTGCATTGAGTGATGATGAGAGAGCTA